>NW_021639816.1:300227-677778 GCF_001865345.1 Cryptosporidium ubiquitum | reverse complement strand
TGATATCTTTCTTTGGTGGAATGTTTAAGTTATTCTTTGTTTCAACTGGATTGAAGGTCTCTTCCTTCAATTTAACTACTAGTTCATCTTTTTTTGATGTAGTTTCAAAGCTATTATTTGTTGGAATGGAAGTAACGGTTTCCTTTTTTAATGAATTTACTATCTTATCTTTCTTTAGTGGAATTTTAAGTATATTTTTTGTCGAAATTGAAGCAGCAGTTTCACTTTTTAATAGAGTTACTAAGCTATCTTTCTTAGTTAAAATTTTTAAGTTGTTCTTTTTTGGAATCAGAGTGCCAGCTTCCTCTTTTAATAAAGGTAGCAAATTATCTTTTTTTGAGGGAACTTTAGGATTACTCTTTGCTGAAATAGAAGCGACAGTTTCTTTTTTTAATTTAGCTACTGAGTCATCTTTCTTTGGTAAAATCTTTAAGTTGTTCTTTTTTGAAACCGAAACACTGAATTCCTTTTTTAATTGAGTAGTTATGTTTTTTCTTAGAATTTCAGTTTCATCATCTATGTTATTAGACTTAGTTATTACTTGAGCATTGTCATTTATATATGAATTTTTGAGAAAAGAATGCTCATTTAAATTATTACTTTCTGTTTGCATTCCTCTTGTATTTGGAATATCAATGTTGTTATTCTGATTCTGACTGTCAACTCCATTCGAGTTTTTAATTAATAAAGGATTAGTTTTATTTGTTTCATTCGAAATGTTCTGTATTTTCTTCATTTTCATTTCCTCAACTAATTCTTCTTTTAAACATAAAGGAGAGTTACCTTCAAAATTTGTTTTGTTTGTAGATAAGTTTAAAGAACCCTTTAAATTAGAATTATCCCTTTTATTGGTATTTAAATTGTCTCGCTCATTATTGTTAAAAAAATCAAGTTTTCTTCTAAAGTGAATTTCATTAAAGCAGTTACCTATCCTTTCGTATCCCTTTGGGAGATAGTAATAACAAGGACTTGTAGGATATTCACTTTTAATGAGAAAATTTTCATGATTTACTGCCTCTTTGTAAGGCTTAATTGCGCTGAAACTTATGCTTTTTTCTACAAATTCTGGATGATTAATTTCTATTGTAAACTCGGGCGTATTTAACCTTGGGTCATTGGTTCCAGTTTCTCTTTCGGTTCTAAGCCCCTCAATCAGTTTCTTGGTCCCAAAATTCAATGAGTTTTTTTGCTCATTCCCATTTTCAGTACTTTCTAAACTTTGAAATTCATTATGTACTTTTCTTATAATTGAATCTAATACTTTATTTCGAATTTCTTTCTGATCCTCCTTGTCCGTTTTTCTATAAAAAATTTCATTTTTATCCATATTATTATCATGGGTTAAATATCCTTTGTGTATAACAAAAATTTGGTTAGTCATACTGTCATGAATGTATCCGCTCCAATTGTTATAAGAGCCAGAATTACAATTACTATTTAAAAATACCTGGATATTTTTATCATCTATATCCTGTTCATTAATAACCTGGTATCCACTTATGTTATTTTTTTTGTTTAGAGGCAGCTTTGTTCTTTGTATATTCTTTTTATCCCTCAACCAATTTTTATTACTCTTTAATATAAACTTTCCTATTGGCCAAATGATTTCTGGTTTAAATGTACAGTTTAACATACTTTCATCATTAATTTCTTTTTGCTCCTGTTTAATTCGTTCAATCAACCTTTGTTTTCTATCTTTACTTGTCTTAATGTGATCTTTTAATTTTCCGATGCAATTTTTTTTCATATTACATGTTATACAGGTTTCTTTATTTTTGTGGCAATGAGCAAAATTGCAATTAGTTTCTTTTAAATTAATTTTTCCAAAATTCACTTGATTTATTTTAATTAAGCTGGGGTCTGAAGAAAAACAAATTTTTTCATTTTTTTTTAGTATACTAAATTCTTGAAAATTATTACTGAAGTAATAATCATTCTGCCTTTTTGACCTACTAATTGGATTCTTAAATATGTTATTAAGTTTTGAAAAAAGACCATACCCTCTTGTATCATCAAAAATTTCTCTTGACAAGTAACTTATTATATCATTTTTTTCAATGCATCCGTCCTTTGCATAGAATGGTTTAATAGTTTCGAGTAATAAAAGGAGTGATTGTGCCTTTTCTGTATCTACTTTGAGCATTTCAAATAATAATTTCTTGGAGTGCTCTAATTCAATATATCCTTTGTCATTAGGATCTAATGTATAATAAATTCGGAGTGCAATTTTCCACTTCAATCTTTCTAATAGATATTCAGAATATGGAGAAATGTATTTATATTGTGAATATTCTTGTTTCTGTGTCATTTTTAGTTGTTTGCCATATTCTATCATAGTCTTTTTTTCATATTCATTACATCTATAATCATTTTCATGATTAATATTTGATAAAATTCTATGTTTAAACCATTTAATATTATCTTTTAAAAATGTTGGGAGAAAATTAAATTTGGATTTACCTGTGTAAATAGGTTTTTTAAAGCATGGGTCCAAAATATTTTCGGAATCACTTCCTCTCCACCAATTTGGACGTCTTTCAAATTGACTGCTTGTTAAAATAGTTTCTGTAATTTTTGGTTCTGAATATAAAATATCTCTAGAACGCTGCTGGTTCTGAATATCGCTTATTTGATCCATTTTAACATTTATGGTAAAATTCATCATATGAAGTGTCATTCAAAATGAAAAAAAATCCATTAAAACTAATATTTTTTTCAGTGACTAATGTGTGAAAAAGGATGAATATATGTATTTTTTCAAGATAAAAAAATTAATCAAAAATAAAAATGATCATTCAAACCAAATAAAAATTAAAAAAAATTGTGGAAAACAAATCAGGCTCTATATCATAAACAAAAGATGTATTAAGAAAACAACGAGTTTTGAATTGTTGATGTTTTAATCAATAATAGTTTTGGCAATAGTAAAAGGGTGAAATTCAAATTTTGTGTCTAGTCTTCTTTTTGGTGTGAAATTAATGGATATAAAAAACTGTGATAGGCACAATAGTTGTATAAATATTATGTTAGATTCAATAATACATTTTTTTCGAGCCACTGTTATTTACCACCTTGGCAATTTATTTGATATATCAAAAGCGAACAATAATGACTCAATTGCTATTATTTATACAAAATAAATGTTCTATCTGCCTTTTATTGTTAACTTGACATTATGTATTGACAAAACATTTTAATTATTGTAATTTATTTTAGACAAGCTATTAGTTTATGCCGGAAAAAATGAAATGAAAATGTTCCCCCTCGCCCACATTTAATAAGTAAAAAAATATTAGATTTGAAAATAAAGTTCAAATGAAATTATAATGCTTTCTAAAAATTGTATATTTTTACCATCAAACAAATTCTTAGACGCCTTTCCCAGCAATGTCATCCAAGATTCCATCTTTAATTCGCCCCACAAATTTAAGAAAGCCATCTGCAATTTCTAATCAAATAAATTCGGGTACTAACGGGTTTCTGAGCGAAGCAAAACATAGCCTAAATAAGGAGAAGAACTTAAAGAATGAAAACAAAGAAAACTATTTGTTGACTAGTAAATTGAATTCTCAAGCTACCATAAGTTTTAAAGTACCTAGAGTTGCTTATTTATCAGATAGGTCTCAAAATAATATTTCGTCAACTGGAATCAAGTATTCATCAAAAATTATCGCTAGAAGAGAATCATCAGATAATCAATGTAATCGCAACAATAAATCTCAAAATATTTTAAATCAAAATATTGGGAAATCGAAACCAAGTGTAAAAAGAAATGATAGAAATGATATTAAATACCTAAGCATCAGACAACAAAATTTGATAAGAGAAAGGGAATTAAGACTCGAAAATACTAAATTAAAATTAGAAGAAATTGACAATAAGCATGATCAAGAACTACTGTTTAGTGGTTTAATTGAATCTGAACTTAAACTCCAGTTGGAGTATCTTGATGAAAACAACTACAGATATATGGAAGAAATCAAAACAATACAAGAGTTTGAGAAAACATTGATATGTGAAATAGCAAATCTGGAAAATCAATTCAATGAAATGGAATTTGCTTTCTCAAACTTGAGGGATATAAACACTATTAAAAGTTTAAATGATAATTTTAAATTACAGAATTTGGATATTGAACAAACAATTCAATTATTACATAGAGAAATTTCAGAATGTGATAATTCTATTAAATTTTATGAGCTAGAAGGCGATGATGGAGAGTTAATAGTTAAAAACTTAAGAGTTCCATTTAATAAATCTATAGAGTATGCCTTAAATTTAGAAAAGTTGTTACAAAATGACAAATTACTAATCAATCAACTTCAATTTAGGTTACATAAACTTACAAAAAGTCCCAAGTTTATTTGTAGAACATATTCTTCTGAAATACCGCAATTATCAAAAGTTCATATTTCTATTCCTCCATGCGAAAACAAAAATACAATTTCTTACAGTTTCGAGGAGAATAATAATTTTAAGCAGTTCACTACTCAAAAAGATGAAAAATATATTGGAAAGGACAGCTTAAAATTAGATATTGACATTGGGAAATCTCAATTTAGTATTGGCAAAGAAATAATTAGATTTGACAAGATAATTGAATTTGATGATACAAAGAGACCTTCTTCATTACTATTAACCGACTTATCGAAAATTGATCAACAAATTTCAGATATTATTGAGAAAATCGATGAACCACAAACAAATATGGTTTTCCAACCAAAAATTAACAATACAAACAATATAATTAGAAGACAATCATTATTGCACTCAAAAATGGACTTTGAGCTTAAGAAAAATTCTTCATTTAATATAGATTCACCAAATAATATAGATGAAAAAAGTACATACTACTTAGTAGATATCAATGAGCAAAAAGAAGTTGAAATGGACATATTACTATTAATTAATGATTTTTTCAATAGCATTAAATTAATATTTAGTGAAAAGAACGATTTAAATGATAAATCAAAAAGAAATACAAGTCACAGTTTTGAGGTGCCCTCCATTTTTATTGCAAATATTGGCTCAAATTCTACAGCATCAAGGCAAACTTTCTGGGGGACAAATAATGGCAGGTTAGTGTTAATTAATGATGGAATCAGTGAGTATACCGAAAGATACAAGATCAAAAATCTTGACAACAAAATTCCGGGGATTCTCCATTCAGTAATATACCAAATATATCAAAATATTAATCACTCATCATTATTTAATTGGAAGTTGAGTGCGACTATATTAATGCAGAAATCAATTTATAAAAGTGAAAATGTTGAAAATGACTTCAATCACGTAGATTCTAGAATAAAGCAACTATGTAATAATGGGAAACCATTAGTATTCAATGGGGGTTTAACCGGCTATGTTAATCCAGAACAAAAATGTTTTTCTGATAGCTTTACTCCATTTAATTATCACTTAAGATCAAACAATAACAATGATAGCTCAAGAGAGATTCATTGTAGCGACCCCATTTATAAATCGGAAACTATAACCAATTGTGAGTTTAAACATTCTGATGACTTTATTTCTCAAATATACAAAGAGATACAGGCGTTATCTCCAAACTTTTTAGGTTCAATCAATGCATATTTTTTGAATGAGGAAGAACTTGCAAACTTATCTGAAGAACATCCGGTTTTCCACTGTATTATAATTCTGAAAATAGAAGCAATAACCTTAAATTCCTCAATTTCTTCAAACATAGTCCTTACTGATTTCTGTATAGATGAAAATGGCGCCGCTGACAATAACATTGTCGACTACCTTTCTATTGTAAAAGGCAATCGTGTTAACAACAAATTTATGGACAATATCTTTCAGTTAAGAATAAATCACCAGACTGAGCCTTTAATTTATACGCTTGTTCATTCAAATATTTAAAAGGCCTATTTCATCATTTTTTTAAGATTGGCTTAATTTTCTGGCGCCAAAAAATGCACACGTCAATTTATGTGGGGCTGATATATTCCGTTAAGTTCGTTTAAGTCAATTCTTATTTAATAGTCAGTATTAAAGAAAAATCTCTTTATCAATTTGATTCCAGCGACTATTTTTTTAGATAATAATTTGTTAGAATGCAAACTGCATTCCAAAGAGGAAGTTTAGCTATTTCAAATAAGTCATGTGGATGGAAACGAACTGCTATTATATTTGTTAATGTTATTACTTTCCTCTCTGTAATTACAACCATAAATTGTAATTTATTACATAATGGAAACAGCTCTTTGGATAATAACGAATTAGGAGCTAATCATGCATTATCACAAAAAAATTCTAGTTCTATGGCAAAAGTGGAAAGTAATGCGAAGGATATTGATCATCATTTTGTAGAGAGCTATTCCAGCAAGAAAAACTCCACAAAATTGCTAAATCAAGATCTTAAAAGTGAATTGAAGAAAGGTTTTCAGAACATTACAAACACAGTTGAAGGAAATAATTTGACCTCAAAATTTTTCAATTCTGTTGAATTCAATTTTTCAATAAATGTTCACAAATGTATTACTGAACACACAGAACTAAAAAAATATCTTCAAAAAATCTCACTGATTTTTTATTTCTCAAATAAAACACATAAGCTTGAAAACGAAGGCTTGAATTATAGTTCTAATAATACCTGGAAAATTAAGAATGATAGAGTTTCAAATTCGACTATAAAAATGAATATTGCAACTAATTCAGGAGAAATCAACAATGATCTTGATATAATCATTCACCCTGAAATATTTATAAACTCTGTTCACACAACAAATGCCACATGGACAGACCGACTGTTGGATATTTCAAATATAAATTCAACTCCTTTGAATTTGTTAAATATAACAAATAATAATCAGGGTGGTGAATCAATAATCAATTGTATCTGTATATTCGTTTCTGAAATCCAGTCAAATCTAGGACTGAATAAGTCTTCTTTAGAAGTATGTAATGGAAAAATTCAGGAAATTATCACAGCAATTAAGTTAAATCCAGAAGCAAAATTTGAGTTGACTCAATTATCATTAGATCGCCCTCCTTCCAAATTAGTCATTCCTAATAATTTAAAGAACAAGGTAATTGGAACTAGCTGGAAGGAATCCATTGCAGAAGGGAAAGAACTTCTATCTAAACATCTGTTGAGCAGAACTGAACAAGGACTTGAAGTTACATATAATAGTGGCAATGAAATTTTAAGGCAGTTGAATGCTGAAAACCCAAACACTGATGATGGAAAGAACGAACCTAGTTATGAAACAATCAATGGAAATTCATACTTTGACTCGCGCGATATAAATGGCAATTCCTGTGTATACATACCTTATGATCAGGGAAACTGTGGGGGTTGTTATGCCTTTGTTGTTAGTGCTTCAGTAAGTATTTCAAATTGTATTCAAAAGTTGGAGCTACCTGCACCGCTTTCTCCTCAGCAAATAATTGATTGCAGTATGAGCTTTGGGAATTTGGGATGTGATGGTGGGTTTTACTCAAATGGTTGGAGTTATTTACTCGAACAAAATGTGCCAAAAAACTACATTTGCTCATGGGATGAATACCCATATATCGATTCGCTGGGTAGTTGCAAAGCGGGTAATTGTAATGGTTGTTTGAACATAAGTAAATACAGCGTTTTCACCGATCTTGCACTAAATGGTGATGATGGGTGGGATTTTGTGACTACAATTCTCCCAAAGGTTGGGTCGATCTCGTTAAGTGTAAATTCCGATTTACCAGGTTTCAGTAGTTACTCTGATGGAATCTATAAGGCAACTAAATGCACAACTTTTTCTGAATTAAACCATGCAGTTATTATGGTTGGATTTGGAATAAGTGATGATGGTGAGAAATATTATGTAATACAAAACAGTTGGGGTGCTTCATGGGGTATAGCTGGTTTTATGAATGTTTCTGCCAATTCGTGTGACATGTTTTGGTATCCAGGTATTATCCTTCAAAGATCATCAGAAACTCTTCCAGATGAATGCAAAGGAAATAAATTGTTGCTTACCGGTCCAGGAGAAATAAACAAAGCGCAAAAAGTTTCTAAAGCTTATAATATCTTCACGAAAGAATCATACTACGTGGTTCAATTATTTATTTTTGCCTTACTACTAATGTATTTGTAGAATTAATAGATCATTAGTCTGGTTTTTTAAAGAAATTCCATTTTACTTTTTTTTTTCTCAAATAAATTGGCTATACGTATTACCCTCTAAATTCCGGGAAACTGAACATCTGTTAGAATTAAATTAATGAATTGTATGATTTTTAGAAATAATTATTAGAATGAGTTTTTCTAGGAAAAGAATTGCTCAAGAGAGAGCAGAATGGCGAAAAGATCACCCAGTCGGATTTTCAGCGAAATATGCTCCATCTGAAGATGGTGAAGGCCAAGATATGATGAAGTGGATATGCAAAATTCCAGGAAAAAGTGGGGTAAGTTTATTGATATGTGAATCTTAATTACTCTTATTGTTAAAAAATAATATCAGACTCTTTGGGAAAACGGCGAATATACATTAAATGTAATATTTCCTGAGGACTACCCTGCAAAACCTCCAAAGTGTATTTTTCAACCACCACTATTTCATCCAAATATCTATCCTTCAGGAACCGTTTGTCTTTCTATTCTAAACGAAGATGAAGATTGGAAACCTTCTATTACTATGAAACAAATTTTACTAGGTATCCAAGACCTTTTAGATAACCCAAATATTAAATCCCCAGCTCAAGCTGAGTCATATCAGCTGTACTCAAATAATAGAGCTGAATATAATAGGAGAATTAAACAGCAAGCTTTGCAGAATAGGCCCTCTGATTGATAGGTTACCCCGCTATTAAAAAAAATCCGGCTAAAATTTTTCTTAGGTCTTATGTTATAATTGATTATTTCTAAATGTATTGTTTTACTTTTTGCACAATGTGAAAACTTTTAAATAATGATAGGGAATGAGATTCATATTGTACAATACCATCCCCCAATAAACTGGGGGCTTTTAAAGAACGATTTGATATCAAGGAGATTTACCAACAAAACTCTCGAAAGGTACTTACTTAACTTCATTTATCCATTTGTTTCTTGTAATAACAGAACAATTGATAGTTTATCTAGAGTTTTCTCTCGAATAATTTCTAATGAATTTCAAAGTAACGTTTTTTTGAGAAAGTATGGTTTTTTTGTCTCTAGTAGACTAAACGAAAAATTATATAAAATCGATGTATCATTAAGTTCTAGACAAATTTATCAGTATGTAATGGATTTGTGGCTAAAGTCAGATAAGGAATTTGAATCCATTTCTTCTCATGTTACAAGAAATGAAATTAAAAAAAGTTCCCAACAAGATAAAGAACAAGTATTGCATAGCCAACTAAATACTAGTTTTATTAATATATTACGTAACATCATAAAGAAATGCGGTGATGTAAATAAAAATATTACTATTTGGAGTATAATACCAGAAAATAATTTGGAGTTTAAATCCGCATTTGAATTAATTGAAGATGATACAATGACTATTAAAATTATTGAAGGGTTATTAAACATATGTTTTAATGACTTGCAAAGAGAATTTTTTAACCTGAGAAATGTTAAAATAAACTTGATTTTAATAATTAATTATTCAAAGGCATTTCTTTCTTTAAAAAATGATAAAAGACCAATTATTGTCACAAACCAAAGCAATAACCAAATCAAAATATCATGTCTAGATTCAAGATGCCTGCTAAGTTATTCAGATGTGATAATAGCGAATTCACTCAATTTGTTAACACTAAGGTTGAACTTTTCAAGCCTATTCTTTAGTGGTAATCCCATTTTAACGTTCTTTGCTGAAAAAAATAATTATCTACTAAATTATCTTGATAAAAATACTTATAATAATGAATACATTGGTAGAGACATCGATTCAGAAGGTTTATCCGACTCTGAAGAAGGGGAGGTAATAGAACAAGAGAATATTATCACGATTATGGAAGATGAATTTAAAAAAAAGGGATGGATTAAATTGGTTGATAACATTTCTATGAAAATAATGGGTATTGTACCTCCTCACTGGAATCCAACCGCTATTAAACTATTTCCTCTAACATCTCCGGTTGGAAGAAACAGTCTTAAGTTATTAAAAGAAGTTTATTTTTCTTTAAATCATGGAAGTTTTTTATTAGGAACAAACGATATACCTTTTGCTGCATTAATCATCAACTTATGTAACACGAAAACTAAAAATTATGATGGAAGTATTATAAAGAGTGATTTTATTAAACAAATAAATGAAATTAAATATTCATATGGCAATGAACGTGTTATCTCTAGCTTGAAGAGGAATTTGTTTAATTTGGTAATAATTAACCGCAAACCTATCATTCCTATACCTATTTCTAGAAAATTTCATTGCGAATATAAAATTAACATGATGAGTAATATTAATATTTCACAAATAAATGATAAATATATTTTATTTGTTACAAGTCAATTTCAAGAGTTATTTCACCGAGTTAAATCAGCCGTAAATCTTAATATTCATATTAAAGAAAATAGTTATTCTATGGTTAATTCTCGTAATTTACAAAAAAAAATCAAATATCCAGATAGAACTTTAATTAAGAAATTAAACTTCAGCAAAGACATTTGTAATTTAATTAAAATTAAAATGAGTGTACTACCTTCCTTACTCACAGATTTCGACTATTTTATCTCTAAACAATTAAAGAACCAAGGTGATACATACAGTTTAAAAGACTCTATAACAAATTTGGGAGATGAGAAAGGACATTTTGAATCAAAATTCTGCATTAGGAAATCAAAATTGATAGATCTCACCTTTCCAAACATTAATGGAATTGATAGAAAAGTGATTTTTACAAGTTTTTTGAGTTCAAAAATAAATAATTCCCAGCCAAATAAAATTCAAGATCTTCAGACATTAATTTCTAAAGTTGAAACTTATTTTTCTCTATTGCTAGGTGAATTTTCAATGAATGGTTGTTTGTTCAATTGCAATGGAATTAGTTCGGAAACGATTGATTTCATTATTTCTGATAGGGAATTAGTTAAGCAAAGTGTGCCAAAATTATTTTGGCTATCGGTTTGCTTTCTTATGAATTCAATGAAATTTGTTTCAAGAGAACACCAACGTTTATTTTATATAATAAGTAATGGTAAGGATTTTGAACTTTCTATTCATCTAGAAATTCCTTATTATAAAAATGATAATTTATTTCAAATTAGTGAATTGAATGATTATACAACCCAAAGTAGTTATTTTGTCAAAACTTTATCGAAAATTGATCAATTTAGTGAATCTAATTCAACAAATTACTGCAAGAGGCTGAATTTCGAATAAAATTATATTTCATAATTATGAATTTTAGTTTAAATAAATAATCTAATTAAAGCTCGAATTTTCTATATCGCTCTTTTTTTATTATATAAAATTTTTTTTATGAATAATTTATTCATGATAATAAATTCTATTATATTATTCATATTTTTCTGAATTATTAATGCAATTTTCAAAACCTCAAAATTTTCAATGCTCAATTTCTACAGCTGAAAATGAACAAAAATTATTAAATGATAATATTAGATCAACATTTGGTGATAGTTTGTATTTTTTCAATTATGATGATGAGTTAAAAGATGATTTAAACCTAACACTCAGCTCTGGAAAGAAAAAAACTCTCGAAAATGATGAATTTACTGAAACTTGGGAAGGAAATGATGAAGGCCTCATATGGGGGAAAAAAGAAGCCAAGGACAAAAGTTGGAAAGAAGAATGGATTGAGCAGAGAAATATTCCTAGAGATTCGAATATTTCGCAGGTGTCCTATAGTGAAGATGAGTCATCAAGCAACATTGATTTTCAAGCTATAAAAGGTGAATTAAATGAAGAAAGTAATGAAGAAAAAGATTTGTCTGAGCTTAAAAAGTTGGAAAATTGTGATAAAGCATCTCTTGGCCAACTAATTGGTGTAGATTATAAAAAAAACAGAAGATGGAAAGAAAAGTGGTTTAGAAGAGGCAGAAAACTTTTTGTTAGAAAGTTTATTCAACAACTTTGTGAAAACAATTTACGAGTGATAAACGTGTGGTTTGAGGATTCTGAGTTTAATTATGAACCAATCAATTTTGATCAAAATGGGTCGAGCTGGAAGTTACTTAGGAGCAATAAATATGGGAAAAAAATATTGGAGCAAAAGGAATGGAAAGAATCAAGTGATTTCTTCAATGATTACTACATAATATTATATGAGGAAAGGGGAATTTCCAATGAAACAAACAATTACCCCTATTTCTATTCTAAAAAAAAAAAAGTATACAAAGACAATTCAGAAACTATTTTTTCCAGATATTACAAAGGGTGTAGTGGAGAAAATAAGAATTCTGATATTGAAGTAATTTCTTCCAAATATGATATTTCCTCAGATGATCTAACTATTGACGAATTATGCCTTGTTAATTCAGTTGATGGTATCGAATACTCAGAATCTTGGAAAGAGTACATTGAGATAGATAGTTATGGGAATAAAAAAGGTAGAAAATATGGTAATAGAGACAAAACTGAATGGCATGAAGTTTGGTTTGAAGAAGTAGATGGATCAAAAGAATGCGATATTTGGTATGAAAACAATGAAATGCAATGGGGAGAAAAAAGTGGTTATTCCAAATCAAGTAATGAGAGCTTTAAAGTCAAATGGGAAGAGAAAAAAGATAAAAGTGGTTTGAAAGAAGAAAAACATATCGAGAAAAATTGGGAAAAGGTTGGAGAAAAAAATTCTTGGGGAGAAAAATTTTCGGAATTTGTAGATCAAACTTCGTCCGGAAAGAAAGTTCATTTATTAAAAGAAAATTGGTATAATAACGGGAATGAAGTTTTTAGAGAAAAGTGCGATGAAGAGTCACAATTTAGCAATCAGGATCAAGACGAGCTTCCAGTTTCAATTTTAAGAAGTGGAGAAAAAAGAGGTGAAAGGATAGCTACCGGAGAAACTTGGTCTGAAGATTGGAGTGAGAGTCTCAAAAAATGTCAGATCAGTAAAAAAATAATAAGAAATAAATTGTTTACTGATAAATGGTGGACAAAAAAAAATGGTGAAAAATGGGGTGAAAAGAAAACAATAAAATTAAAACAAAAATTCACTTGCGATGAAAAGTTGAAAATATTAGATAAAGATAGTTTGGGTTTAACGCAACCAAACGAACATTCATACATAGAGAACACTGAGTCGTGGTATTCGTCTGAATTTGAGGAATACTCTGACAACTGGGAATCTGATGGTTTGAGTCAGCATGGCTATAAAAAAGGAATAGATAGAAAACATAATAACAATAGATTTATAGAATGGGAAGAAGAATGGAATAAGGATAATTTAGAAAAATTTAAAAAATATTGTACTTGGAAATTAATGGATGAAAATGGACTAATTGAAATCTGGACAGAAGATCAACTTCAAGATCAGTCAGGAAAGTTAACGCTGTATAAGATGGGCAAAAAATATGATCTTGATAACAGGACTGAATTAATTGAAGAATGGGAAGAAAAATGTAATGATGATGGTAATGGAAATTTATACTCAATAAAACAAGGGAAAGGTAAAGAAAACTGGTATATGGATGAATTTGGTAAATCAAATCACACTGGAGAACAGTGGGTAGTAAAACAAGGTTTTGATAAGGAAGGAAGCTGGTCAGAAAGATGGTCGGAAAGGTCAGATTATAAAGAAGCATTGAAGAAGGGAGAAAATCGTTATGGGGATAAATGGGAAGAAGAATGGAAAGAAGATTTCAAAAATAAATGGAAATGGGCAAGGAAGAGCGGTGAAAACAACATTGGAGATAAATGGAAAGAGGAGTGGAGAGAAGAGATAGATACTACAAATCATGTCAGTAAGAAGAATGCATCTAAAAAGGGCAAAAAAATGATTAGTGGTGAGGAGTGGAGTGAAGAATGGGGAGAACTATATTATGGATTAGGAAATGAATTTATGGGAGAGGGGGGAGTAAACGCTGAGTATATGGAAAAATGGACTAATAAATATGCAACAGATGGAAGTGGCAATAAATGGGGAAATTCTTGGGGAGATACGTGGACTTGGTCTACAAAGGTAAAGTCTTGGGGTGAAAAGTGGGAAAACAACTATATAAAAGAAAAGTGGTAACTTACTTTGAAAATTTTACTTATATTTTTTTTTATAGTTTATTGCGTTTATTTTAATTTCATTATTTTTTGTAAATTTTTTATAAAATTTTTATTTACGGGATTTTTTTTTTTTAATTAGAAAATTATAAAAATAAGTTTATTTCATATTTAAAATTTATTACATGCCAAAGGCTGAATTCGGAACAGTTAAATGGTTATCTAAACAAATTAAGTCGAAAGGATTGCAAAAACTTAGGTGGTATTGTCAGCTATGCGAAAAACAATGTAGAGATGAAAATGGTTTTAAATGCCATAGAATGTCGGATGCACATTTGAGGCAGATGGAGGTTTTTGAACAAAACTCCAAAAAAATTTTAAACGATTACAGTAAACAATTTGAATCTGCGTTTATGAAATTAATGAAAACTAGATATTCAAAAACCAAAGTACTTGCAAATACAGTTTATAATGACATTATTCATGATAGAAACCACATTCATATGAACTCAACAAAATGGACAACTCTAACAGAGTTTATTCATTATTTGAGTAACACGAATAAATGTTCAATTGAATATTCGGATAAAGGATGGTATATTCAATATATCGATCACGAAATTGAAAAAAAAAACAGGGATTTGGACTCGAAGAATAAATTCAGATTTACTGAAGACCTCAAAAGAGAAAAAAGAATAGGAATGCTAGTTAAGTCAAACTCAATGTCAAATCAAGGAGATTCTATTGTTAAAAGATGCCCAACAGTGTTTTTGAGGGGAATTAACAATTCTGAAGAAAATGACAAAATTTCAATTAAAATGAACAATAAAAATAGCATTAATGAATATAACCCAGTCCAAAATCCGTTTATTTATAAGGAACGAGACGTTAATTACAATAAAAGCCTTGACTCTCAAGACCGTGATGAAGAAAAATTGAGAAATAATGGGATAAGAAGTAGTAGTTTTTCTAGAGAAGGATATTAGTATAATAATTATTCACAGTTATATTCTCTTGCATACTCTAATGAATACATTCTTGCCATATTATTGAATCCTTTTTTATCTCCGCATCTCAAAATATTCCCTGCATCACAATTTAATGGGCTGTTCGGATTTGGCTCGCATAAAATAGATATAATTGCTCTACAAACAGCGTGTAATGTCCATGCTGGTGTCCAGTTATCCTTAATAATGTCTATACAAATTTCTCCTATAATTCATTATTTACCTAAAAGTAGCATTAAAGCCAATTACTTACCAGTTAAAAAGTTGACGTTTGGATGAAAAATCGGTGTTACAAACTTCACAGATGGGGGCAATATCGGATATTGTGGTGAAACAGTGATGGCAACTTTAAAAATAAATCCTTCATATGGGGTTTCATTTGGCCCTGCTATTTCGGCATTCCAATACATTAAATCATTTTCTCTTAATATAAAAAAATTAGATAAATAATTGTTTTCTGGCCGACTTAAAAACTTACGATGGGAATAATTTAATATCGGTATCTTTGTTTCTACTAGAATCTTTTAACTCAATAATGAGTCGACTTTTACATGCACTCATCTCATTCAAATATGATGATATTCTTGATTCTGAATTATGTAAAGACAATATAATAACCGCCAAATAAATATTTTTATGTAAGATTTACAAACGAAAATAAAGTAAATGAAAAATTGTTATTATATTGATTTTAGTATAAATATTGTTGATTGTTAAAAGTTATCAGCAAGTTTTGGAACTGGATTTATTTGGGATTGTCAGATTTAATTAAATTGCAAACCTACACCGATTTTTTTTTTGTTTTTGAAAAGGTTATATTAATCCTTATATTTTTGAAATGGCAGATTGTGAATTAAACCTTATATACTCAATTTTTTCAAAATGTGAAAGTGACATAAAAGCTATCGCATCTATCATAAATATCTTATCAAAAAATAAATATGAAGTCGAAAAGTTTGAGATCGAAATTAGAGAAATTAAAGAAAAATTACATGATGTTGAGAAGAAGATAGTAGAAAGTAAAAGTTCATCATCAAACCATCCAGAGCTGGTTTCCGAAAAGTATATCCTGGAAGAATGCCACGAGTTGTTACAGTCTTTAAAAGGATCTATCATTAATTTTAGAGAAATAAAAATGAATAGAAATGATCTTTCACAGACCGACAAAAATTTGAAGATGAACAATTTTGAACCTAATTCTGTAAGTGATCTTTTAAACGATAAACTTTCTGAACTAAAAATTGATTCTGAGGTTGAACTTAGCCAAAATAATACTGATCATTTTGTGGGTAACTTTGGTTCAGAAAAACTTAAAAATGAGAATCTTCACTACAGAGATGGGACTCTTAAATCGGGTAACAATGTGGAAAAAATCATTGATACTGTAAATGAATTTAATCATTCAATAGGATTTCGTCTGGACATATTTCAACATCTAAACACAGATATTCTGGACAATTCGTTTATTAACAAACCGGAGATACAAGATTCAATTGGCAAACATATTCAATATACCCCTAGGATGGTTTGGCATAATCCAAGACCTGATTTTCCTTCTTCACCACTTAATAAGTTGACAAATCCATCATTCTTTGATAAACTAGCTTTGGATACTCTACTTTTCATTTTTTACTTTCAACAAGGAACATTCCAACAGTTCTTGTCTATACAAGAGCTTAAAAAAAAAAAATGGCAATTCCATAAGAAATGTTTTGCTTGGTTTTATAAAAGATCTGATTCAAAGGTGACCACAGAAGATGCTGAAATCGCAGATTATATATACTTCGATTTTGAGAAAGATTGGTGTCAAAAAATCAAAAATGATTTTACATTTGAGTATATTCACTTAGATAATACACCTTTAGTTATTAACAAGAAAAGCGAATCTAACATCTGCTACAAAAGCAGGCCTTGCAGCGATAAAGATCAAATTGCCTTTAATTCGGATGTTTCTGAAAACTTGATTAATACAGATAGTGTAATTAGTGATAACAATGTGATTAACGATCCTTCCAATAAATAATTTATATTTTAATTATTTTAGTTTATCTTTGAAAATGGTATTAATTTGATATTATGAGATGGAGAACATATCAAATCTCATAATTTTTAGCAGGAGTTGTTAAATAATTTCAATTAAAGTAATTATATAGTTTCAAATTTTACTATTTGTTTTTATTTTTTTTTTATTTAATTGCAAAATGCGTAAATAAACCGCCAAAATTGCATGTGATAACCATGATCATAAAGAAAGATTTGCTCAAAGATGAAAAGTAATTAAAATAACCAGTTTTTTTTTGTATTTTTACGGTTAATCAAAAACGAGGAACTACTTGAAAATTAAAAAATTCCATTCTTTTAAATATATTTTATAATTTTCCGTTAAAATTTGATTTTTTCCAATGAGTGAATATCAAAGGTTTGCTAGGAAGCTTAATCCTTCATTTAAAAGTGTTAAACTACTAAATAGACCTTTAAAGGGGAAAAATAAAAATCAAGATGATTTTGATTCGGTAAGGATTGAAGAGGTTAATGCTCTAAATAAATCAATCAACCCAATAAAAGGTTTGTTCAAGCCTAAACAAAAAAATATTACTATTCAAGATTCAAATATAAAACCAACACCTTCGGAGATTGGAATATTCAGTAGTGGTCAGATGTCCGGAAATACTGCTACTAGTTTGAGTTCAAATTTGCCAGAAGCATTATTGGCAGAAGCAATAAAAAATAATCGTGTAAAGTTACCTGGATATTTGGATTTACCAGGAAAACTAAGTAAAAACTTAGACAAAGGTATCGCAGGATTAACACCTGGGGTTTCAACTGATTCAGGAAGGATACATGACAATCTAGATAGGCTAAAAAATGAATTTTGTAGATTTATTGATTTCAAGTATCATGCGAGCACAATTGGAAATACTGATTTAGAACAAAGAGTTTTCTTAAGAAATTCTTTTGAGAAATTAAAAGAAGTAGATTATCCAACAATCAAAATGCAACAATGGAATGAATATCAGAATTTGATTTTGGAACAGAAAAAGAATTTGTTATTGTTCCAAAAAAGCCGAGGAGGAGAACAGCAATTAGATGATGCTTGGTGCCAAACAGATGAACACTTATTTGACGAGTTTGTAAATAACAATATTAAGCTAAAGTTTGATAAGTTAAAAGAAATCAAAATGAAGAGATTATCGCTAAAAAGAAGGCTTTATTTAAAGGGTTATTTTGATATTACAGATTTTGACGATATTGAGCAAATATACGATGATAAAATGCTCAGTAGATTAGGTCTTGATAATCAATTTATTAATGATTCTTCAGAAGATGAACTGGATAATATGATGGATTTTATTGAAAAGATTGACTCAGAAGGCAGAATAGAATATAATAATTATCAAATTAGGCAAATTTTAAGCGTATTCGATAAGAAATTTAAGCGAAGATGCAAACCAGATTACTATCAATTTTTCTTTGGGTATTTGGATTATGAAAAGGAGAAAAAAGATAAAAAACGTGATTTGTATAAACTTAGGGAATCCGAAAGGACCCCAAAAGAATTAAAACTTAAACTTGTGGATTTTCTTGACAAAAAACTAAATTGGACCGAAATTGAAACTCCATGGGAATGGGAACGTGACTTTGCAATTGATGAAATGGATCCTTTAAAGAGGGGCGCACCTAAAATAAGGCTAAGCGATATGGACTCATCGTTAGTTAAAAAAGGCATCCCAAATGAATTCTTGCAAGAGTTAACTGAAATCAGAAAGGAATACAGACGAGAATTATTAGATAATTCTCTAAGAATATATGAAATGGAGGGGATATCAAAAGATATTTCAGATAATTTATCAATTAATAAAGAATTTGTGAAAAATGAAATATATGGAAGTGAGAAGAACAATCATTACAAAGAACTAATTCAGAAAATAACAGAAGAAAGTGACAATGATGATATAACTCTACCTTGGAAATTAAAAAAAGGTCTTATAGGAAAAAATAAATCGATAAATAAAATGAAATTTAAGAATGAACCAGAGGAATCAAACGAAAGAAATTCGGATGATGAGCAAAAATACAAAATAATAATTGAAAGAGAAGATAATATTGGTGATTATAATAATAATGAAAACGAATTATCTAGTTTTCCTGACTATAAAATTGATAATTACCAACCAATCCCAGATTCAGATCTTAATTTGCAACTCGAAGATGATGTTATAATAAACTTAAGTAAACTTATTCTAACTAAGGGAATTTCAGACGAATTGAAAAACGATCTAACTAGACATCTTGAGAAAATACTCCAGCATATGAACCGAAGTCCATCCGATCTTCAACCTTCTAATGTTAAAAGGGAGCTAACAAATCAGATTAAGAGTTCATTTGGAAGTAAAGTCTTTACAATAAAGAACAAGCCGGTATTAAGCCATTCTAAACAATTCACCGGATTAAAGAATATTAATATCTCAGGAGTTCAAGAAAAAAATAAAATTCCGAACGAACTAGTCGATGGAAAGGACGCAAGTCTGATTACTAGAATTATCAAACAATCAGAACAACCAAAAAGAGCGCAATTTAATATGGACGCTGATCAGATTGAGAATAATTTGAATATATTGCGCAATGCTGCTGGAATATTGCAAGTATTAGGTGAATTAGAAGAAGAATCGAACTTGATCAAAAATCACGAGAAACTAAAAAAAATGGTGTCTGAAAAAGTTGAAAATAATGAATTTGATTTAGACATTAACGAAATAAAAACAATTGAAGACGGTGTTGAGGCATTAATAAAAGATATTTTAGAAAAAAGAAATATAGGAAAACAAAAGTTAAAATCTGAACTTATAGAATTTAAGCCAGATCAGACAGATGAAGATATACTAATTTAGAACCATATAAAAATTTTCTATTTCTTATAACTTAGGTGGTTCTTGGATGATGTAATAGAAAAAAATTAGTCTGTTTTTGCTTCTCACTCTCAATAATTCAAGTTAATAGGCATAATTGGGCAAAGTATTGGCGAACAATTGCCCTTTGTGTTACCAAGATGATCATTCTCGGATTCGTCCAAAGTTTTTTGAAACGTCGTTGTTCTATCAGTTTGAGATCCAAAATCATCATTTGACTCATTTGGGTAAATATTATAATCAATCAAGTCTTCAATATTGTTAAATTGGTCTAGCCAATTAGATTCGGATCTATTTGGAGTGTTTGAATGAATTTCTTTGACCTCATAACCTTTTCTTATTGGAGTATGCGAGGAAAAGAATAAGGGAAGGCAATCCTTATTTTTATATTCACCCCAATTTGACATGAATGATAAAGAAAGAGGAACTAAGAATTCTTCTTCAGCTTGATTACTTTTATCCAAAACGTTTAAATAATCTTTGTTTAAATTTTGATCGTAATAAGCATTGTTTTTTTCCATAGCTTTCTTCTTAAAACTTTCAAAATTAATTGAACTATCCATTAAATGGAGATCTTTATTCATGTTTCTTTTGCGTTTTTGTTTATTTAGTTTACTATTCTTCGAGGAATTTGAGCTTTGAACATTCTCTTCAATAACATATCCTGTTGACTCAAGTTCTTCAAAATGTACCTTTGCAATTTTATTTTCTTGTGTTATATTAGCATGCCTTTCCTTCATATATTTTGAACTTTGCAATATTATTGAAACACCACTATCAAGCTTGTCTTTGTTATCATAATTTTCATTTTGTTCGATTTTTTTTGATTCGGAACAATTTTCTAGAACTTTTATTGAATTAAAATCTTTGCAGTTTTTAAGATTTTTATTATAATCTAAATTTGGATTGTCAAAATAAAATTTGCACTCAAAAGGATGCAGTGTCCGTGTTCCATGCACCATGTTTACCCACGATTCACCAACTATATTTATTTTGTTTGAAAACTGATAACCCAGTTCATCCTTTCTAAAGTTGTTTAAACCTTCTATTTTTTTTATGAGTTGGGAATCAAGAAAGTCACTACAAACAATCAGATTCACACGATTATGTCTAATTTCATTCAATAATTCTTTGATTTGGTCTTTAGAATACGTAATTACATCTTCAAAAAACTCGATGGATTCAATAAAAATTGCTCCAACTTCTTTCAGTTTATTTCTTAGATTTTTAGAAAGACGTTGCTTGATTGAATCAATGATATAGACACTCCAGCCCCAAAGAGGCCATGGGCCTTGCGGAGGAATAATGTTGCATATATCTGAATGAATATCTTTTCTATAAAAAAAACACACTTCTTCTTTATATAAGTTATTTTTATCATCGATTATTGCGGTTTTAGTCTTCCTTCGCCTTCTTTGAATTTGAACTGTTGAAGTAGAATGCTTAATTTCGTATTCTTGGTAGTCTATTTTTATTCTTTTGGAGCAACTATCTAATAACCAAGAAGGTGTAACAATGTGTAATATTTCCTCAAAATTCTTATTTTGTGTCAAGCTGAAATTACTAAGTAAATAATTTTTGATAAAATCGAGATCATTGATGAATTGGGATTTGTTGTGTCCATACAGAGCAGAAATAGGTGACTCTATAGACTCAGAATCATTATTTAAACTTGGTTTATATGGAATTAAATTACATGGTACAACAATTATGCTACTTGGAAAATCCTTTTTCCATTTCGATTTATTCTTTTCTATAAGACTCGAAATTTCCCTTAAATTAGTAATATTTGGCCCATAAATTGATTTGAGTATTCTTTGTATGCAGTTACCCCAAATTGCATTGCTTAATGATTCCTGGCCTTCTTTTGATGAATTATAAATTTTGTTCATATGTGGGAAATTTTCAATAATTATAACGAGAAAATCATCTCCAGCCAAAAGTGTGGAATGATTTTTATTTCTCTGTATTGGAAAAGTTGGACGGCAAATTGGGGTAAACATATCTGGATCCAATGATCGCCTTTCAAAGCAGGATGTTAGAAACCATTCGAGCGATACAAATTGTTGAGCTTTAAAGTACTGATGGATCCTTTCAAAGTCACAGTCAAAATGATTTGTGTTATCTGATTGGAATTTTGAATCATCTATTACACAATAAAATCTCGTAACATTTAACCACGAATAAACAAAATTTGAAATACTAATTTCTTTAAACGCCACGAATTTTGAGTATTGTCTGGTATATTCTCTTTCAAGATGAGCAAATTTAATAACTTTTGCACCCTCTTCAACTGCCCTTGCAGTAAAATAATCAAGCCTCTCAGAATCGAAACCAACAAAACATAGTGAAGTTTCTTCAAATATCTTTGTTGTTAGATTCTCAGTAAATGACTGAATCTGGTTGGAATTAATTCCCTTGACATTACTTGATTTTATTTGAAAGTTAATTAAATTTTGAGTTTGTTCAAGCCTTTGAATTGGGTTTATAGTTCCAATTCTATGCAAGAGCTGCTTACCCATCGGCGTGGAAAGGGAAACATAATTTGAATTTACCTGCGAAGAAAATCCGAGGCCTCTAAAATTCAACCATTGAATATTTGCAGATGCTGAATTTGGGGTTCTTGCTCTTATTCCTGAAGAAGGTAGTAGTGGAGGGTTATTATACATGTTACTTTGTGGCAGAGCAAGTAGAGTCTGGTTTTCAACCGAAGATGATGAGCCCGTTAAATTGGGGAAATTACCCATTCCACTGGCAAGCATTGACCCTACTTGTGCATTAATACCGTCAAATACACCATTAGAGGCTGAAAAATCAAACAAGATATTTGAAAATGTTGAGTTTGAAGAATGGATATTTCTGGATTGAATTTGAGATACTGTGGAATTATTTATGGCTGAAGTACCAATAGTAACAAAATTCTGGGAATTATTCTTGCAATTAACATTTGTGTAATTTTTTTGAGAATTTTGGAATTGTGAAATAGGGTTTAGCCGTTTTCTTGGGAGCGAAAAAAGAGGAATTGTGTAGTTTAATGTTTGTACTTGAGTTTGCTCTTGGCTATTCTTAGTATTTTCTGTATTTATTTTGGGATTTTTAAAATAAACCCTAGTGTAAGGTTTCAATTGGTTTGCCAGTTCCACAAGAGTTGGACTAATTGAGTGGATTGTTGAGTTTAACAACGGAATGAGCTTTTCCCAAATGATTACTGGCTTACTCACTTCGTTAGGGAAAAATGGAGGTTCTGCAAGGCTTTCAATTGAGACATTACATGTATATATGTCGGGGCAAAGTAATTTGAATCCATTTAATATTACGTATAATGAATTTGGTAAAAATAAACCTTCAATATTTAATTCATAGAAACCTTGGGATTGGTTTTTAGTAGAATTATGGATAAAATTACAGTCGCAAGTTGAGGCTTTAAAGACTGTATCTTTAATAGGGAAGTTTGACAATATGCGTTTAGTATCTCTCAAAAACCAATATGGATTTTTTAAATTAGAAGTTTTTTTCATGGCCGAATTATGCTTACTTTCATTTTCCAGTTTGATTTTTCTTTCTTCTGTAGACTTTTTAAGAATTTCCAAGAACGTTACAACATCATTTCCGTTAATATAGATACAACTTCCCGGAGAGTAAAAAAATGCTTTTAGATTTGGATATTGGGTCGAAATAAATTTTTTTATTTGCTCAAAATGAGAATAGTTTGGGATATTATTTGACTTGTATTCTCTTAGCTTTGAATAAGACAACCTTTCGAAATACTGAGTATCCAAATCATCTATTGAAGAAAAATTTGTATCTTGCGATTCAACTCTAGCAGTTCCCGGATTCATTTGAGAGACCATAGCATTTTCAGAATTGACATTTTCAAAGTATGATTTAAGTTTAATGCCCTTTTTATTTAATAAATCCCTTAACTCGTAGCAAGTTTTTGGAAAAATGCACTCTTTAGGTCCAATTAGCACACACCAATCCCTTGCTTCAATAAATACTTGGTTATTAGTTTCCCAATTATTTACATCAAATATCTGACTGGGTGTTTTTTCACTGGAATATGCCTTCATCAATGTAACAACTAAATCATTAATAACTATATTTGTTGCTCTACCTTCAAACAAATAATACTGTAAATTAGATGCTATAAAATTAATGATTGTATTTTTTGAATCTTTTGAAATAAA
This sequence comes from Cryptosporidium ubiquitum, assembly GCF_001865345.1. NCBI lineage: Eukaryota > Apicomplexa > Conoidasida > Eucoccidiorida > Cryptosporidiidae > Cryptosporidium > Cryptosporidium ubiquitum. The sequence goes on along the minus strand of NW_021639816.1, from coordinate 653,566 downwards.
ATCATTTGATTTATTTCCAAGTTCATCAACATTAATTTTTTTGGACTGATTTTCTGAAAGCTCTTCAATAATATTTTCAGTCATAAAATTTAAATACTTCGTATGATGGGGATTTGATAGTAATGCAGTAAGAGAAAGTAATAGAGGATTGTTAGATCTAAGTTTAATAGCTGACGAAACTTGAATTGTTTTGTGTATCTCTTTTGCGTTAACTTTTAATTGCCCAATTTCATTGAGTGAATAAGGAGCATCTTGCTCCTTTGTTTTCGAAGCATTGTTACAATTAAGTAGGCTTGAAACTTCATTTACAACAAATTGTATTGATTTTGAGAGCCTTGAATTATCGTTTTCAATTTTTTTTTCAGAATATTCTTGTTTAGATGAGTCATTATTATCAATATAACTTGACTCTTTCATTATATTTTGAATAAATATGATAGAATATGTTAGATTGATTGTATATAATTTACTTATTAACCCAAAATTTGGAGGCCAATGACTGAAATTGAGTTGATCAATCTTTGACTTTAAACTCAATCTAAACACCAAATTAAGAATAAGCTAAACGACTCTAATTACTGTAACAAATCCTATCATAAAGAACTTGTTATGTAAGCGTGCATATTATGAAACCTTTTCAGTTTTTTCATGAGAAATTGCACAGTTATTTATATTTTGTGTCAGTCATTCTGTGGGGCGAAATATTTTACCGCCCATGTAAAAATTGTGGGTTAATACGACGATATAGTTTGCGGTAATATACAAGTTATTAAACAAAATAACACAAAGTATAAAAATTTTTCTAAAAAAGTTCTTATTGATCGCATTTAAATAATTTAGAAATTTTAAACTAAAAATATTATTAAATTGGGTAACCAAAACAAACGCATGATGACCCATTCAATAAAGGAAGCTTACATTCTTGCCTTGCAAGTGTAATTGATTCAATCAATGAGAGCTTTAATCCAACCCAATTGTCAAAAATTGACATTGTAAAACGGTCTATATCTTGGTCCGTAACATCCCAAAGTGCTCCAAGAACGAAGGGACTCCCACCAATTAAATAGTGCATTGGTGTAAAAAATATATTATTCGACCCATATGATCTTATTTTTGAAGAGCTGCAGCCAATTAATAACGAAGGAGGTATGTAAAAATGATTTTTGCCGTTGTTCAAATTACCAGTTACTACTCCTCTTTCGAATGCTTCACCTTGGATGAACCTTTCTCCTGCCTGGTGGCCACAAAAAAGATAGAGGTTAGACTGATTAATACACATATTATTCATTATAACTGTTGCTTGAGGAGTCGAGTTTGATATCCCTGAACATTTTGACCCAAATTTCTGTTTAATAAAGGCAGTAATAATCTTTTCAGTTTCTTCTAAGTCCCCAGTTGGGTTTATGCAGTAATACAAGTTGCAGAAGTCGGCAAGTAGGTGAAGATTATTTTCTTTATGTTTTCGGAGTTGTTGAAAAAAATTATCCATGTTATTTTTGCATATCCTTCTATTAATTCCTCTAGTTATTGGTTGATATCTCAAATCATAGATGCTTTCTATTGGCAAACAAATTAATATTTTATCCAAAAAGACGATCACAGGAAGCTTCTCGACCTTATTCCTACTTGATTGGAACTTTATTTTTTTGAATTGATTGCGAATTTCAGTTAAGTCTAAATTGAGCATATTGTTTGATTCTAATAAAGCAAGGATTTGAGGTGCATTATTTGTTAAAGAAAATAAAATGATATTAATCAATGATTGATTTATATCAATTAAATGGGTTTTAACAAATTCCATTACTTGTTTAAAATTTTTCTTAATGCTTAATTTTTTATTCCATCCATAAAAGAGCTTCGTTATCCATCCATTTAATATTTGATTTGAAAAATTAATTAGCCATTTATTTAGCCTAGATTCTATAGATATTCTTTTATTCCACCATTGCCTTGCTTGCTCGCTTGAGTTCGTATCAATATCAATGTTAATGATACTTTCTGTATTCATACGTTGAATATTGTCGAACTCCTCCAAAAGTTTATTTAACCTGGCATTTTCAACGAAATAAAACAAAGTTAGTTTCGATGAATTGTATCTTGATTGATTATTAATTGCGTTAGTTAATTCACTTATATATCCATTATAAGAGAAATCTTTCGTTATTTGCAGTAAAGAGTATTTAAAGTTATTTGAACTTTTATATGTAAAATTGGTGAAAAATGTTGAAAATCGGATATAAACCATTGAAATATTATCTTCAATTTCTTTAATAGATATATCTCCTCCCCATCTCCAGTTTGATAATTCATTATTTTTATTATCAAGGAAAAATTTTAGTAAATTTGGCTGTATGTTACTTTCAAAAACAGAATTATATTTATCCTTAATTCTAAAATGTTCGAATTCTCTTTGAATTGTTCTTATTGATTGTATTATTGAAAATGAGTAATCATTTGATAGTGAAATAGGGGTTAAAGAATTAATAAAGCAACAAAAAATAGTATTCCAACTGGTATCTGGATAACATAATACTTTTATTAATAATGTAATATCTAAAATAATTGAAGCTGAAAGTTGGTTAAGTAAATAATAATTCATTCTCTCGTTTAAAAGCATATGTTTGAAAATAGTATCGACAAAAACCAAGATTTGTTTAAATAAATGTAATCTATTTTTTATAATCGATTCTTCTTGACTTATTTGATCAACTATTGAATTAAGCTCATTTTTTTCAATTGAATAGTTACTCGAAATCAATTTATTTTCATAATTTGAATTATTTAATTTTGTGGGCTCAATTAATATAACTTGAGATTCTACCGGAGTTAATTCAATTGATAGTATTTGTTTAATTGAAATAATTAGTTTACATATTTCTTTTATAGTAAATTCAATACTGTTTTTTTTAATATTGGAGTTAAATTTTTTAATAATATCAAATTCGTTTTCCAAAATAACTATGTTTTGAATTGCTTCTTTAGAGCATTTTTTAATAAAATAAGTACCAATAATTTCAGTATATTTTGAAGAAATAAATAATAGTATATAATTAACAGTATTACTTAAAAAAAACATGAAATACTTATTTTTTAAATACTCATCTGCATTTATTGATAATAATTCCAAGATTAAGTTTGAGGAGTTTATATTGTCCTTAAGCAATTTAATAATAATTTTTCTTAAAGTTTGTATAATTTTAAACTCGCAATTTTCTGGCAATAGTGTGTCATTTTGAAAAATAAAGGGGAAGTTATTAATAAAGTAATCTTTTATAATTGGCAGACTATTATTCAGAGTAAAATATAATAATATAAAAAGTAATTTCATTAATATGATTTCTTCTTCAAAATAACTTAAATATTTACAGACAGAAATAATTTTAATATACTCCAATATTTCTTTAAGGAAATCAATATTTAAACCTTCAGAATTACCAGAAATATCTTTTTCATAAAATGTTTTTTTAAATAGGTCGAGATTATCTATAGAGTAAACTAAATTAAATTGAGAGTCTGATCTTGAGAATATATGATTTAGTAGTGTAGGGAGCTGATAAAAATAAAGGACTATTAGCTTTTTATAGGGTATTGTCCACTTTTTGTAAAAAGCAACAATTTTGTTATATACACTTTGTGACCTTTCAATTACTCCTAACTTCCACCAGAATTCTCCTAATTGAGTCAATGATTTTAAAACCAAATTAATAAAATAAATTTGGAAATTATGTGATAAACAAGTTGACAAAATATTATGCTGCCAATGTAAAGAATTAATATTACATGTTTCTAACCATAATATAATTACCTGTGTAATTTTATTCGATTCAAGCAAATAAAACAATGATATGTCTGGTTTATTTGCTTTCATAAAAAGAGTTGATAATTTGTTTAATATTCTGATGAATAGTGCCATATTACTTGGTTTATCATTAATAATTTCATCAACTCCTACTCTATTTATTATTTCCAGAAAACTAAAAACTTCGTCTATTATATTTATACTTTCTATCTTTAATACAATTAAATTAAGTAGAGTTTCTTTAACTGATGATGGAATTGATATTTTTTCATCTATAAAATCACTTGATAATAAATATTTATTTTCAACTAAAAATAATAAGCCGTCCAAGTAGATATTTGCAACGCCTAACCATTTAATAATAGAATCATTTGAATCGTATAACTCTCTATCTATTAATCGAGCTGAATAATAAAGAATATTTGAAACAAATAATCCAATATTCATTATTATCATTTCCTTTTGTTCAGTATTATTCATGGAAAATAACTGAAAATTTTCGATGAATTCACTTAAAGAATAATGAATATATTTTGATACGGTTTCTATGTCAATTAGATTACTTTTGAATGATAAAATAAATGTCCAACATGGATTAAAAAAATATAGTGCTGCACCAATTAATTTTTTTGATAACTTTGAATCTAAACCCTGTGAAAGTATTATTTCGAGTACCTCATAAGTATTATAAAGTAGAATTTCAAGCTCATTTAGTCCTATTTCACAAATAACTTTATAAAATTCTTGATTATTTATTAGTTCATTAGTTTTCAACATAAAACTATTAATATTCAAACTCGATTTAGAGTAATTATTACTTTCAAAACCGAATGATTTATCCTTTTTATCTTCTTGTTCTGAGCCATTTATCTTGTTATTAATAGGTATAGGTATATCTTCAAATTCATTAAATATCTCTTTTTCAACATTCTGCTGAAAGTATGCTATGTTCTGCTTACTACATAAAATAGTATTATTTTCTGAATTTAGTTTATCTTCCCAATATTCTAAAGTAATTAATTTACAAAAGTTTTGCTCATAATTTTCATGAATCCCTAAGTATTTGTACAATAAATTAAGTGATTCTTGTATATTTATGTGAATTTTGTTATTTTTATCTTTTGATAAATTTGAACTAGTAATTGTGGAAAAAGTATTGTTGAAATCTTCAAAGAATAATAAATAAATATTATAGGTATTCATTCTCGATAAATATAATAATTTATAATCAAGACTTATTTTGTTTATCAATGAAGTTAATTCGTCAAGAATTATATTAATTTCACTTTTATAAATTACTTTTGAATCAACTAAGTTATTGTTTTGAATATTAAATACTTTCATTAGCCACAAATAGTAATTTAAAAACTCAACTTTAAACTTAAAATATAACTCGAAGTTTAATTTAGATGATGTAACTAATTTCTCAGCTCTTCTTTCATCTATAAATTTATTTATTATCTTATAAACATTAATTATCTCCGCACAGAATCCATTTAAAATACCTTTTTTGAATATTTGATTATATTTACTAGATACTTCACGGTAGTAAAGATAGTAATTCAGTTCCAAATTAAACCAAATTATCTGAATAACATAATTTCTTTCATTTTTAACTGCAGGGTATCTATATAATGTCATTTTGTTTGTGGAAAATTCATTGATTAAAAGTAATTTTGCTTTTGTAAATCTTGCAACAATTGAACTAAATAAATTAAAAAAATATTGTTTTACTATTTGATCATTGCAATTAGTGTTTTTTTCATGTATAACGATCTTTGATGAATAAATTTTATCAAAATCTTCAATAAACGGAAATAGTTCAATTAATCTATCACCAAAAATGAACAAATAACTACAATGATCAATCAATGTGAAAAGAATGGAAAGTTTTTCTTCAACTAATAATAATATGTTCTCTAAAAAAGTTTTAGTTGGTTCTTGTGAGAATTGAAGTTGAATTGAAGAAATAATTTGATCCAATGCTATCAAAAAAAGTAGAATATGTATAGGAAAGTCAATTTCACCATCTTTTAATTTTTTACTAACTGGAATTATTTCCCTCCCATTAATTTTATTAAATTGTGATTTGCTCTTGACAATATAAGATATTGCTGATGTTTGAATTCTCTTAATTGTCTGTGATTGTATTTGGGATAAACCTTTACTTCTTAATTTTTGCGTAAATGGAGTAAGTAGATTTTCAAACTTTACATTAGTGTTGTAAGAAACAAAACCAACATTTTTATGTTTTATACTTTCATAATTGTAAAATTCAAAGTTTTCGTTTTTCCATAATTCTTCAAAATGATTTTTTTCTGTAAAATTTAATAAATTATCAATTGTTAAATTATTCTCTTCTTGAAGGTAATCATATTTTCTAATTGGAGTTAAATATAAATATCTTGATAAATTAATGTTAGGTCTTTCTTCAACTATTTTTAACTTTTGTATTTTTTTCTCAATTTCATATATTGATTCATCTACGGCAACCCAAGGCACAGTAAATGTGTTTGATAAGCACTTCAAAGCTAAGTTAAGCAATTTAACTGAATCTTTATAATTCTTTATCGATCTCATTTGTGACGAAAGACGAATTAAATTTTCCGATATTGATAAAAGGAAATTTAATATAATTTCGTCCATATCCGAATTATCTTTAATTTGTGTATTATTCAAAATATGATTAACCATTTCTTCCATGTTATTAAACAATTCATCTAATATACCATTTCTATATTGTATAAATCTTATCACGACTTCGCAAATACTCGTTTTAAACTTAATTTTTATTTTATCTATAGTTCCAACATTTTCCTCGTGCTCTTGAATTTGTTTGGTTTGAATTTCCAAAAATAGAGAAAAAATTTTCACTATTTTAAAAATACAATTATCGCATAAAAACTCGAACTTTTGATTCTTACTTCTTAAAAAAAAAATCTGTTTTATTATATAATTTAATAATGAAGTGCGATAACTATCCATGTTTTTGAAAAAAACACTATCAAAAGACAAATTTTCGCTTAAAATATTTTCTAGTATAAAGCACTGTGAATCAAGCAAATTGCCAATAATAAAAATTAAATTTTTGTCAAGTTCAATTTTTGAAAACGAATTAATTACTCCTATTGTTAAAAATAAATAACTTGTCAGCACCTTTTGATATCTTCGATCAAGAGCTATCTGATTAAATTTATTTGTTAAACACTGATTTAAATATAGTCTTTCAAGTAATAACTGATTTGCCATACAGAGTCTTGCTTTCAAATAATGTAATTCCATTATTTTAAGCTCTTTTGCTTCAAACTTAACGTTAAAACAATAATATTCCATAGAATTTATATAGAGATTATGACTTATTCTAATATGTAAATCAGTTTCTGGAGAATTCAATTTCTTCATATTTTGATGAACAATATTGATAAGTAATGTAGATAACCCATTTAGAATAACAAGTAAATCTAAAATTTCATTATGCATTCTAAACTTTAAAAACTTATTTAATATTTTAATAATATTTTCATGTATGCCGTCAACTTCATTTGCTCCCGATAACATATTAACGTTATTTAATGATGGATCTTCAAATAAGTCTAGCATTTGATTATTGTTTAGCGTTTTAATAGATAAACTATCGCAAAAAATAATAATAATTAATATTTGATAATAATACGATAAATTTGATCTGGAGATCCAATAAAACAACTCCTGAGTATATTTCGTTAAACCCAATATTTCTTTCGAAAAATTATTCCGAGAATTATTAATTATAAATAATCTAGTTTTTAAATACTCGAGCAAATTGTCCAAACAAATTATCCATGAAAAATATAACTCCTCCATTTTTGTGGATAAGAACTTAGAATTTTGGTCTCGATAAATTTCCTTAGATACCTTTGCTATTGAAGATATCAATATTTTTTCAGTGTTCCAATTTCCTGCCATATTTTTTCTAAGAAATAGTAAGTCCCCAATAATAAAACAAGGGAGAATATTGTGAGACAAAACTAAATAATACATTAATTTTTTCGTATTTTTAAGCTCTATACAACAAACTGTTATAAATTCATAAATTTTATATATTTCTTCAAAATAATCTAGTACCTGGTTGATGTTTGTTTGAAACAATTTTTCTATTTCACAAAAATTTGTCATTTTCATCAAATTTTTTTTAATCGCAATAATTATTTCCATACGAGTACTGTCCTCAAATGTACTAGTTAAACTTTCAAAAATATGAGGTAAATTTGTTTCGTCTTGAAGTTTTGATGTATTATTGGCATGCTTATTTTCAAAAGAAAAAATTGCGTTAATCCTTATTAGCAATAATTCTAGACATTGAATCAACAAATCTTCAAATTTATTATCTTTTGAGAGCTCAAATAATACTTCATATAGATTGTTGTCCATATCCTCAAGGCTTATTTCAACTCAAAATAAAAGTAATTAGAGGTTAAATAAGCAATACTAAAATTATTACATGGACTCATAACCGCCAAGTTCAAATTATTTGTTATTCTGAATTTATCATCTATTCAGCAGTACATTTTTTTTATGCTCTTTACAATAAAAAAAAATTATCACGCTTAGTTTTCTACTTAAAATTTTGATTTAACAGCTTTATAAATATTTTCAAAATTTTAGTTTAAAATCAATATGCTTATTTTCAATGTCCAAATTAATATTCACTGAATTAGAGTAATTTGAGCTTTATATTTTATTAAGCATTTAATTTATTTAAATTTTTATAAAACTAATCACCTTGTACCCACCACTAAAATGATAGTGTTTTCTAACCAATTTATTTTATAAACGATCAAGATTCTGTTGAAATTAACATTGAGAGAACTTAATTCTATGATATCAAAAGACACATTTGAAAGGAGATAATAAATTGAATCATTCGTTTCAATTTTTAGAATATTCAATAATAGCAAATTGTGAATATAATTTTAAATTACTTTTAATATTGATTTTGTGTTAAAATTAAATACATTTTTTTAAAAACATACTAAACATCTGAACAAAAATCAACCCATTCATTAAAAATGATCGTTTATTGCAACAATTTTCTAATATTTAAAATTCTTTGTGTTAATACAACTTTTGTTTGTTTAATGTATTTATTTTTGTAAAAATCATCTCTCTTTCATAAATTCATTATTAAAAAGTGTTATACTATTAAATGGTAGTATGAATAGTAATAAAATATCTAATTTAGATAAGACTCCAATATTCTCTATAAATAAGTGATTTAAATATAAATTTTCACTCGATTTTTTTTCATTATTAAAGTTCTTTTTAACAAACTTATAGTTTATTTCAATGTTGTTAATAATAATTATATCACATTCCTCAATGATGGTTTCTCTATTTAACCAATTTTCATATCCTGGGAGCTCTTTAAAATTAATATTATGTGTTCTGGTCTTAATGTAATGCTCTGACTTGAATAGTAAATATTCTTCTTCTAATATTTTTGCATAAATGTTTAATGTATGAAGTGTATGTTTAATCATTCTTGCATATTCAAACCTACTTACAATAATTATTATCTTTGAGTTTGGGTTTATCGTTTTTTTGCAGAAAGTGATCATGCTTATTAAATTTATTCTGTGATTGTAATTAATATTGTTAATTACCATTGCAATCGAATTTAAAGCCAACAATATAATATGTTTTTGTATTTCTGTCAAGTATAATAATTTTTTAATGATATTACAATCTATACCTGGAAATTTTAATAAATAACTAAATAACTCCTTTCTTTTGTTTGAGAAAGAGCAACTATTAAAATTAAATATTTCTTGCCTAAATAATATCCATTTTATTTCAATCTCCTGGTCTAAATATATATTTTTTAGTTTTTCAGAAAAAACAACCATCAATTTGTTATTGTTATCTTCATTTTTTCCATTATATGAATTATAAATCAATTTTTCAAATATTTCTCTATTGGTATTTTCTATTAAAGACAAATATGGATGAGGAAATTTAAATGAATAACGTTTTATTAATGTTGTTTTTTTTTTATATTTATAATAGTTCAATAAATAAATGATTACACAATGTTTATAAATACTTGGATCTATCCCAGGGTCAATTATTTTCAATTTGAGTGTTAATGTCTTTCCTCCAAGATTTAATGACTGCTTAATAAAAATAACATTCAATACAATGGCTAGTTGCCTGAAAGACATTATTTGTCTTTCATGAATTTTAATCTGCTTATTAAATGGTTGAATAAGTATTAAATCGCCTTTTCGAAAAATTTTATTATTGAATGCTGCATTTAAAGTTAAAATTGAATTTTCATACCTTATTACTTTGAATTCCAAATAGCCAGATATTAATCTAGAATTTAATTTCAATTTACCAAAATTCCGAAATGAGTCGTATTTGTCTTCAAAAAATTGATTTATAAATTCACGCTTACATTTCACAGTATTGTATGGCTTGTGCTTTAGTTTTGAATTATAGTGTTTAATAAATATGTTTTGATCTAAAAATCTATAATTTTGTATCGAATTACAATTTTTATATCGAAATTGATCAAAATGATCATTTCTTGACATTTCATTTTGAAAATTTTTACTATCAAGTAATTTCCCAATTTTTGTTTCTACATCTCTGACCTTATTTGATAGTTTATCTTGGAATTTAATAAATAGATTAATTCTTTCTTCAATAAAAAACCTTTTTGAAATATCTGATTTGAAAACTATTCCACAAATTGGAATATTTTTTAATATATTGATTAAGGATTTTGCAATCTCTTGATCTAATAATAAAAACATATCCAGTAGTCCTTCCCAAAGATATGGAAATACACCATAAGCAATTGAATAGTTTAAACTATTATTTTTTAGAACTGAAACCATTGTAGTTAATATCTGGAAAACTCCATTATAATAACTAATTCTTAACAAACTAGATATCCATACCAATATTTGAATCGACCAACAGGAAGGGTTAGAATTATTTAAATATTTGCACGCCAATTCTACAATTGAATTACAAATAGGTATAACTTCGTCCATTATTGGAGGAAAGTAAACATTATTGGTAGAAGGACAGAAAACTGACAAAAGTTTTTTATTTACTGTTCTAATAGATTTTATAGCACTCAAATGCATATTACACAAATTGTTGTTGGATACAAGTTTTAAATTAATCAAATCTACTTCTTTATTGTTCTGAAATATTAAATTATTCAAAAAGTTCCGAATTAAGACATTTTCAACAATGAATTCCTTTACTGAAATTGAATTTATGTAAGAATTGGTATTTTTAACATTCATGCATAAGCTACAAAGGAATTCAGTATTTTTTTCCCCACTAAAAGCTATTCCTATAGCTTTGAATATTTTAATAAAATGGTTTGGAGTTGATTTTATATATATATTTTCATATCCTATATTATTTATCACATTAAAATAATAACTGCAAAATGAGTTATATTTAGTAATTAGTTTAATTAAACCTTGGTTAATATCATCATCAAGTTTTACTCTTAATTCTACTTCATCTTCTTTTTTCTTGGCAGGTTTTCTCCTTAATTGAAATAAATAAATATATATATTATCACTTAATATTTCTGAAAAAATGTTTAGAGTTGACTCAAAAAAACCTGGCCTATGATTTTTCGTCATTACAGCTTTGTGAAGAAATCAAAGTTAAAGTTTTTTAATAGTATTTAATTAAAACCACTTAAATAGAGATTTTGTTTTTTTATGCAAAATATGAAATTATTATATTATCAAAAACGCATTTGAAAGAAATATAATTTTTTATTAGTTGAATATTTTTTTATTAAATTTCGATAATAGTACTTAATGTTTTATTTTCAGTTTATTCCAAGAAATTCTAATAGAAATTACTTTATATTTTTCTTTGATCAAACTACTAAATATTATCATTTAAGTACTTAAATATTAAAATAAGGTAGAAATTGAATGTAAGCTAAAAAATAATTTATTTTCTAAAAGTCTATAATTTTATCACTATCGATTATTCAGGAAAAATTTACGAAATAAGCTAACATTTTAGTGAAATGTTGTAAAGTATAAATATTTTGAGAAAATTACAATTTTTTTTGAAGATAATTATTTTTTTGTAATTTCTCTTAATTTGTATTTATCATCATTCAGAAAATATTTTGTCTTAATTGAATTAGAAGTATTACGTGAAATAATGAAAAACTTACATTACCGTCGTATCCAATACATGCCAATATTTGGCCCAAAGGATGCCAATATATTTGTTCCTACAAATGATCATTATTCTTGGTAAATAATGTAAAACTTACTGTAGATCCAATACCTTCAAACTTGTTGAGTTGCAAAATCGTCTTATTTTTCCCAAAGTCGTTTAGAATGAAAGATTCTGTCGATTTCCAAATTATTAGAGTATTATCCTCATGCAAAGTTGCAAGCTTGTAGTAATCTGTAAACAATGTAAGTCTTGACCAAGAAATATCTTTAATTATTTCTGCGTTGTTTACAGCAATAGTTTCAATACAATTCCAGAATTTAGATTTTTTCTTAAATATGTATATGTAATTACTAATTGCAACCGTAATTCCGATGCCAGTGTTCACATTATATGGTATCCAATCCAAACAACATGTATAATCCTTCTCCATATTCGCAATTTCCGAATCTAAAAAATTATCAGTTTTTCTAACTTTCAATGTCTCCAACTCCCATTCAACTTTCATTGCCATATCATTGCATTTGAAAATCCCAACTATTCCATTAGAATCACATGCGGCAAAAATTAATCCATGTTCCTTATTTGCAAACTTAATATTACTAATCTTGCTTTTAAAGGGGGAAAAAGCAGCAGTTAGCTTCCAGGAGCTACCATAAGTAATATTAGGGAAAACTTCATTCTTAAAATCAAACTCATGTTCAACAAAAATGCTGTTATTTCTTATCATGTGATATGTATCTTGATAACCTTTTCTTGTTTCTGACCAAATTGAAATATTTTTTTTTGTAGTTCCAGCTACAAACAATTGACCAAAACACTCTGGTGCCCAAGAAATTCTTGAAATTGTGCCAGAAATACTACTGTCATAAAGAGTTGATGTCTCAACCCATATTAATTTAGAAACATGATCAGAATTGGAGTAATTCGGAAGAAGATCAAAAATGTGGAAGTTTTGTTTAATATCTGCTGTTACAAGACGATCGCCTAAGAAAAAAATCTAATAATTATAAAATTATGTTAGTTTTGTCTGCCTACCAGAAGAATGATAAGAAACCTCTGTTATGTATTCACTCCTTTTTATTTCATTGATAACATTACTGAAAATCATTTCTTTTAAAAGTTAATTCCGCCAAAAAAAAAATTAAAAAAATAAATTAAAAAAAAAGTTGTTCCATGTTTAAAGTAAAATTGGCCCTTTTCATTTTCAAATACATTCGAGCACTATTTCTCCACTTTTTACAAAGAGTTTTTTGTTATGAAATTTTGATATCGAGGGTCTGTGACCCACACTAATATATGAAATTTTTGTTTCATTAAGCATTGAATATAGTTTCATCTCAGTTTCCATATCTAGTGCACTTGTAGCTTCATCAAGAAAACATATAGATGGATTAAAAATTAATATTCTTGCGAATGCAAGCCTTTGCTGTTCACCGAGTGAAAGTATTGTGGACCAATCTTTAATAGAGTCTAAAAAACCTGTTTCATTTTCTAAAGGTCTATCAGATAGATATTTCAACCCAACATCCTCAAGCACTTTCAATAGATATAGGTCTAATTCTTTTTTATTTTTATACTTACGACCATTAATTTTCATCGAGGGCTTTTTTGGATAAAATAACTGTTCCCTTAAAGTCGTTTGAGTACAATACGGCTTTTGTGGTATAAATAATAATTCGCACAAAGGTGGCCTGTAAATATTTCCTGAGCCATTCTTCCAAATTCCACTAATTACCTTTAACAATGATGATTTACCAACACCAGAATCCCCTGTTATTAGGACTTTATCATTTTGTTCAATTGTAAAGTTTACATCAAAAAGAAGTTTTCTAGTATAGCCTGGGGTATAAATCGATATACTTTCAAACATGATTTTTGGCTCTGGCCAAATTACTGATCTAATTTTACCACTTAGATTAACATTGGATTTCCCTTGTGCATTCGTAAATTCTAAGTTAACACGATTTTTTAATGAATTCAAAACGACACCACTCGGAAAATTTAGCTTAAAATCAGAAGATTTTTCCTTTACTTGTCTCAAATATTCGCTTTCAAGCTTTAAAAAATCAATCATTGTACCTGTTTTATATTTACATTCAAAATTACTAATCAATTTCTCGCCAATGTTTGTAGATTGCGACTCAATAAAGTTATCAGCCATTAATACAATAAAATGTCCTATCCTGTCTATTGACGAAAGCAAATTGCTTATTTCTCTAAAAGTATTAACCAAAATTGAAATATCCTCAACTATGCTATTAAATGCAAGGCTACATTGATTAATTCTCCCAAGTTGTATATTTCCCGAAAAATAGTCTCCTGAAATAACTGCAATCGGCAAAATGCGTATGAGATTTCTAAAAATACTTCCAAAAAGCCCCATTTTAGATTCCAAAGATCTCTTCATATTTAAGTTTTCAATTAATAAATTTAAGATTTGATTGTGATTTTCCATTTCGCATTGAGCTCCTCTATACATAGCAACATTTTCCGCATTTTCGTTAACTCTCATAATTGAATATCTGAAGTCACTTTCAAGTTTTTTCTCTTGAACCTTTAATAATATTATGTCTATGCCTAATTTTGCAGTTAAAAATGTACCAAAACATGAATAAATAATTGCTGAAATAAATAATTTGAAGTTAATATTATAAAGCAAGATTGAATAGACAAAAAAGTCAAAAAAATTGTCAATACAACGGCATATCAACAATAACAAATGGGATGAGAACAAAGAAACGTCTTCTCCAATTCTTTGATCAGGATTATCTATAATCTTATTTATTGAAAACTGATAATAGGTTAAATCTGAATAATATTGTTTCATAATTAAATTAGTAAGCCAAATTCTTAAATCAATTTGAATTTGAATTGACAAGTCAGTTCTAGCACAATTAATTGCTCCATTTATAATAAGCATTAGAAGGTAGTAAAATAAGATTTTTTGAAATTTATCTTGATCTTTTGCTTCTAGTGCACTCCAGAAATTACCAATTAGTATTGAGAAGTAGTACGAAACTAGTGAGGAACTAAGAATTAATAAAAGAATAATTATTAATCTATATTTAGGCAGTTCAATCTTAGATAAAGCATTTCTTTTATAATTCTGCTTTGAAAATTTACCAAATAATTGATTTGAACCATTTGAAGTGAAATATGCATAACATAATCCCCAAACCATTCTAACAGACCCAATAATTCCTTGTTTTATAGCATAATCAAGCTGCTTTTTTTTGGCATCTTCATACATTTCTCTTTTATTTTCTTGGAAATCGATTTCATTTCCAGAGGAAACATTTGGATTAATAACTTTCATCTAATTGACCTAATATTAATTAAAAATAAAGATGTTTTTAAAAATATTGACTAATTTCTAACCAGTTTCAAACCTTTAAACAATTAAATATTAAAGTGCACTATACAATATTTTCACTAAAATGTTTGCAAAATTCTATTATCATTAACTTTAAATAATAAAAAAAAAATAGCGGTCTAAATAAATTAGACATTTACCAACGATTTTTATGCAAAAAGCTTACAAACAGGTTTAAATAATTGGTCAAATTCAGACTGAATTTTGTTGCACCACTCGACTATCATTGAAGTAGATTCGTTGTATTTTTTACAGTTTATAAAAATGAGGTCAATATCAGAACGATATTGTTCAATAGATTCATATGAATCCTGCTTTATTTTATTCATTATTGTTGATAGGTCAATTGGTTGCTCAATAAGATTATAATAGTCAGGAGCGTCATTTTCATCTACTGGGTGAATAAAAGGTGCTCCATATGGAGACTCAATTAGACATTGCGTTATTTTTTTACACATGTGTTTCCATCCTCTAGAAATAATGTAGGTTTCATCATCGCACAATCTTCTAATTTGAATGGAATCTGATAAGTCACATCCTCTCCTAATGAATTTCTGTCTTTTACGCAAGGAATCTTTCATGGGTGCTTCTGGCATTCCTGACAGAATATATCCGTTTGAATGATCAAATATTAGCCTATTTTGATTATTATTTTCAGATATAAATGGAGGTTGATTCATGCAGACTGGGACTCCATGCCCAAATAGAGATACGTAAATATTTGAGATATTTTGAAATATAAGTGGATCAAATGGATAGGAGGACAATGAGATTGGACTATTTAATATAATTTGAGAAATGAATGCACAACATTGTTTTATATCATCCAATATTTTTCTATCCTTGGATTTATTATTAGTTAAAGAATTAATAAGTGGTTCAAATTCTGCGTGGGCTTGTATTAAAATAAATTCATCAAGAAGATGGGGAAGATCTCGGACAATGTCATCAAATGCACAAATGAAAATATTCCACAAATTATTAATTGTATTCCAATAGTCTGAGTTGCCCTTTTTCAATTTTAAACTTTCTTGAATCCCATTATATAATATTATATGGATTAAGGTACACACACACAAAGTTTTTAATAAATTCTTAGGAAAGGTATGAGCAGAAATGGTGTTTTCTGATTTATTTGTAAAATTCCAAATATTGAATATTCCAATAGTTTTCAAAGCTTCAGATCTTTTACTACCAGAAATTGAAGTCATATTTTGAGAATATATTTGTTTATTGCATTCAAAAAATGAATCAAAAATCATATTATAAATCATTTCAGGGCAAATAGATTTGAATTTAATATTATTTTTTGAATCTTCCTCAATAAAAACGATCATAATCTCTGTAAATCCTTGAAGCGACAAACTAAAATAGCATTTTAATGCATTAAGTTGAATGATTGAATCATTAAATTCATACAAAGGCTTTGGAATAGAACCGTGTATTGATGAATAATCATCCCACCAAACATTTCTATACATAAATGGAAGATCAATGAACCATAATGGATCAAAGTGAACACCAAAATCGTTTTTGAACTCATTACTTACTGGAGTGAGAATATTAATAGGGTGTTTTGATAAAATTCTAAGTAATATTCCAAATATATTCATGTTTTCATACATATAAGAACAACCGTAATTTTTGGGTATATCAACAACAAGTTTGCTAATTGTTGAAGTTATTCTGTCAATCGAGGGTGCATACTGACTATTTGAAAGAGGTAATACTATTCTCTCTATTGCCTCAAAAATGCTGCACAATATTTCAAAATTTAATTTATCATTAGATGGAGTTTTGTATTTATCTAATAGCTCTGTAAGGAAAGAAAGAACTTCAAGGCTAGTTAAATCCGTTTCAGAATCCCACAAGTATGGTAGAGACTTAATTGAAAATAGTAAGATCTCTAACTCATTAAAGAAAAAAACATTTAAAGTCAAGTTATTTAGCTCTTTAAAGTTTTGGTGCTCTATTATTGAAATTAGTTCAGTTATAAACTTTTTTATGAATGAAAAAACTGCCATTTTTATTGAATGAATATCACTTTTTATTAAATCTTGAGATGAAAGTTTATTATGAATTTTGATTATCGATATCAAGGCTTTTTTTCTTACAGAAATGTTCCAATCAAAATGATAGAGTGCACTCATCAATATATTAAGTGACTGGAAAGCCCTTTCTAAAATAGTTAAGTTATAGGTATAGCTATCCCCAAAAATATATCTTTCCATTCCCAGCTGATATGCTGCTTCAAACTGCCCTATAACATCGGTTTCATTCAAAAACTGTTGATCCCACATACTCCAGGTTTGATACCTTGAAATTTTTGCGAGCCAATATTGGGATGAATCTGCTATGATCCACAATAAATGAGCATTAAAGTTTTCAGAATTAATCATGTGGTTTAATGTGAATTGTTCATCTTTATTAACAATGATTTCTTTGTAATTTCTTGAAAACTTAAGTGGCTGCAACCAAATATCGTCGCTGTTTGATAACTTTCCTACAAAGTGTTTCCTTTGTTGTAAGTCATGAAGGAGAGATAACCTAGGAACCTCATTCATTTTAATGTTCGTATGTGTAATTGAATTTTGATTGTTCGTAATACCCTGAACACAAACAGAAGATGTAATAGAGGTGCTTGATGTAGGTACAGTATCGCGTTTATAACCTGATTTAATTTTTTGAATCTCAAATTTTATTTCTTGAGAAACAGGTAGTTGCGGCTCTATAGTTTCTAGTTCACAGTTTTTATTTTCTTCGTTTTGAACAATATAAATCAAAGTGTGGCCTGGCCAAAACTTGCCAGTTCCGCCTGAAATGGGTATATGCGAAGCTAATTCAGTGCACAAACACTCAATATTATTTATTCGTGTTAGTGGACTTTCATGGTATTTGAGAAGAATTTGGCAGAGGATATTCATATATCCGAATTGCCATGAAGATATGCTCCCATTTGACGAATTTGAATAATTCTTTTTTTTATTATATATATCAGGTTGAGTGGGTTTATTCAAATTATTGTCAAGAATGAATCTCTCAAAACTAACTTTGTTATTTTGATTATTAGCACACCCCTTTGTACTTTCTAGTAATTCATCTTGAAATACTGAATCAAACAATGGACCAAAGCCAAACTTTATGGGTATAGGAATTCTTCCTGTACTTCCTAGTCCAAGAATTGTAATATTTGACTCTTTCAATATTATATTATTTGGGTCATGAGGCCAAAGAAAGGAAGGAAGCAATTTTGTAATAGAATTAGAAAATTGTCTTCTAGAATTAGTGTTGTAAATACCGTCAATAAATGAAAGGCAGCCAAAAATTAACCTCTCAATATTACTCTTAGGGGTAGCATTTTTCTTAACCCTAAATATCGATACTAATGGTATGAATGAAGAAATCCCTTCTTTAGATGTTAAGTGGGGGGGTTGTAGGGGTGTTTGGTCTACCGTGAATAACGCATGATCAAGAGATGTATTTTTATTAGAAAATTGAAATGTAGACGTAATAGTGAGGTTTGGGCATCCGACTCCTTCTATCCAAGCGGACCTAAATGCAAGTAGTTCGTCTTGAATTTCGTTAAGTAGATATTGCTCATGTTGAGGAAGTTGGGCAGCTGCAATTTCCTTTTTAGATCTATGAATGAATTGTTGTGAAATACAAGAGGCAATGTGTAGAAAAAAATGATTGGTTGTAAAATTTCTATGGTTTTTCTTAATACAGTGTTTACTAATGAATGATTGGATAAATATATTGAAGATTTTTGATTGTGAGTTTTGTTTAATTGAAGCATCAAAATCAGAAAATCCAAAGCCAACCTTGCGCGTTTTGCTTTTTATCATCTGATTAACGTAGCATTGTAAACTGTGAAATACAATATCTGATTTTAGTCTAAATAAAGTTTGACTTTCTCTTTGACCCCAATGGATTATTGGACAACTTTGTGTACCATTTTGTTGTAGTTGTATGTAAAAATCTTTTACAGATAGTGGAATATAGTCATTTCCGTTTTCTATAAGCAACAAACACCTTTCTAATGCTTGTTTCATTCTACATTTGACTAAATCTTCTCCACATAGTTTCTTCGCCATTTGACGAATTAAGTATCTTTTCATTCCCAACAACATCCAACTATCCGTTGGAAGTCTTTTCCAGTTAGTTATGTGAATATAAGACCCAAACCAAAGGCTGGCTAAACGGTCCAATAATATTATTATAGGGGGTCTAAGGTTTCTTATTTGCATTCTAAAATGATCTTGAAAATTGTACTTTTTGTTGTCAATTGGCTTTGAAATATTATGTAGTACTCCTTCAATAAGGAAAATATCCATTGGGATAATGATAATATTGCTGATTGTTTTTCCAATGTCTGTTTCGCATAGGTGGCAATAGTAACTATTCTCTTGATAAAGTAACGGCGACGAAGCATTAGAAAGCATCTCTACATTTCCCAATGAATCAGAAACCCTTCCATGTCGATTAAATGAATGTGAATACTGATTTCCAATATGATAACTTGAAAAAATAATTATTATGGACTTCATGGGAAGAGTGTTGTTTAACAATTTTTCATATCCTTCCATAATTTCTACAACAAAGTTCGCAATATTAATCGTTTGAAATGTATTTGTAGGTCTGAAGATTGATATCGTGTTTTTGCCAATGGTTTTATCTTCTCTCTTATACTTTCCAATAAACAGGGAAACATTATTTGGATAAAGGTGAGGAAATGATGTTCCTGAGTCATAACTATATTCAAACGTGTTTTCGCCAATTATATTGGGTTCATTAATAAAAGAAGTTGTTTTTAAAATGCCGGGCATTATTGCTGAATAATCTTCTGGCACAGTACATTTAAAATTCCATGAAGAGTTCCAAAATGGTGAAGCATCTTCTGTAAGATATAATGCAGATGAAAGAGTTGGAAACCAAGGTAATTTAGAATAGCCATTTGGTATTATCGATATGTTAATTGAATTGTCATTTTCAATAATATAAGTAATTGGTGATTTTGGGGTATTTAATAGCAATTCGAAGTTGACCTTAATTGCCATCGAATATTTGTATTTATTTCCATTAATAATATCTGAATCATTAAGATTTTTCTTGTCAGAAATAGAAATCAATAATCGATTTTCTATAATATTAGACTGATCGGAACTAATTTCACCATAATTTGAAGAAATGAATCCATATGCCATTTGGAGAGTCGCTATATCAAAAACATTGTGTCCGACTATTTTGTTTGAATCTTCAAGGGTTGGTACTGGACTAATTGACCATCCTTCAAAATTATTTCCATTAATTTCGACAGATATAATATCACAATAAAATAAAGAGGGAGTTTGAAGAAAAATCTTTTTAGGGAATTCTGTTTCACTTTCAAGAAATATTTCGCTACTGCCATAAATAACTTCTTTAGAATCACTAAGCTTTAAATTAATGTTGTGGCTACATTTATTGAAAAAACATTTACATCCATCCGTTGGGTTCATATTAATACTAATTTAAAATAAAAGTTACATGAAGAATTACAATAACAGACAAGATATGATCGAATTACATTCAATTTGATAATTATTTAGTTTATACCGGTACCAATTTGACCGCAAGTTTTGATCTATAATTTCACATACATATTTAAAAAATTTCCAATTATAAATTCAAATACTTGTGAAGTTAATCATAGAATACAATCTAACAAATTATTTAAGCACATTTTCTTAAGGTAAAATTGTCAATAATTGTATAATTTCCGAGAGCTTTTTTAAAATGTACTAGGGAATTCCAGTTTTAATGAGCGCTAATATTTGGCGCTAACAATTTATTTTTTTAAGGCGTTTACAAAAAAAGTAATACATGAAGTAAAAACACTGAAAAAAATCACGATTTTTCATTTATGGATCGACTGATAGAGAGTCTATCTCATGTAGTGATAGAAAATGGCAGTCTTGGTTCGATCAATTATCTACACTCTCGAAATGAAAATGGTGTTAAAGATAACACACATTCCTTTGAATCAGAAGAAAGTATTGTTATGAAAAACAAATACAATCAAATTAGTAATTCAAAAAATGACAATTTAGTGCGATCCAGTATCTATAATAATGATTTAAGTCATATTTATTCTCATCAGATAAGTGATTGTTTTGTGAAAAGTGATAGTGAAACAGACAACTCTAGACACAAAATAAGAGATAGTTTTGAAGCTTCCGGAGGATTTCGAGAAACATTGGGAGCGAATATTCTTAAAAGGTTTATAATTGATTGCGATGGGTCTCGTAATCCGAGTGGTCCAACAGCTAATTTACTAACGGAGAGTGTATTGGATAATTTTGAACAATCTGTACAACTAGATGAGAAGAAGACCGCTTCAGATATTGCTATGAAATACTCTCCTGAAGATATTATTTTATCTAAGGTTAGGGGAATTTTTATGACTCGCTATAGTCGTGATTCAATAACGCAAGAACAAATAAATACATTTAAACCTAACACAAAAAAGAAAAACAAAGTAAATGGACCGATGGAAAGGTTGATCAGCAATTTTGATATGGAAGCTGCATATAAAGATATGGAAGCTGCGTTTTCAGAAGCTATAGACGATTGCTATGCGAGGTTTTTCACAAATCTTCCTGTTAATTTACTAGAGGATGCAATTCATTTATACTTTCAAATACAGGCCGCTTATTGGTGGTACGAGGATATGTGGTACGATAAATACTCACATGTGTTACCAAAGCTTTCTTTACGTGTTTTTGGACAATTTGTGGCTGAAGATTGCCCAATCCTGCGGCACTTTGTTTCATCTCCTGAAGAGCACGACAAATTTCTCTTAAATTGGAAACGGTATTGCAAGACAATCCCTCTCAGAGGAGTAATATTAATTAACAGAGAATTCACAAAGTGCGTATTGGTAAAACCATGGAATGGCAACAGGTTTATGTTTCCTAGAGGGAAAATGGATGAAATGGAGGAAGACAGTCTTTGCGCAATTCGTGAAGCATATGAAGAACTTGGAATAGACGTGACTAAACATCTCAATGATTCAATCTATATTGAGAAACAAGTAGAAGAACAAACAATCAAGTTATTTTTAATACCCGGAATTGATGAAAACACTCCATTGGAACCAAAGAAAAGAAAAGAAATTTCAGAAATCAGGTGGTTTAATTTTACATCACTTCCAAATTGGAATGTTAGTAATTCAATTAAACACAGAAAACCCAGAAATTCGGATAACTTCGTACATAATGATAGTAATATGCACCTTATCTCAAATGATTGTGTTTCTTGTGTTGATAAACAAGATGTTCATAATAGTGAAGACGAAGATCTGATTGAAAGTAATGAGAGAGTTCATGAGAATTTGCAATCAATTAATGAAAAACCGGACTCAAGCCAATTTTTTAGAGTTTCACATTTTATGCGTAATTTACGTGGTTGGATTGAAGTTTTGAAAAAAATTCCACTATATAATCCGAGCAATCCTGATGGAATTATTCCAAACTTACCCAAAAATCTGAACCCAGCAGTAATAAGAAGACTGCAGAATGCAGACCTTGGAGGGCCACCCTTATCTAACCTTCCTTTATTTGTAAGAGTTAAATGTAATATTAATGAGAGAAAAGGACAGACATCATCTACATCTCAAATTTTCTCTCAGAATAGCAAAAAAAAATCAAAGCAATATATTTCTGATGCCATAAAAGACAAAAGGACGTTTGGCACAAAAGCAGGTTCTGGTTGGGATGTTGAATCCATGTTTGCACTGAATGAACAAAAATTTGGAGTTAAATCAACATTTTCTTTGGATGAATACACAATTCCTCTACCAAAAATAAAGCAAAAAAAGTAGTTATCGAATCTTAGTCTATTTTTTGCAATTTTTTAAACTTTAGAAAATGGTTTATTATTTATACATATACCGCACATGCACACTACCGCTAATCCCCACAATAATACTGTATTATCAACAATTGCAGAAATTTTTACATTGGAATTTACCCAAACAATTTTTTTTGATACTTGGGAGAATTCTATTTTTCCACGTAGTAAATTTTTTTTTCTACTTGGGTTATTTAGTATAATGTATATCAGAGAGCTTAAGATATGCGGGTTTAAAACGTATAGGGATGAAACGACGATATCGTTCCACCCTGGATGTAATTGTATTGTGGGTCTAAACGGTAGCGGAAAGTCGAATATACTTGCAGCAATACAGTTTATATTGTCCGATTCATTTGGGAATACCTTAGTTGAGAGACGTGCGCTTTTGCACGAAGGCCTTGGTCCTCAAGTGACAGAGGCATATGTCGAGTTGTCACTCGACAATGTTGGGCGTCGTCTCTCTATGTACGATGAAGATATAGTTACTATTAAGAGAATATTCCGAAATTCTAGTCAAAAAAATGAATGGCAGGTATTGGGAAAAAATATTCCTAAGAAAGATTTTGATTCAATTTTGGAGAGTTGTGGCATAACTAGGAATAATCCTTATTTCATAGTTCGTCAGGGTAAGGTGGCAGAACTTGCAACTATGTCTGATGCTTCCAGATTAAGATTATTGAAAGAAATTGCGGGAACAAGGACATATGATGAGAAAAGAGAAGAGAGCATCAAACTGCTGCTTGAAACTGAAACGAGAAAAAATAAAGTTGATTCTGTATTTGATGACATACAAAAGCGAATTGATATATTAAAGGATGAACAAAAGGAATTTAAAGCTTTTTTGAGTTTGGATAGGAGAAGGAGAACTTTGGAGTTTTTGTTGAATGAGTATGAATGGGAAGAAGCAAGTAAGGGAGAACAAGAATACTATGAAAAGTTGTTAAAATCGCGTGATAAGCTCGCTTCTGTTGAAAGAAATTTGAGTACAATTAGTTCAAACACAAGATCGTTAATTGAATCCCAGAATAATTTAGATATTCAACTTGAGGAGTTGGAGCATAAAAAAAAAGAGATCCAAAATAAGATTTCGTATTATTCAGTTTCGATTGCCGATTTAAATTTTGAAAAAAACACAAATGATTGTCAGAAGAAAATCAAAAATTTATCTAAACTTGAAGAAGAGACAAAAGGCAAGATATTAGATATTGAAACTAAAATTAATAATGAAAAGGAGTTATTAAATAAGTTCAAAATGAAATATAATTTCATTTTAAAAGAAAAAGACCTACTCAAGCAAAAAGAGTCGAATTTGATTTCAAAGAATGATGAAATTGAGTTTTCTACTATTGATGAGAAAAAATGTGCAATCAATAGAAAAATAGAGCTTCATAATATAGAAAAAGAAAAGTTAAGCTCACATTTAAACTCAATAAAAAAGTCTTTAGTTGAAAAAGAAAACGAGTTGCAAATTTTAGATTCGAATATTTTTAAGTGGAAAGAAGAACATTTTAAAAGTCAAAAAGACCTTAATTCTGTAATTGAGAAGATAGAAGTTAATATAGAAGAGCGTAAAACGGCCCTTGAGAAGAAACATGAAATTAACAAGTCATTGTATAAAAAAGAAAACCATTCAAAAATGATATCAAGCCAAATTCAGGAAAAGGAAAATTATATTAATTGCAGAACAAAACATTCGATAAAAATGGGATTAAGTCTTGCACGTGAGTATTGTGACAAAAACAATTTATTGTGGGGAGTTGTGAGCAATTCTGAGGAGATGAGTGAAACACAGGTGTTCGGCACCCTATTAGAAGTTATTGATGTTGATGATGTATATTCCACTGCAGTAGAAGTAGCAGCGGGCAATAACATTCACAATTTAATTGTGAAGGATAAAGAGGTTGCTACGAAAATGATATCTCATATTAAGACATTTAACAATAGCCGAGGGATTGATAAAAAATATGGGCAAAATTATTCAATTGTATTTAGTCCCATTGAGGATATAAAAACATTAGGTACAAGCTATTTTAAATGTGAATTTGCTTCTGAAAAAAATGCAATTTCAATGATCGATGTGATTCAGTTTGATGAAAGAGTGAGACCGGTGATCGAACAGATATTTGGAAATTACGTCATCGTTGAAAGTCTAGACCATGCTAAGTATTTGGTTGACAAATACAATGTAAATTGCATAACTTTAGATGGAGATCTGTGGGATAATAAGGGTTGCATTAGGGGAGGATATCTTTGCTTGAGTCCTCCAGGAATTCAAAGTAGCCTCATTATTTGCTCAAAGCAACTAAAAAATCTAATTCACGAAAATTCGATTTTGTATTCAGAAATAAATAATATTAAAAGTGAGATAAGAGAGGTTGACGACCTAGTATGTGAGTTAAACCGTAGTAGGGAAGAATTCCTTAGTATTAGGGAGAGATTGATATCACAGGTTTCGAAATCAAAGGAAATGGTTCATTTGTCCGAAAGTAAAAAAAGAAATATTCAGTCAATTATTATTAAGGTCAGAGAAGAAGAGGAAAAAGCTCTCAGAAATATTGACACAGTTCAAAATTATATTCTTACATTAAAAAATGAATTATCCTGTGATTCTCTTTCTAATGGACTAAACACAGATGAGGAAAACTTACTAAAAGAAGTTATATCAAAAATAAGAGCACTCGAACATTATGAGATTCCAAAAGTGGAAAGGGAACTTTCCGATCTTTATAATAATATAGATAAATATGAAGTCCATTTGAACGCTCTCTATGAAGATTTTTACCGTGTTCAAGAAGAGAAGCAGGAAGAGGATTATAGGACACTAAATCGTGGTTACTTTGAAGCTAACGGTTTGCTATTGGAGTATAATAAATCTCTCGAAGAATCTAAAGAGTCTTTGAGTGAAATAGTAAATAAAGTTGAATCAATAAAAAAACAATCATCAAAAATTGAAGATCTTAAACATTCGGCTATGCAAGAAGAGAGTATAGCTATGAATAACAGAAAAGAATTAGTGGCTCTCACTTCAAGTCTACAAAAAAAGTATGATAAATTTCGGCAAGCTAAAGAGCTCGCTTTACATGTGAGGACTAAATATTCTGATTTTCAAAGTACTATTTCTGAGATAAATATACCAAAAGAAAAAAACGGGATTTATCAGGAACTTAAAATTATACAAAAAAAGTTATCAGAAGACTACAAATCTATTAACCGAAGGGTTATTTCCGAGTTGGATCAATTCATTCAAGAGTATACTGATCTATCAGATCGCCACAAAGAATTAAATTCGGCTATGAGTTCTATTCAATCATTAATCGAAACCTTAGATATTCAAAAAGAAAAAACTTTACTGAAAACTTTTGAAGAAATTAATTTCTATTTCAACCAGGTATTTAGGGAGCTAATTCCAAACGGAGATGCAAAACTTTTCCTTAGACTATCAAATGAAGTAAGAAGCACAACGAATGAGAACGAAGATAATACAAACAGGCCGTTTGCTAGAAAAAGTGACTCCATTGGTAATTGCTGTTCAAATACTGCAAATACCAAAGAAGACGATTCAAATCTTTTGGGAATCGGTATTAGAGTTACTTTTCATGTAGGAAGCAGTTCTCAAACAAATTCAACAAATTTGCAGCAAAAAAACAGTGGCCCAACCGAAAGTTATTATTCTCTTAACCAGCTTAGTGGCGGCCAGAAAACACTGGTTGCATTAGCATTCTTGTTTGCGTTACACAGGGCGGATCCTGCACCCATGTACCTTTTAGATGAAATAGATGCCGCACTTGACGATCAGTATCGATGGTCTGTTGCAAATTTGATCAAAAAGCAATCGATTTCAACACAGTTCATTGTAACAACATTTAGGCCACAAATACTTGAGGTCGCGGATAGGTATTTTCGAGTATCTCAAGCAAATAGATCTAGTTATGTAGAAGAAGTTTCCAAGCAACAAGCTTTGGAGTTGCAGCAAGAACAATATCAACAAAAGAAAGCACATGAATTGATATCTGATGAATGATTTGTTATTTCTGATTCAAAGTCAGTACCTCTGGTTACTTACAGTTGATTATGATATTTAATATATTATCACTGTGTTCCTTCTCTAGTTTTTTTTTTTTTTTAACAAACTCAACCTCTCTTGAATATAGTGCAATTGCATGAGAGAATAACCTTTTATTCTCTACCGACCCGAAAATAGTATCTTCGCTTCGCCTATTTGCTTCTTTTAGTCTTCTCGAAAGTTCCTCAGAAGGAGTTATTCCTGAAATGGGATGTTTCGTTACATGCTCTGATATGTCGCCAATCTCCTCAATTATGGTCTTGAAGCCCTTCTCCTTTTCATTATTTAGTTTCCTTAATCCATTTAGGATATAGTCTTTTGTATATTTTGGATATTCTCTGCTAAAATTTTCGTTCGATCCAAGATAGGGTAGAAGTGGGTATACTCCAAGTAATGAATCTTGATACATTTTATCAATGCCCAATTTCAGCATTAAAATTTCTCTGTCAACTTTACATGCAGAATACAATAAATTCTCAAAATTTTCTGGATCAATCGCTAAAGTGTTAAGGATTTCTTTCTGTGCTTTGACAATTTTATCTTTAAAACCACCTTTCGAAAAAATAGTTTCAGCATAATTTAAAAACTCAATTGATAAACTATCAGTCGGATTATTGATTGATGATACCAAGTGGCTAAATTCCATCAAAGTCGGGTGAAGTTCATTAGAAACAGAAACCAGCACATTTTTTATTTCTTCGTTATTCAGTTTTCTACCCAAAAATTTCTTATTATTTTTTGTCATATACCACACTCCTCCAATTACAACCCCAATTAAACCTAACGTTGACAGAAACTCATATTTTTCTCCAGATAAATAACTGCTCATTCCGTTCTTACATCTTTACAACTTATGCAATAAAATATTTCTATACCGCCTATTATTACAAAAGTTGGTCAAAAGAATTATGGTTTTTATTTGTTTTTTTTGATGTTTAAATTCTCCAATATATTCATTGATTCATTATTCTAGTTGCCCTCTAAGTTTTTAATTGAATTCCACTTCAGATTTTTAGAAATATTTTCTATAAAATATCTTTTTGATTGTAAATATAACTAGGGAAAGTTAATCATATAATTTGATTTAGTTAATAATAAAAATGAATAATCTTTTCTTAGGGATTTAATTAATTGGTAGAACTTCACTCTCTTTTTTTCAATTTGGAATCTTAACTTCACGTGAGTTCTTTTATAGACAACAGATATATTTACTCCTTGATTTAAAAAAAAAATAACAAAAAGTTTGTAATCATTCGATTATAATCAATTTAATGACTAAATATTATTCGATTTATTTTTAATAAAGTGAATAGAAAAAATTTCCAATTAAAACCTTTTTTATTTAAAGTTAATAGATTCCTTTTTTTTTTTTATTTAAAAATGATTGGTGGTTGGAAACGTTTATTTCGCAAATATTAAAGAAGCCCAATAATAAAGATAAATGTATATTTTACTTCAAATAATTCATTTAAGTAATATTTAAAGTATAATTGCATAATAATTGAAAATTTTCTCAATTATTATTTTGCGCTCCCCATCTGCTTTCTTACCTCAATGTTAGAGCCATATAAAATCATTACACAAATTTTAAAACTTGGATTCCTATATCACGATTAATTAGCTCAATATATTCAATTAACAAATATTTTGTTATTTATTATAAAAAAATCAACTACTGAATTTGCGATATTCCACTTATTGATTTAACTGTAATGTGTGGAGTTTCAGCAATCTTTATTTTAGATATAAACGGAAAGCCAATAATAGGAAGAAACTATAAAGGCGATGTTTCAGAAAATGGAGTTTTGGATGCGTTTCAGCAACATGTTATAGAGCAAGAGGAATCTTGTATTAAACCAATTTTTTCTTCTAAAATGATAACATATTGTTGGATTAAATATAATAATTTGTATTTAGTATTACTTTCAAGAAAGAACTCGAATGCAACAATGATGATAACGTTTTTGTATAAGCTGATTGAGATTCTGAAAGATTACTTCAAAGTTTTAGAGGAAGAGAGCATAAGGGATAATTTTGTAGTAATATACGAGCTATTGGATGAGATAATGGACAATGGATTTCCTCAGATTACTGAAGTGAAAGTTTTGCGTGAATATATAAAAAATGAAGCCCATGAACTTTCTGCTGCTTCTGTACTGGTATCAAATAGAAATAATTCTTCTATCAAGCCACCTTCTGCATTGTCGAATGTAATTTCCTGGAGACCAGAAGGAATAAAACACAAAAAGAATGAAATATTTCTAGATGTAATTGAGAAAGTAAATATGATTATTGGTTCTAGTGGTGATGTAATAAACAGTGAAATTGTCGGAACTTTAACCATGAAAAGTTACCTTTCTGGGATGCCAGAACTTAAGCTTGGACTGAATGATAGACTTGGAGATGCTTCATTTTCTACTAGTAATACTAGCCGTGATTCAGTTTCGAGTTCCAATAGAAGCTCAATATTAAAAAATAAATCGGTCGAAATTGAAGACATAAAATTTCATCAATGTGTAAGACTTGCCAGATTTGAAAGCGATAGAACAATTTCTTTTATTCCACCTGATGGACAATTTGAGCTGATGAGTTACAGATTAACTCCATCATCTAATTTAAAGCCTCTATTTAAGGTTGACGTAAATATCGAAAATATTAGTGCTACTCGTATAAAGTATATTGTCAAGGTTAAGGGTCAATACAAAGCAAGAAGCGTTGCAAAAAATACAGAAATTCAGATCCCTGTTCCAAACGATGTTATAATACCTACTTTTAAAACATCAATAGGTACAGTAAAATATTCTCCTGAAAGAGATTTAATAATATGGAATATTAAGACTTTTTCGGGACAGAAGGAATTTACAATGACCGCAATTTTTGATCTTCCATCCATTGTCAATGAAATGAATTCAAGCAAACGCCCGGTCACCATCAATTTCGAGATTCCGTATTTTACAATTTCAGGTCTTACTATAAGATACCTAAAAATCACGGAGAAGAGTGGATACCAAGCTCTCCCCTGGGTAAGATATATAACTCAGAACGGAAACTATGAAATAAGGATGCCTTAGTTGCGTTAGCGTTAGTCTTGCCTGTATTCAAACTAGATTATAATTAATTGTGAATAAAATATACGAGTGTACTTTAATTTATACAGAACCTAAAAGCAAATTAGGTGCAGAAAGATTAATTAAATGTGCACAAAACTTTATGAGCAACACATTGCAGTTAGTTAACATAGTTAGGCTCTTTTATTAGCTTACAATTCGAAGTTAGTTTTGATAGTGTTTGAGTTCCATATTTACGATTAATCCGCTTACGTACTGGAAAAATCTAAGTAATTAATACTATTTCGGGCGCGCATGTTGTATCTCTTAACACGCGTATAAAGCGGTAGAATGATTATTAACAATATAATGTAGCAAGGGAATAATATAAATAATAATTGCCAACTTAACCCGGCATTTATTGATTATTAATTTCGACGAATACTTACGGGCATTTTTACATTCATCAACTATTTATATTGGTAAGATTAAGGCTCACCAACTTGAATTTTTGCATTAGCCTTTTGCCAATTATTCATTTTTTTGGTACATTAACTAAAATAATTGAGAATAAATTAATTAAGAGTATATATTAAAATATAAACCAGCATTAAATGCTTTTAAGAAGAAATCACTAAGTAACATATACATAAATATATATATATATATATATATATATTTATGTATATATTTTCAACACAAATATATGTATTTTTATTAACTTTGTTACTAAACCTATCTATAATCAACTATAACATAAAGGTTTTTAAATAATATTTTGAATGACACCACAACCTTCGTCTACTACAATATCAGGAACTACCAATGGTTCTAATAATGATATTGACGTAGATTCAATAATAGCAAAGCTATTGGAGGTACGTGGCTCTCGCCCAGGAAAACCGGTTCAACTCACTGAGAAAGAGATACGCGGAATATGTATTAAGTCTCGTGAAATTTTTATGAGCCAACCTACTCTACTTGAATTAGATGCGCCTATTAAAATTTGTGGAGACATACATGGACAGTACTATGACTTACTTCGACTGTTTGAATACGGTGGTTTCCCACCAGATACCAATTATTTGTTTCTTGGAGATTATGTAGACAGAGGAAAGCAGAGTTTGGAAACTATTTGTTTATTATTTGCATACAAAATCAAGTATCCTGAGAATTTTTTTTTGTTAAGAGGAAATCACGAATGTGCATCTATTAATCGAATTTATGGATTTTATGATGAATGTAAGCGAAGGTATAATGTAAAGCTTTGGAAGACTTTTACGGATTGTTTTAATTGCTTACCCGTGGCTGCCATAATTGATGAAAAAATTCTCTGTATGCACGGTGGCCTTTCTCCTGAATTACATAAATTGGATCAAATAAGAAAAATTGAAAGACCGACAGACGTTCCAGATACCGGGTTACTTTGCGATCTGTTGTGGTCTGATCCTGAAAAAGACGTAAGGGGATGGGGAGAAAATGATAGGGGTGTATCATTCACTTTTGGACATGATGTGGTTGAGAAATTCCTAAGAGATCATGATATGGATCTTATTTGTAGAGCCCATCAAGTGGTAGAGGACGGATATGAGTTCTTTGCAAAACGCCAGTTAGTCACCCTTTTTTCAGCCCCAAATTATTGTGGCGAATTCGACAATGCAGGTGCTATGATGTCTGTTGATGAAACTTTAATGTGTTCCTTCCAGATCTTAAAACCTGTAGAGAAGAAAAAACTTAAACCATAATAAAATGCTCAAAAGTCATATATTTTTGTATAGTTAAATTTCTAAGTTCCATTTAGTGAGGACAGTAAGAATTACAAATTTCAAAGTTTGATTAAATGAATGTGAAACGTGCATTAATTTAATTGATTTACTGCAAATTATAATTGAAACGTTACTCAAATTTGCGTAAATTAGACCTCAATTAATCAGAATAATGTTAGAGACTTTTTGGAAACCAAATTTTGTGTTAAATAGAGCCATTGTTGACTCATTGAAATGGTTTCTTGATCATGTTTCTGATTTCATTATTCTATTAATCCCTTTTATGTTTTATAGACACTCATAATCTATAAATGAGACTAAATTGTACTAATATTATCTGGCGCTAATAATGATTTTATTCACGTTTGAAACTTTTAATTCTGTAGTCATTCAACGAATTTCAATTAGGAATTGACGCATTGCATGTTAATCCCCCATACCGGTTTTAAACATTTTCCAAAATCATAAGCGCCAATAATGGCAGCATTTTTGTAACAATTTCAATATGTAATTATTCTCTTGGCCAACTCATTTAGTATTGAAATTTTTGGTATATAATTTAGTTCTTTAGGCTGCAGATGGTGATGTGAATTTTCATGTCGCTTTGGACTAATGAATTTGAGCCAAAAACGGCCCACGAACTGCTTGTAAACAAAAGCAAAATAATAGAAGTAAAGAGTTTCTTGGATAATTCATTTATAAGAATAGATTTGAGCCAAAGCTTAAGAAAAAATATATTGGTAATTTTCGGTCCAAATGGTGCTGGAAAAACCACAATTTTACGTTGTCTATGTAATAACATTAAAATTATTAAGTGGGATCCTCCAACGGCACTTAATGAAGGAATTGGAGCGAGTTTTTATCGTTTTATTTTTAATTCTCTATTTTTTTCCAAGGCAAGTTCAAATGAAAAAGTTTTAATACTCATTAAGGATCTCCCATTCACACTATTACAACATAATACGCAGATTTTGATTGAAATAAGACTATTTTTATCAAAAATGATCCTTAACCCCTCCCTTACTATACCAATTGTATTTATAGCAAGTGAAGATAGAAACGACCGGCAATTCTTGAAATTGTTACTTCCTGGAGAACTTGACGTTTACAATGAGACCTGTGCTGATAAGAAACTCTCTGGGAAAATCAAAATAGTAAGGCTAAACCCAATTCCATCAACTGTAATAAAATCTAAATTGAAATACATATTAAAATTCAAAAGAATATTAGTTGGAAGAAATGAAGAGAATTTAATAGAAAGAATTGTTCAAACTTCCAATGGTGACTTATACCATGCGGTTTCCCAACTTCAATTTCATTTTGGAGAGAGCAAAGATATTTGTATGAAAAATAACACGCAAAACCTGTCGTTTAAATCAGAACTTTCATTTTCTGGAAAAAAACGTAGCAATGATTTGAATAATCATGATCAACATAGCCAAAGTCTATATAAAACTTTCAATAATTTTGGTAAAGAACCTATGTATAATGTATTTAGAACAATAGGGAAGATACTATACAATAAACGTGAAGAAGACACAAACAAATTTAAACCGGAATATATACCTATTACATATACAAAACGTACAAAGATGAATTCAGAATTTTTAGATATTTATGATAATAGAGTTGGTTTAACACAATATGTTAATATAGAAAAAGATTCAAATTGCAAAAATTATTGTGAAGGCTTTAAAGACTTATGTGAACATTTTTTTAGTTCTCATATTATTCAAGAGGATTCTTTGAAAGGACAATTATCATTTGACCTAGAAGATCTATTGCTTTATTCAGGAGTAGAGGATAACTCATTGATTCTATTGCTTCAAGAAAACTACATTCCATTCATTGGTAACTGCATGGACACAATTTTTTGCTCTGATATTTTTTCTTGGTCAGATATTTATACTAAGGATCTAAATTCGGACAATTTTTCTTCCTCAATTTTGGTATCTTGTATTGCAAGAACTATATTATATTTCAATTCAAAACCATTAAATCCATGTTCATCTGATTACCAAACACAAGACAACATAAAGGCTGGTTTTAGCAGAAGCCAATCCTCACTGTGGAAAAAACAGGAATGTATACAAAATGGGAAATTTAAGATGAACAATTTAGTTGATAAATTAAAGAAAACTAAGTTTAAATGGCATCCAAAAAAGCCTGCTTTCAAAACTTTTATTTCTAATTTAGAAATATTGAAAGAAGACTATAAGAACTTAGTAGAAAAGTGTTTACCTTCTTTCACTGAAAAAGACAATTATATCTATTTATTATGCAACAAATCCGTATTTACAGAAATATTTCCATACTTGAGTTACTTTTTTGTTTCAAAAAATATTAGTTTTACCCTCAACAGTACCATTAATAATGAGCTGGTTATTTTTTTAAACAATTGGAATAAATACAGTAAATATATTCCTACATCTCAATTAAACTTTAAGGACAATACAGGTGTGGGCTTGGGAAATGGCCCAAAATTATATTGCTATGATCAAAACTTTAATACATCTTATTGCGAATATCTAAGTGATGAACAATTAGTAAGTATTTTAGAAACATGTGATGTAGAAAACCTCCAAAGTAATCCAACTGTAAATAACTGTTTTGAATTGAGAAACTTAAACTGTAGTAATAACGATATACATAATTCAATCAGTTCTTCTGATGAATCAGTAGATGATGATTCTGAATAGCTAGGTTCTTTTCAATTAATCATCTATTACAAACATTAACTTTTACGCGGCTTTTTTTTTGAGTGCTCGAAAAAAAAAAATTGATTTCTAATAATAATACGAAATTAAACAACTGTCTATTTATTAAAGTCCTATTATAATAATTATTTATGGAAGACTCAAGTTTTAGTGGAAATATCTCCGCTTACGGCGATTTTAAAACAATTAGTGAACAATTTTTATTTTCTTCTGAATCCGTATGTAGTGGACACCCAGATAAATTATGCGATCAGATTTCTGATGCAATACTTGACGCATGCTTAGAGCAAGACCCAGAAAGTTTTGTGGCATGTGAAACATGCACAAAAACAGGGTTTATAATGGTTTTTGGCGAAATAACTACAAAGGCCAATATAGACTACGAAAAAATTGTTCGAGAGACAGTAAAAGAAATAGGGTATGACTCTGAAGAAAAGGGACTAGATTACAGAACAATGGATGTAATCATTAAACTTGAACAACAAAGCAATCAAATTGCCGGGTGCGTACATATAAATAGGAATGTTGAAGATATAGGAGCAGGAGATCAAGGAATGATGTTTGGATATGCTACAAATGAAACAAAAGAGCTTATGCCTCTGACACATGTATTAGCTACATCTATTACAAGAGAGTTAGATCATATTAGAATGAAAGGGATATTTCCCAACGTAAACTGGTTGCGCCCTGATGGAAAGGCGCAGGTTACAGTTGAATATAGTTGCCGGGAAGGTGAGCTGGTTCCAAAGAGAATTCACACTATTCTAGTTTCGGTTCAACACGACGAAGACACTAAAAACGAAGAAATCAGGGAATTTGTTCTTAATAATGTCATTAAAAAAGTATGCCCTTCAAACTTGATGGATGAAAAAACGAGAATATTGATTAATCCATCTGGCAGATTTACAATTGGGGGGCCAGCAGCAGATGCTGGATTAACAGGGCGCAAAATAATTGTAGATACGTATGGAGGGTGGGGTGCTCATGGCGGCGGTGCATTTAGTGGAAAAGATGCAACTAAAGTAGATAGGTCTGGCGCATATATGGCAAGACTTGTTGCAAAATCAATCGTTTTTTCTGGCTTATGTAGCAGATGCTTGGTTCAGGTCTCATATGGGATTGGAATAGCAAAACCATTGTCATTGTATATCAATACATTTGGTACTGCAAAAAATGGATATAATGACACAAAACTTCTGGAAATAGTTAATGAGGTGTTTGATTTTAGGCCAGGAATCTTAATTCAACAACTAAACCTTAAATTGCCTATTTTTAGAAAAACATCGAGTGGTGGCCATTTTGGACGGACAGAAGAAGAGTTTCTTTGGGAAAAACCAATCAAATTGCAGTAAATAGGTATTTTAAACTAAGAATTAATAATTTTCCCCAGTAACTACCTGATATAATAGATTTTGGGCGGCCTATTTTTTGTTAAATTTGACTATTTTCTTTAAAATCGTAACTTTGTTTTCATAATGAAGACATTGGAATTATTATCAAAGGCCCAGGCACTTATTAATAAGTTTCCTCCGGAATATGAGAATGCCAATATTTTGTTCACTCAAGCTGTTAAATTAGATCCCTTAAACAGCAATATTCTTTCTGCGTATGGTGAATTTATGTGTTCAATTGGTAATTTTGATCGTGCTAAAGAGCTATTAGAAAAAAGTATTAAAATTAATCCATATGATGATTATGTTAAATATTTCAGCCTTGCTCAGATTCTAGATGGTGAGGAATCTTTGTTCTACTGGAGGAAGGGAATAGAAATACTAAGGGAAAATATAAAAAATATAATGGAAAAAAGGGAAAATGATAAATATAGTATTGAAAAGCTTGATTTAATGAGAGATCAGCTTTGTAGTGCTTACTGTGCTATTTCAGAGCTATTCATGACTGATTTATGTTATAATAATGAAGCGGAAAGCCAAGTAAGAGAAAATTTAGCAAAAGCATCCGAAATTAATGAAGACCATTTTGAAACTTTATGTTGCAAATTAAGTTATTTCAAAACAATCGATGATTTTGAAGAATGTAAACTCTACGTTTCAAAAATAAAACGTATATTGGAAAATAAATATAATCTTTGTGTTGAATTTAAGGATTTGGTCGATGAGTACAAAGACAACGAAGTCTTATTGCCTGAATACTCTGTAAGACTAAATCTATCTAGAACGCTAATTGATCTGAATGAAACCGAGTTAGCAGAGTTAGTCCTTAGTACATTGTTAAAAGAAGATGAAGAAGATTGGCAAGTTTGGTATCTACTATCTTGGTGCAGTTTAGTTTCAGAAGATGTAAACGGAGCAGTAGAATGTTTTAAATTATTTGAAAAATATGGTAATAAGCATATTCAAGATACCGAACTTAAACAACAATTTATGTCTGATATTGACAATTTGAAGTTAAATATTGAAAAAATAAAAACAAGCAAATAGCAATTGTATAGAAATACGATTTAAGAAAATCCATCTATATGATACTCAAGCCGTCGGTTCAATGTTCTAATTGTATGTAGGCTCCATAAGATTATATGAATTTTCCCTGATTCTATCTATCATTATCCACCTTAATGCATCTCCTCTACCAATATAGAATAGTTCCCATGCTACCTGGGGTGACGGAGGATCTACTGCAATACGTAAGAGCTCATTGTTAGAATACTTCATCAATGGAGGAGCATTTAAATTTGGGTTATTGTTAATATAGCACGAATTAAATACTTCTTTAAATTCGCAATTTTCAAGGTGTTCTTTAGTATTTATTTCATTTTTTACAGAGTTTCCTTTGTCTAATAAATTTGATTTATTAAGATCTGTTGGAATTGCTTCAGGCGGTCTTAGATTTTTTATCCATTCCCTTGTTCTTATAAGACCTGTGTTAGTGTTACTAGAATCGGGGCCAAATAGTATCCAATCATAAGATTGAATATGAGGTGAAATAACGTCAGATCTATTTGATTTCATAGAAGAACCGGCAGAGGGCAAAGGGCAAACCTTTACTGTTCTAATAGCATTAGTAGGAAGGCATCCCAATTCGCCTCTTCCCACAGCAAAATAACCATCTACACATGGTTTTCCTCTACATTTGAATGTAGGCCAAGGAACTGAAAGAAAGGGAATTGTTGAACTTGCTAATATACATTCAATTAAATCATCTTTAGAATTAAAATCTGAGACAAAATGAGCTTTAGGAACTGGAAGAAGTTGTGTAAAAGAAATGATAATTTGCCCTCCTTTTTCCGATCTATTATTTAAGAGTTCAACTACATTATCTGGAAGTTTTTTCCTAAGTTCGCGTTCAAGTACTTGGTTTAATCTTCCTGCCGTGCCATTTTTTCTGCAATCTTCATAAAGCGAAATGCAGGCTTCCATTGCTTCATACATACTTATATCTAATGCACAACAAATCGCGGCTATTGAGCCACCAGATGCCCCAGACAATGGTGTGGATTCAGTAATATATCCTTGTTCCTGTAACTCCAATATAACCCCTAGATGATAAGGAATTAACATAGCGCTTACACTGAATGAAAACCCCAATGGAATTTTCCCTTCTAAATTATTAGGAAGCTTAGGGAAGTCCGGTCTAATTTGTGACTGTAAATCTTGAATTCCTTCTTCTATCCTTGATGCTAATCTGTTAAATACTGCTGAACCTCCTCTTTGAATATCTTCAAAAGAGTTCGGCCAAAAAGAATAATTCCCATTATTTGATGTATTTAAATTAGGGTCAATGTTAAAATTTCCCGTCTTATTGTTTAATTCCATTACTTTATTTAAATCTCCATTGAAATTGTTGTTTTGGGTCTCGCTAATAGACTTTTTATTGTAAATCCCAAACCTCATACTCCAAGACTTTTGTTTATCACTATTTACTGAAGATACTGGTGTTTTAACACTTTCACTACACAATAAGTCTCTCCCATCAATTCCAGTGAGTTCCTTCCTCTCATTTATCATCACAAATGAAATAGTTTGTTTCAAGTTTAACCTGTTATAAATTACTCTTCTTGTGCCGATAGAAATATCGGTACACTTGGCTATGTGCCTAAAATACCTAGTAATCAACAAATTCGTCAATTTGGTTTGAAGAATAATTTTTAATTCATTAACTTTTAAACATTTGATTTTAATGAAGCGGCACTATCAAGAATTCAAAAAAAAAAGTTCAAAAAAACCACACAATAACAAACGAAAAATAAAATTAAAATTCACCAAAAAATAGGTAGATCGTTTGAATGGGAATAAATGAATAAATTCATATTTTTCCTCTTAATAATTCAAATTGTTATCCTCCTAACTTGTCTAATAATTATTCGAAGTCTTTCATTTCTTCTAAAAACGAGATTGGATTATTACAGAAAATGGAATTTAATTAAAAGAGGCAAAAATTCAGGAGGAAATATGTAACAAGAAAGTGATTTTCTTAATAGCTTTATATAAATAATTTTCCATATATCAATATCTGTTTACCTTTCATGTTACCACTCATCCCGCCAATACAACAGTATTTGAGGGGAGGATTCTACATGTTAGTTCAAATCCATTTTTATAATTGGGGCCTCTACATTAATAAAACCAATCATGAGCATTTCTAGAGTTCATGTTACTAGGTGCTTTTCATTCTTTTTACTGTTCAGCCTAGCAATATTTTTTTTGGTACATGTAGTCTTAACAAAAAATCCCAATAGTAGTAACAAATTAGAAATTAATAATTCTTCTATTGGCTCTTCATATGAAAAGCAAAATATTGGGTCTATCCATACTAATCGTGGTTCTATTAAATTAGATTCAACATCATCCGATCCCAATAAAATACATTTGGATACTAACCTGAAAAATAAATTAACCAGAGCGATACAGAAGTCCTTTGTCAAATTTCAAAAAGGAAACCTTTCGGAAAATGACATTGATATCGAAGAGCTCATTTTTGATATTGCTAAATTGGCTTTAGATGGAAATGGAAATCAAATTTTTCCTTCTCTAGAATTAATTGATTTTTTCCAAAAGATTATTGAAACTAGTAAATATAATACAGTTACAACATTAGATTTTATTTTGGCGTTCATTTCAAAAGATGATTTTGAAACAAATATCTCACATGATATGAAAAGACTTAAGAAATTCACAGAATACCTTTCATACTTATTGAAGTACAATAATGAAAATGGACTAAATAAGATGTTTAATTTTAGCAAGGAAACTCTATCTTTAATTAAAACAAACATATATTCGACAATTTGGAAAATGGAAGAGCTAATTAAAAAAGACAAAATTATGGAATATGAAAATGAAAATTTACACGGTAAAACAATATATTCTTCACAACCAGTAATTGGAGAAATCAATAACGAAATTAATTCAAATTTGCCAAGAGCAGTATTTAGTTATAAGCTTGTTAAACAAACAATAATTGAAATATTAGATACAAATATGAATAAAGTGTATAGTAAACTAAAACTTATTTATGGAAAAATTACATATGCAGGATCAGAAAGAAAAAATAAAGTACTTTCTCTGAATTTATTGTATTCGATATATTTATCTGTAATTATAATTAATGATTTATACGATCAAGGATTATCATCAAATGTGCTTTCTCCTGGATTTATTTTTATTGTTTTGATGAGAGATAGTATTGATAACCTTCCAAATGATTGGGAAAAAAGATTAATAGATAATAATATAAATTATGGTATAAACGAGTTAGATGTTAAAATTCAAGATATTAAATATTCTCATCCAGAATCCACCACATCAGAGGATGGTATGCAGAACGAATGTAATATTTCAGTCCTCAGAAGTAATGTTAAAGCAGTTTTCAGTAACTATGGAATAGATCATTATAAATTTATTAATGAAGCTTTAAAAAAATATAAAACTTTATTTAATCAATCACCAAATAGACAATTCAATAGTAAAATGTGGTTTTATGGTTTTTCTTTCCATGAAAATGATTTTAATAATCAGTTTAATAAAAAATGGTTTTTCGATATTAATAAACTCGTAATCGAAAATGGAGTTACAAAAGCTATCGATTTTATGGATGAGTACTATTTACTTGAAATATCTCTTTCCGGAAATGGTTTATCTTCTGCAATTATAGTTGGCGAGTCAAAAATAATGAAACGCAGCTTAATAGAGTATTTAGCTCATAGAATAATTAACGGCATTTCTTCAATTGATTTAAAAGGCTATAGAATAATTAACATTGACTTTGATTCACTACTCGAAAGTTGTAAAAGTGCAAAAAGAACTTTAACAGAACAGATTAAAATTAAGTTCAACGACCTCTTAGGAACATATGATGGCAAGGTTATTATTTTTACAGATCATCTGTTTTCTAGTTTTGAAACCCCCACAGGTTCTAAAAGGTTATATGATGTAATTAAACATTATATTATTCGTGGAAATTTGAAAGTAATTGCCGCATTGAACAACGAAAATTACGATATATTAGTAGAAAAGGAAGCTGAAGTCAAATCAATATTTCGCAAGATTAAGATGAAAGAACTGAATGGAATAGTTTCGGAATTATTCATTTCCGGATTGAGGTACCAGCTCGAACTCTCAACAGGTATCTTTATCAATAATAACGTTATTCATACTTCTGTTTTGATGTGCAATAAATATATTGAAAATTGTATTCTTCCAGATGATGCAATTGAATTAATAAATTATGCTATTAGGATAGCAAAAAATGAGCAATTTTTAGAAATACCGTCAGAAATCCACGGAATCGAAGATTTTATCTCTCATTCCAGGACTGGACTGCAAGTATCAAAGATCAGAGATTATGAGACGAATTCAATTATAAGTACAAACCGTTCACTGTTAATGCAAGTATTAAAAATGCATTTAAAGATGAAAAACACAATGATATCGCTCGCATTAAAAATAAAACCTTATCTGTTTAAGTTTAGATATTTGAAAACTCAGCTCTATTTTATGTTCACTTATTTTGATTATCCAATAACTTGCGTTAATAAACCATTGGAAGATGAATTTAAAATCCTTAAAGATAGAGAAAAAATAATTCCAAACTTTTCTGATGAACTGAGCGTTGCACAACTTACAAGCATCTACAGGAGTAACCTTCTTAAATATAAACAAAATAAAAATAAATCTTACGACGAATCAATCAACGATGAGGTTAGCGCTATTACAGAATCCCAACTTGATCCTAAGTTTTTTGATGACATTCACCCAATAATAAAAGATAAGCAGAAGGAAGTTGCTGATATGAAATCCCTAATACTTGAGATGTCTTTTAATTACAACTCAATCTATTTACCTCTTGGAATGGGAGAGATTGATGCTTCTCATATAGCATTTATTATTTCGGAAAGGTATGGAAAAAATATTTCTAAACTATTAAATGAAATTGAATATAGAAAATTACCGGAAAGAATAAAAGATCAGATGTCAGGAATTCTTTCAAAATATATTATTGGCCAAAAGAGTGCAATAGATTATGTTTCATTCCATTTAGGAGTAGAATTGTCGAGAGATAATAATAAAAATGTTCCAAAATGCCTTCTTTTTGTAGGTCCGCCAGGATCTGGTAAAAAGACATTTGCACTTGCATTACAGACAACTTTAATGGATATTTCATTGTTATCTAATGATTTTTCCTATGATATAACAATGTATTCTAATTTCAAAACTCTAAATTCTAGCGATTTTGCTGACGAAGACGCTGCAAAGAGATTGTTAGGAGATAATCCAACAACTGGAATTATTCCGGAGGAACTAAGACAATCTGGCAAAACTTTGTTTTTATTTGATCATATTGAAGGTATGCATCCGGATGTAATTCGACTGATTCTGGACATTTTGCGTAATAAAAACAATATTAATCATAAAATAGGTTATTTGGGCTTAAGTACATTTATTCTTACAACTGAAGTTGGCTCCAATTTTATTCTAGACGATCCAGACAAAGTTGATACTGTTAAACTTATAATTAAAGTAGTCAGAAAGCACCGTGAAACTCCGAGTGGTGATTTAGTCCGTGCTATTCAAAACATTGTTTTATTTAGGCCTTTCACAAAAGAAGAAGTTTTAAAAATATTAGAAATAAATTTTGTTGAGTATTCAGCGTTTATTAAAAAAAATTACAATGTGACACTCGCTCAACCTTCCCAATCAGTTTTGAACAAAATAGTTGATATTAAGTATTCTCCAGAGCTCGGGTACAAACCAATTTTAGATTATTTTGAGGATATGAAAGAAAGAATTATGCAACTTATTAAGGAAGGCATACTAAAACCTTACATGACATTTAAAGTAACTATTCGCAATGATGCACCTGCAGAAGATTCAAAAGAACTTAGAATTGATTTCAATATCGTTAAAAGGTCAAATAATTCTCGCTAATTTTTGGAAAAATAGTTTTTCAATTTTTACTTTCACCCCTCTTATTTCCCCTCCCTTCCCCAACCCCCCTGCTCCGCTTTCCCTTTAAACAAGCACTAGTGTGAAGATGCAAAATAGTGATATTAAATTGTAATAAATGTTAAAATGGATAACGCAATCAAAGATAATACCATCGAATCTACTGTTTGTAAAAATTCATTTATAAACTCCGTATTGCTAGATGATGAATTATCAAGTACTATAATTCAAGGTTTTGATTCTATGGCATGTGAAATACGTGAAATCTTTAATAATTATTTAAATAAAATTCGCAGAAAAATTATTAATGAGTTTGAAATTCTAGAAAAT
Organism: Cryptosporidium ubiquitum; assembly: GCF_001865345.1. Classification (NCBI taxonomy): domain Eukaryota; phylum Apicomplexa; class Conoidasida; order Eucoccidiorida; family Cryptosporidiidae; genus Cryptosporidium; species Cryptosporidium ubiquitum. Next base: position 609,965 of record NW_021639816.1, on the reverse strand, counting down.
GAAAAATCATCTTTCGATCAGGAAAAGAAGCGGATAATTAGAGAAATGGAATGTAATAGAAAAACTGAAATTGAGAAGATACAAAAACTACGTAATTTATTAGAAGAAGAAACTGAATTAACAAAGAAATTAATTATAAAAGAAAAAAATGACAATGCCAAGAAATTATTGATTCAAAAAGAATTATTTTACAAAAAACAACAAGAATTAACCAATTACTGGCAAATGATTGAGAATAAATTGAACCAAGAAAAATCAGAAATAGAGAGGATTAAAGATCAAATAACCGAAGTAAATTTTTCAGCAAGATCAACTGTTGAAATTAATGTTGGTGGAACCATATTTGAGGTTTCAAAGAGTATATTAACTGAAGGAAAGGCGAAGGGAAGTTTGCTAGATAGAATTTTTTCAGGTAAAACATTTGATATTGAAATTCAAACAGATAAAAGTGGTAATGTTTTTTTTGACAGGGATCCGGAAATTTTTAAAATAATAATAAATTATCTCAGGGATAATACCAAGTGTCTTCCATCTCCTTCCACGGCCCAAATGAGTCTTGACATTTTAAAAGAAATGAATTACTTTGGGATTAAACTTTATGATAACTCTTTGATTTATGTTTTTGGAGGCTGCAATGGTGAAAAGATACTTGATACTTCTGAGTTGTTTATAACTCCTATTTATTTAGAAGAAGGTTTTTCAGAAGAAATAAAAAAAAACATTGGTTGGAGCAAAGTAAAAACTATGTTGACGCCCAGAGCTCATGGATCAAGTACTAATCTTGATAAAACTAACTGTGCTTTGTTTGGAGGGTACAACAATACTAACAAGGCATTAGACAGTCTCGAGATATACGACCCTCTTACAGATTCATGGAGAGGAGGGCCTTCAATGCTAATTGGGAGACGGAATTTGGCATCTACAACTTTTGAGGACGGAAGAATATTTGCAATCGGCGGATTTGATGGAGAAAACATCATTTCAGCCACCGAATTCTATGATTCTAGAACAAAATATTGGTCGGTTTGTTCACAGTTAAATATTCCTAGATCGTCCGCATCGTGTGTTAAACTTGACCAATTTAGTATTGCAATAATTGGCGGAACTTGTGGAGATAAGAGATTAAAGTCTATTGAAGTTTTTGATGTCAGAAGAAATCAATGGGAATTGATTCAATCAAAAGAACTCTTAGAAGTCAGATCTGGATCCATTGCCTATTCATTATATGGTAGGGTGTGTATCTGGGGCGGAATTGATGAAAAAAATAACGTTTTACATTCAGGAGAACTTTTTAATATTTCGCCTTCTTCGAACGAAAATACTTCAACATATATAAAACCACTGATTAAAGGAGTTATTGATGCAAAAATTCAGCCGGTTTCAATAGGAAAATATTCTGCCATTATTTGTGGTGGCCAGACAGTGGAAGAAACTGTAAAAACTACACAATTATACAGCTTTCAAGATGACAGATGGGAGCAGGGCCCAGATCTCATCTTTCCAAGATATGGGCATGCAATTACAAAGTTAGATATTTGATAGATTTTTAAAAGTAGCTGCCAAGTACTTATATGTTGCATGTTTTTTTTAAAATTAACAAATGAGGCGGTAACTACGGATTTTTTTAACTAGTACCCCCCACAAAAAATAGCGATAAGAAAAAAAAATAGAAATAGATAACTAATTCCCGATATCCTTTCCATTTAATTAACGATTCTAAATGGAAATAATAACACATGATGATACTGAATCTATTAAATTCATTCATGGGCCTAGATTCAGATTTTGTAATAACAAACCTGCAAGAATACTAATTTGTAATCCCCTCAAGTACTTGATTGTCGAAAAAAACTCACAAATAACAATTTTTGACTTGAATGTTATATTGTCTAATTCAGATGGTTTAACTTATTTTGAGAGCAAACTTGATGAAATTAAGCATGCTCAGTTGGGAAATTACGATTTTGGCCATGAATCTGCTATAACTCATATAGTTCTTGACTTTTCATCCACTATTTTGACGGTTGTTATTGATACGAAAATTTTACTCTTTAATTTATTAGATCTTGATCAAAAAAGCGAATGGATTAGTATTAACCATGATGGAATTCAATCAATAACTTGGACTCAAAACCACGATTTAATAACGATAGAATCCGATGGATCATGCTCTTTTTACTACTTTATTCCTTCTGAGAAGGACTTTTACAGAACAAAGCTTATTTTGGATGGTAGCTCTGATAATTTTACATTAGTAGAGGCCTGTAAAAGTAACTTTTGCGGAATTCAATTTATTTTAATATCAGAAAGCGAAAAAAACATTATTCTCATAACAAATGAATTATATAATATGATTATTTCTTCCCAATCAAAATTTTTTAATATTCCAAAATCATTTATTAGACCATTTTCTACTTTAATTGGACCTATAACCGATGTATTTCAGGGTGGAAATTCCAAAATGAATCTGATTAACCAGTTACATATTACATCAGCAAAATTTATAGACGGAGAAGATCTATATTTGTCAATCTCACTTATTGGAGGACTAGAATACATGGATGGGTATGTTTTGTTTTTCAAAATCGATAGTGATCTGAAAGTAGAGTTAAGTTCATATTCTATTAATGACTTATGTTTCGATAATGTAGATTCGAATGATATGGATCAGATTAAAAAAATACGTTGCGTTTCTTTTTGGGTTAAAGAATGGGGAATTTTATTTATAGGCTCTGCTGTGTTTTCGCAAATGATTGTTTTTACACCCAACCATTCATATATTAACAAAGAAAATTTGAATGATTACAAATCACATAATTGGGTAAGGCTTGCAATGTGTGAAGGATACGATATTAATTGTACTGATTTTGATATTGGTATTTTTGATTCTTGTCTTTGTACTTGCAACAAAAGATCAATCAGAGACCCCAAGTTAACAATCGATGCTCCACAAATTTCTCAGCCACCAATTATTTTTATTGCTGAGACAAATGGCGATATCATTACCCATTATATTGGTGGAGATCCGAAGCTGATCAAACCAATTAAATCAGAAGAATTAGATTCCTTAATTACAAATTATACTTCATGCAATAGTTTGAGTCGTCAGGATCTTGAGTCAAAAAATCAGGTCCCAACAAATAACTACATGTTTCATTTGGTTGAGTCTCCTTTAACAAAATTTTCTATCTCTTCGAAAAAAGATAATTCTAATAGTTCATTAAAGGCAATTGAACAAATACTCAGGATTCAAAAATATAAGCCAATTAATCAAGGAATTAGTATGATTAATAAATCAGAAGAAAAGCTGTTTGATTCCATTATGAAAATCGAGTCTCAAGTATTACAATTAGAAAAAAAATTTATCAATATTAACGAAAAGGTTTTGAACGTTTTAAATTCACCACTGATCGCTAAAAGATTAATAAATTTCTGTGAGTTCGTAGATAAGATTAAAATCATTGCTAATGAAAATTCCAATTTTTATAAATTAATATCAAAATTCAATGAAATATCAAATATAGAAATTCAGCTTAGAAGACTTCATTTATACCTTATGAAAAAGATCTCCGAAGACGTATATAAAAATACCAAAATTGAGATACTTAAAGAAAAATTAAGAAAGAACGAGCTAACTTCAAGTCAAATATCGATTTTATTTCAATATAATATTGAATTATTTGGACTTTTAATTGATAATGGTGTTGACAAAAACCAAGTAATAATGAATTCACTAATCTCGATTGAAACACTTTCTCTTAAATTGGCTTCTAGAATTTCCCAAGTCTCGATATTTTGTGAAAGACTAAATTATAGAAAGAGTATGGAATTTGAATTCACTTCACTTCCACCGCCAGAATACAATTATAATACTTTGCATTCTAATGAACAAAGTTATGCTACTCCCAATAAGATTCCTTTTGATTCTCATAGAAATAGCAATTCACAAAAAATCCCATCTTCTTCTGTAAGGATATCAAAAAAAAATAACTTTGATTCCCAACCTGATTCAAAGGGAAAACATCGTATATATTCATCAAAAAAAAACATTAATCTTTCTGATATTATTAATAATATTTCAAATTCAGTAATCAAAGACGATTTATATAAACCATCATTTAGTTCAGAGAATGAATCTAATATTCTTAAGGTCCAAAGGTTAAAAATTAATAACTATGTGAGTCAGAATAATACTCCAGGTAGGTACATTCAAATTAGATCTAAATATTTGGGTTACTCTTGTGATGAGGTGCTTTCAGACAAACTAGGTGTGAACAATAGACCCAAATTACAAAATAATACTTTCTTTGAATTGTCATGGATTCCTGGGCTAATAGAAGAAAAAAACGCTTCGCTTAAGTTAATGGAGCATTCCAGTCATTCATTTGAAACCAAAAATAAGTACTATGTTAAGCAAGGAATGCCCAATTTAATACTCACAAACTGTATTGAAAGACTAGAAAGAATCGTTGACCATTGTGAGATTGCTAATGGTTCAATTTCATTCATTGAAAGAGAGGAATTACTGCCCAAATTTATCAAAAAAATAGGCAAGGATTCAGTAAAGACAACAGAAATTTCAAGCAAAAGTTTGCTAACTGGTAACCGAATTATTACTTCTCAGTTATTGCTATCAAGGAATTCATCTTTGCAAAAAAATATGATATATAGACAAAAGTTATTATTAATATTATCGGGATTTGTTGGAAAATTGTCAAATAGTAAATCAACAGCTTTTCCACAAAATACAAACTGTTCATTTAACGATTTAAAGTCAAGAGTTTATAATAAATTTGATCAAAAAGATTTAAACTTTGAAAACTCTCAACAGGAATGCATTTCAGCTATCTCTTTCGCATTTCCACTAGAAAAAAATCAGAATCCGGTAACATTAGATTATAAAACTGTACTTTTAGAGCAGCAAGGTTGTATAGATACAAATGATCTGCTGAGTGGTTCCCCGAATATTCCTGGGAAAACTAACTTAAAAAATTCAAATATTGGCTTTGTTACAGAACTCGGAGACAAAACCGTTTTAAAACATCCAAATTATATGTCGGAAGCAACTCCTAGTGATAAAATCGATTTTTGTAACTATATTGAAACAAAATTTGATAAAGATTCTGCCAAAACAAATTCAAACATGGCTTACAAAAAAATTACTCAAGATGATGAAAGCTTTGAACCTGATTTAAACAATACAAGTTTTTGTACTAACAACCCAAACTTGCTAAATAATAGTTTAAATAAAACAACTTGTGAATTAGTCTCAAATAATGGAAATTCCATTAATTTAGAATTTAATAAACAAAAAAATGAAATACTACAAAAGGATATTAAATCTTCCTTTTTTTCATTGAGTTTGATCAACAATGAAACTCCAAACTCAAAGAGGGCTTCAGAAGGAATATTTGCATTCTCAACTGAAATGAATATTTCATTAAACCTTAATAGTCCCGATTCTAAAAGAGATCATGTAAAAAATCAGATTTCTGATGAATTAAATATTTTTTCTTTCAGTTCTGATAGTAATCCATTGAAACCTATTAATATTTGTTCGCCACCGAAACAGAGCTCGGATGCCAACCATTTGTCAAGTGCTATAGTGAAAAATGGTTTGCACGAACTAGATGAATTGGATGTTTCTAAGGTAAATGCTTCTACTATCAGCACAAATATCGGTTCCACTATTGAGAATGGAAACTCAACCCTTAAATTTCAAGGTAATAATGATCTCGAACAAAAAGATGAAGAAAGCTCAAAACCTTCCATTAATCTAGGTGGTGTGTTTGGCTTTCCTAATTCGCTATCAAATATGAATAATGCTCCTAAAGTCTCCGGTTTTGGGTCATCACAATTTTTAATTAATGGCCCATTTAGTTCGAATAATGGTGGCAATAGTTTATGCGGCAATCCTAAAAATGACAGTACTATTGAAGAAGCACAATCTTTTGAGTTTTCCGCAAAAAACTTAAATAATTCAATTCCTTTTAAAGCATATCCATCTTCTGACAATTCAACTGGAGGTTTTGTTGCATTTTCTTCTGAATTTCATGGCTTTTCCCCGATAAATGCGCAAAACTCAACGATTAATTCGTTTCCGAATAATTTAAACAATAATATATTTAATTTTGCTCCACCTCAAAAACCAAGACAAGTAAACAAACTTGATTGATTTTTAGTTAGTTTTACTAATATGTTTGCTAATGTTTGTTTTAAGTCGTTAATAAACTGAATTAATTTGTATTGCATTTGCATGCAACTCCCCACATGTCTATTAGACTTTATGATATTTTTCAAAATAACAGTTTTGATTACTGTATCTGCAAATAGTAAAATAATTTTACAATATATATGTTGATCGGAAATAGTACAAAATGAGAAAATTTGCAATAAATGCAAATAGACGGAAGGTTTTCAAAGGTATATTTATAGAGACGATCACTATTTTAGGTTGGACCGTTGGTTCAGCTTTACATTCAATTTTTACAAAAAAGTCATTTAATAAATTATCAAATGACGAACCAATCAGCTCAAGGATAATTTTTGGGTCGTTTTTAACTATTATACAATTGTTATTGGCAGCAGTTACCGGAATTTTCATTTGTGGAATAATTCATTTTATTCATAGAAGAAGTGAAAAAAAACAAGATTCTGCAGAACTAGTAGACAATGTAATGGCTATTGATGGAAATGACCCAAATATCGAAGGTAGTATTACAGAAAGCACATGCGAAAATAGATTTGAACAAACCGACTTTACACAAGTTTCTAAATCTAGCAGCTATGTAATTGACGATAGCATTGAAGTTAACAAAGAAAAAACGGAACTTAACATGAATCTCAATATGGATGAAAACGTAAACATTAATTATTTAATCTTAAATAAGGAATATCATCTAAATACATTTAACAGAAAAATGGATTTTTCTGCAACATCATTTGAAATCGAATCGAATGATGAAAAAGAACCCAAAAAAAATAAATTAACCTCTAAAAGTTTAAATAAGCAACAAAACACACAAAATAAACAAATTCAAAAAGAAAGGTGGTGGGGGAGTAACAAAATGCTGTTTTCAGCAGCGTTATATGCAATTGCAAATATTTGCGCGAATACAGCACTAGGAGGAGGAAAAGTAATGCTAGTTCAAATAATAAAATGTAGCGAATTAATATTAACCGCAATATTGGCATTCTTTGTCCTGAAACGGAAGCTAACAATTAGAGAAGTGGTCGCATTTTCAATTAGTACAACTGGTATTATACTTGTCGTTACTTCAACTTTGAGTAATGGGAACTCAGGATCAAAAGTAATAATATATAGTGTTATACTTGCAGGTGTTGGGGCTTTCACAATATCTCTTAGAAATGTTATTGTTTCCTCAGCAAATAAAAATGAGAAAGCAGTCGATACTTTTACTATTCTATCATTTTGGGGAATGGTCACCTCTTTGACAATATTCTCCATAATGAGCATTGCATTTGGAGGATTCAACATCAATGTTCCTGTGATGCCATTACTTATTAGTGGATGCTTTCACGCTACCTATAATTTTTCTTCCTTGGCATTTTTAAAATTGGTTGGAAGTCCCATTGTACACGCCTATTTTAATTTGGCAAAAAGAGCAATTATCGTACTAACTGCGGAACTAATTAACTGTACAACTCCTCCTTTTGTACAAATATTAGGTAGTATTTTTGCAATTTTAGGTATTCACTTTTCAAAAAAAAGAAAATTACTATTTAAAAGAAAGAAGAAAGTGGCAGATTATGTAGATGAAATTCATAATAAAAACATTAATTGTAATGCAAAAGTAGAAAAAGTTATAGAAGAACAGCCTAATGTTGTAACAGAGCTCAAAAATAAAGATAAATATCCATATGCTGCATCAATTGCACTTTCTAGTCTATTCATTATTATTGGATGGATTACATCCTATACTTGTTCATGTGTATTGCCAAAAAAAAACTTAACGCCCATGGTAGGTTGATATAATGAATTCTTCTTTAATGCTTCTGTATTTATTTTTGGAATAATCTATCGATAGGACGAAATAAAATACATGAACTCAAGTTTTATTGGCTTAGAAAAGAACAATCAAATATCGAAAAATGAAATAAAAAAAGTGTTTGAAATTGATAATTGGTTTAATCATTATCCAGAATTACTAATAAACTTATCAGAAAAAAAACCCAAACTACTGTCTGAATCTATGAAAAAATATAAAAATATTTCGGAAAATTTTTTTGTACAGAGTGAAATAGTGACTTCAATATTAAGACACACTATCAAGAATGTAAAAAATGGAATGGTGTTTGGTCTTGCAGACCACGAAAATAAAGGTGATGCTGGAATCAACTGGAGCCAATATTTGATATTTAAGCGTTTTGATATTAAAATAATATACTATTGCACTTCAAACAATTCTCACAAATATTGTGATTTTAATAAAGCATTAAAGATTGCAAATAGCCTTCCTCATAAACCGACGATATTTCTAACTGGTGGAGGAAATTTAGGAGATGTATGGCCAAAGTATGAAAACGAAAGAAAAAAAATTCTTGAAGAATTTCGTGAATTCAATACAATCATTTTCCCACAGTCAATATCATTGAAAAATAGGGACACCATAGTAGACTTCGAGTATTTGAAATTGCATAAGAATTTGACAATTTTTGTTAGAGACATTTACTCATATGATTATTTACATAATATTTTATTTACAAATGAAAACGTAACAAATACAAAGTTGTTTTTGACACCTGACATAGTTACGTCTTTAATAACCACAAAAGAAGAAGAGGCAAAAGTTCAAAATTATTTGATTAGTGAAGCCTATGATATACTTTGGATCAGTAGGAATGATAGAGAGATAAATAAAAGACAACGCAATAATAATTATAACAACTTAAATATAAAAATCGATGATTGGATCAATTTTTTGCCTACTATTTATTCAAAAGGCATTTCATATGGAGAGAAAAGTATTTTAAAAAGAAAAGGAATATGTTCATCATCCCAGTCTGTCACACAAATCACTTCAGATTCCACCAATGAAAGTCAAGAGCCCAATTTTGATGTGTTTTCTATTGGGATTTCACTGCAGAGGTTTTGCGCTGGGCTTAAGTTTATTCTACAAGGAAGAGTGATTATTACTAATAGACTACATGGGCATATATTTTCTTCACTTCTTAACAAAAATCAAATATTACTAGACACAAAGTATAAAAAAATATTAAACTACTATAAAACATGGAGCTATTCGATAGACGAAAATTATATTAAGTTTGCAAAGTCAGATAAAGATGCATTTGAGTCGGCTGAAAAAATGTCAGGAAAATTAAGAAGTGACAATTGCACCGAATTATTCCTAAAATATTGCAGTAAGTTATATTTATAAGCATAATTTGAGTTATTTATGATCAAATGGGTCATTTGGTTCAATTTCTGGTGTAATGCAGAAGACATCTATTTCTTCATTTAAACCAGCTCGGTCTTCAAAAGGATCAATATTTCTGTTGCTTTTAAATTCCTCAAGTTGAACATTAATTTGTTCTGTAAAATTGGAAAACGAGTCATCATTTTGAAGAATTTTCACATCGAATTGGTCCAGATTTTTTTCATCAATATTATGAGAAGTTTCCTGTATTTCTTTATGTTTGGGTATAACATCACTTTTAATCGTTTCTCCATTAAAACTTAAGAAATTCTCACCGGAGCTTAAACTATTTCCCCCGATTAATATATATCTCAAGATTTCACGTTGGATTCTAACTCTATTGGGGAAATCTTCCCAATTCGAAGAGTATTCCGAATCTTTGTGGTTCTTTCCACCATCTAAAACGGATGGCTCAAGATTATCTGAAGATTCTTGTTGTTCAATCACTGCTTCTAAAAGCTCAATATCACACAAAATTGCTTCATTATTAAATTCCTTCAACCAATGAAGAAAGTTATCTGAAGCAAATAAAGTTGGAGGGACACATTGGACCATCGAAGAATTTTCTCTATTATTTATTGAGTAAACATCCCATAGAAATTGGAAAAAGTGTCTAGAAAGTGTATTTGAATTATCGTTAAATCCAGAACAAATTAGATAAAAATTTGAATAGCAAGGCGAAGAAGAGGAATAAGGTTTGCTTAATGCAATTTTATCAAAGACAGAACTTAACACAATTATTATTCCAGCTGTAAATCTAGTTAAGGCTGTCTTAAGTGAAATAATAATATTACCACCAAATTTTATAAGATTCAAAGCAATCATGATATTTGTCACAAGATTAAAACTTTCCTCAACTTCAAATTGCCCTAAAGAAAATGTAGGGACTAAATGCCAGTAAGAATCAATGTAAATCAAATCATATTCATTTTTCTTAATATTATAATCCTCAGTAATTGCATTTATTATTTGTTTGTATTGATTACAGTATTTAAATTCCTTGCTTATATCGATAAAGGTTAAATCATTGCACCTATTAAATTTAGTTTTGTTCGTATCTTTGTATAATTCATCAGTTTCTTCATCTGAGATAATGATTATTGTGCCATGTTTGTGAGATTTTGAATCTATATTTAATAAAAATGTTAATGGAAATTTACTATGGTCTTCAAGAACTTCATGATATGCCACTCCATTATAAATTTCTACATAATTTTTTATTTTTCCTAAATATTCACTTATTGTACATTGATCATTACACTCTGATCGTTTTAACTCTCTAATAGTTTCAAATAAACCCAAAATATGAATGTTTGCAGGAATTTGGCAATAAAGAGGTAAATCATCAATTATATTGGAATTTAATATGCTATCTTGTTGATAGTTCATTTCAAATTTATTTCCATGAATGCTTGAATAAATAACACTGTTATTTTCTTTTTGGTCTAAAAGTTCAGATGTATCAAATGGAATTGTTGTCCATCTTAGTATGTTGTTATAGAATTCATTATGAACACAAGCGTCAATACCAAAAGTTATTTTTTTGATTGGAGAATTAATAGCAGTTATAGTCTCACAAAATCTTTGAATCAAATCTTCGTCGCAATAAGGAGACATTTGGAGGGAAACACACGTGAAATCTTGAACTTTTTTAAAAAAGTTTTCAGATTCAAACATATATGTTTGTGATTTAAGTCTATCAATAAGCCTTTGGTAAGCAATATCTTCTTTTGACCAAACAAACCATTTTGGAGAAATTTTTTTAGGGAGCCTTTCCTTTGGGAGTATTTGTGTAAAATTTAATTCAATATCCACCTTCTTAAGAGGAATTCTTGATAAACCGTCATTTAATCCATTACTGTTACTTTCTGAATCAATATTTTCATTTTGATTAACGATCTCATCAATGAAAAATAACAACTTTTTGTTAAATGAATTGATATTTCTAGAAGAAACCAGCTTGAAGAAAGACATACTTGGGAAATAAAATTTGTTTCTAGTTTCTTGAAGTTTCATGTATTGCTGAAATGCATATTTTCTATCAATAAATATTCCTTGAACACGGTTCCTATCACCTCCCCTTCTACTCAAACTTGTGGAATTTAAGTACTCTTTTCTATGTTGTAAATTTGGAAGGATATATTGTGATGTTGGAATACTACTTATACCCAAGTTTTGTATATATTCAAGTGCAAAAATTCGCTTCTCCCTTTTACTTATTGCACATTCAAATAAATAACGTTCCTTGAAAAGTTCGCCTTTGTTTTGCTCACTAACATTGTTTGACTCATCAAGATTATTACATGTTGAATTTAACGATTCAAAATTCAAAAATTTCATTTTTTTATAACTTGGATCATTGACAATAGAAGATTTGAATTTTAAGAGGTTATGGGCAATATGATCTATTTGCCACCTTGAAAATAGTGTTGCTGCAGTGATGCATTGCTCAATAAATTCTTCTGGAAGCCAATCTCTTGGAAATAGAGAAATTTCATCAAATTTATCCCTATTTCCTTGAAAATGAGATATCAAAGCCTTTAACAGAACGGATCTGATACCCTGAAAATCCATTGCCACAATATATATCTCTCCACTACCACCTTTACTCATAACCGGTTTAACAATGTGGACATTTTGAAAACAATAGCATAAAAGTGCGATAATAGATATAGTTGTATGATGGAGGATATTAAAGCATTTAATAATAAAAGAACCGTGCTTTCTAAGAATTCCCAATGCGCAAACAGTCTCACAATATTGAATGGAAGATGTTAATTTTTCCTGATCGTTTGGGTTATATTGAATATCTAGAGAACCATCTGCAGTAACCAAATCTGCCAACCAACAGCTTTTGGTATTCTTGGATGTCCTTTGCCATATGTAGTCAATATTACATAACTTAGTAATATCGCCACTATCATCCGCCCCCATATTCCATGCTCTATAAGTATCTCTATATATTATATCATCAGTCAAAATAGAATTAGGATTGTTACCTTCAAAATAGGGATTTAATGAATTTGCCTTCCATTCCCAGTGTAATTTTGAGGAGCCTAATCTCTGGCGTTTGTTTATTACATTAGAGTGTATATAATGGTTCAAAGCAGAAATGAACCCGCCAGGGCATTCACATAAGTGCATACTATGATATTCAGCTTCATTCATGTACTCGTGCCACCTAAAGTAGTGAAGTATTTCATATAACTTACACCATCCTGTAGTTGCTAATTCAATAGGCACATCTCTAAGTTTATAAATTACGTCCTGAGCAATGTTAGTTGTTCTTGTGAAAGACTGCCATACATTAATATCAATAAGGTCAAGCTCATTCCTCACTGAATCCAACTGAGACTTTAAAGAATCAAGCTCTTTAATAGTGTAACCTCCATACTTTCCTAAGCCTTCTTTTATTGCATTACAATTACATTCGTAACTTTTATTTGTACAATTGGAACAGGGAGCTTCAGAAAATGGAATTCTTGGTTTAATTGTCTCACTTGAAGGAAAAGAATAAATTCTGAACTCAGGTTTTACCATTGTTTCATATCTGTCTGTAGATATATTGTACAAATATTACAATATTATGATTTTTCATACGAATATTGTACATTAATTATTCTGTAACTGAATAAAAGACAATTCCCGCCTTTCTGATACTGTAAAAATTTAATTTTTAACAGTCAAACTGTTTGTTTGTGTGATTTAGAATCGAAAAATTAGTCATACTATAGATCTGAATATTCATTCATGCATTTAGACTAAATTAATCAAATAATTAGAGAATTTTAACATCATAAAATCTAAAAATTGCCTGAATTTAACCAATGAATTATTGAATATGGAGGATGAAATTAATGATATTGTATTTTTAGAAAAAAAACTTGGAATCATTAAAAGAAAAAAAGATTTTGAACTTCATGAAGAAAAAAAACGTAAAGCATTATACAAGAAGATAGAAAAAGAAGAAGGTGTTGGAGACGATTTTATGACTTTAATAGATGGAATATTATCAGATATCTACACAAAGAAAAAGAAAAAGAAAAAAATAGAAAATGAATCAAAACATGTTAAAAAAAGTTTAAATAATAACATCTCTATTCAATCTCAAAAATTTGATTCCTCTTCTCAATCAAACTATCAATCAATATTAAATTGGAAAAATGAATTTGGGCAAAGAGTTCAAGGACTTTTTAATAGGTTGAGTGAAGGAAATATGACTTTAATCTTGGGAAAGTTAATTGAGCTAATCAAATCAACAGTAAGATTAGCTTACAATAACCATAATTTCGGAAATGACTCCATATTTCAATTAAGAAATGAATCAATTCAAATAGCATTAGGCTATTTTAACAATGATTATTACGTTGTTCATCGGCTAATTGCAATTACCGACATTATTGAGAGTGAATTAATTATGTTATTTGTAAAAAATTGCATAAGTCAGCCTCATAATACAGCTTCATTAAATACGGTATATTCTGCATTAATTTCTTCAGTTGGAATTATATTAGAAGGTTGTTTTAACCGAAAATTAATGATTGTCTTAAATAAGATATACAATGAAACTTTGAGTAATATATTACAGAACTTGGGATCAAACATAGAAAAATATAATAATAAGATCATTTTGAGACACATTACAATCTCATTAATAGCGATTTATAGGTGTGGCTTTGTCTCTTCATCAGTAATTGAAAATTTCATCAAGGCTGGAATAGATAGATATAAATGTTCAAAATCAAATATTATTTACTGGGAGTGTTTTTTTGATAATGTGTTAACTATCATTAGAGGATCTGCATTTTATATTAGAGAAGAAAGTAATTTTGTATACGAGAATATGATCGAAAGTGTTGGGTCGGTAATTTCAAAAGCCTATAATTTTGAATCCCAATTAGAAAATAAGATAGAACAGAACCATTCAGAATTTGTTGGAAATCCACTAAGGCTTAGATTTGTTATTGAGGAGCTTAACGAATGGAAAAACAGTTTGAAAAACCAAACATTAAGTCAAAAATTAAGAAGAAGAGAAGGAATAATTGAGAGACAATTAAATACCGTGCATAATTGGTCATTAAACTGTGTTCTATTGAAACACTTGCAGGTGATACACAAGAGCAAAAAAAAAAACCAGAATTCAGTTATACTAGAGTTAGTGACATATCCTAAAACTTTAATTGATTACATATGGCAAGAAACAAACAAAAATTTATTTTTAGGCTATATAAACAAAATTCCTCCAGAAGAGGATGCAATTAATAAATTGATCATTTTTTATAATTTGGGCATCAAAAAACTCAGCCCGAAATGTGTTGTAAATAAAGAGTATGAAACCGTAAATAGTAATATTACCAATAATCAGCTGCTTGGCCTAGCTTCAAAAATGAGATTTACCTCGGATATACAAAAAAGTATTTTTATTGCATTAATCGGTGCAAGTGACGAGTTTGATGCAATAAATAGATTAACTTCATTAAAACTTACACAGTCGAGGACCTATTTAAGCTCGGTTATTAATGTAATTGTTATTTCTTCGTTTTCTGAGCATATTTATAACCCATTTTATTACAAAGTACTGAAAGGATTGACCGAACTTCCTGCAGTAATTTCAAAAAAAATAAATGGCGAAATTGTAAACTGTTTTTCTCAAAAACTTGGAATTTTACATACTTTTAATATAAGAAAAATTATGGTTTTTGCTCAGTTAGTGAAGGACTGTATTTTTGATAACATTTTTGACTTGAGGATTATTAGATTTATCAAGATTAACGACATTCATGCATTGGCAGGATCAATTGGTTTATTTTTAAAAGAGCTAATGATACAAATATTGTTGGAAAAAAAAAATATCGAGAAAAGCAGATTTATTTTTGAACTATTTTCTGTTGTTTCAAAAATGCCAGATCTTAGAGAAGTCATTTTGTTTGTCTTACAGGTATTAGTAATTCCCGCAATTGAAAAAAACTTACTTGAATCTAATAATAATTATGGGATCTCAAAAGTAGAGGTAATAAGGATTTCCAAGTTATTAGGAGAAAATAAAATTGCATAAAATAACAAGATATTGATGTCTCATGAAAACTCAAGTTTATATCCAAAACAATTCTCAATTTTCACGAATGACGGAGTAAAATTAAGTTGTAGAAGTTTTGGTAATATTCCATCAAAAGTCCCAGTAATTGGAATAAAAAATATAGTTTTTGTGTTGGTCCATCCATATGGGATAATGGGTGGTAGTAGTTCTAATATGCTTGGCTTAGCCTTAAGTTTAGCAGATAAAGGGTATGGAAGCATTATTTTTGATCATAGAGGGATTGGTAAATCAACAGGATACAAATCAATTTTCGGGAATAGTGAAGTTTTTGATGTAATTTCTATATGTAATGATATTAAAGGCAAAAATAACAGTATTAGAGTTATTTTAATTGGATCTTCCGCAGGTGCTCCAATTGCTGGCTCGGCGGTTGATGAATGCGAAAATGTTGTTGGTTATATTGGAATAGGTTATGTATTTGGATTTTGGCCATCTTTGTTATTTAAGCAGCATTTCAACAACATTCTTAGATCTAAAAAACACAAATTGTTTATAATGGGAGATTCTGATGGATTTACTTCCATCGATGTTTTAAAAAACAAAATGCATGAGTAAGTACTATTCTCAAAAAAAAAACTTTCACTAACCGCTTTTCTAGATGCTGCGACCCTAAACAAGTTGAAATAATACCCAAAGTAGGGCATTTTGACTTAGAATCGCCCTACTATGATGATACAATATGCGAGATAATCGATAAATTCGTCAAATTGTCGTTCGAGTGATTTAGAAACATCAACAGAGATATTCAAAAACCAGGTATAATAGTATCCGAGTTGTCAGAATTAAGAGTTCCTAAATATCTATATTACCATATATTGTAGTTAATGACTTATTGACAAGGATTATCGTAATTTACAGCGAATATCACTGGAACCAGTTTTTTATGTCATTTCCTAAAGCACATTAAAGTGCATTAGTCTAAGAGATTCTTGGATTATCTCAAATGTGTTTTTAACTCAAACAGGAGCGGTTTCTTAGAGTTCACTCGTTAACCGACTGATCCCATAAATAGTTCGTCAATTCAAATTAGATATTGCTTGGAAAAAGGAAAACTCTCACTCTACCACCAAAGCTACTTGGTGGCAATGCTTTTCTGAACTTAGCACATACCGCACCATTGTTTCCATAACTTCTTCTAATCAAACCTTGTATTACTCTAAACTTTGTGCCATTTTTTATCGTCTTAGCCTTGTAAATATATGCGCACCTCTTTCCCAAATAGAATTTTGCTTCTTCTTTGGTCTTGACACCTTCTATATTTAGTAGAGAGATGTCCGGAGTTTGATTGACCTTCGATCTTTTGTATCCTGTAACAATTGCCTTGGAGTATAGTCTTATAGGCTCAGTAGTCTTGTTATTAAAGTTCTTCTTCTTGATTTGAGATTTCATACTGGAGAAAAAAACAAGAATGACTAAATCTTTTTTCAAAAAAGTTTGTGATTTAGTTTTGTTTGTAATGCTGTGCCTGGCCTTTTGTAGTAATGTTTATGGTAATAAAAAGTATTGTTTAATATTAATATTATTTAAAGCGTGTCTCTTTCATTGTCTCAATGCCGGTATTATTGCCATAGGCGCGTGCGGTATTTGTTGATCTTTTGTTTTAATAAATGCATATCGTTATTAAACCTTAGGGAATGCTCAATACTTTGTATAACCATTAATGGAATCATTAATTTTATTATAATATGCTCCTTCATAAAGAAGAATATATTATATTATTTGTGATTATCTTTCTCTACTTTAACTCATTTCTATGTGTGAGCTCTAATTCCAGAAATAAAATAGATCCTGCGTTAGCACTTTTACCTTGGACACTGAATAATAAATCCAATATTGAGATCAGAGTGAACCACGGTTGTTATAACTGGAAATTTGAAGAAGATGAATTTTTAACAGTTAATAGTTTGGTTGTAAGAACTGATGACTTTGGGAACAATTGTACTGATGTTGTGAATGTAAACCCAAGATGGCCCTATATGCACTTAAAGGGGATTTTTACTATGATCGCATACGACATTTATACAGGGGAGAATTTACGCAGTGAGATTCACATTGCAAAGGTTGAGAGTATAAAAATCAGCACCAGTTCAAAAAGAATTAGGTTAGGTTCACTTGAAAACTTATATGCAGTTGGATTCGACAATGAATTTAATACTTTTACATCATTAAATGGACTAAAAATTGTCTGGGAGCTGGAAAATGATAACATTAAATCGGAAAAGAATGATGGGAGCCAAATATTAGTTATTGGATCCAAAGTTGGATCTGTAAATGTATATGTCAAAATTGTTGAAGATGATTATACATTAATCAGTTCCTCTGTTACTATTTATGTTGAGGATCCATTCAAAATTATCCCGCATGTAAGAAGAGCTCCTTTTGGTTCGTTATATCCAATTCATTTGGTGAAAGAAGGGTCAGTGAACAATTTAGGTTTTTTCAAAAAAGAATTTCACTACTGTGAAATTGACCAGAATAGTGAGGCAGAAGCTCAAGTATTTGAAGGTAGTAAGTTAATAATTGGTAATTACAACAACCAAGATACTGATGCCGAATTTATAATTTCGACAACTTGCAAAGATAGAAGAGTTGATGGAAGTTCCTTTACAAATATTGTCTACTCGTCATTTCCCAAAGGGATTTTATTTGCAGTTCAAGATGAATTGAACTTAGCAGCTCACCAAGACGAATTTAATTTTAATAACTTTGCCCAACTGTATTTTATAGAAGGTGAACAGTTGGTTGAAAGGTCCGGGTTTTTTGATATAATACTGCAAAATAATGAATTGACTATTGTTGAGAAAAAAACCATTTTTCTTCAATTAAAATTGTTTAATCACAAAAGAGAATTTTTGGACGTTCCGATAAACTCAAACTTTGATTTTTCTTGCAGAAATGGTTGTAATTCAGTAAGTATTATCCCATTCCAGAGTGAGGATTATGAAAATAAAAGCAATAATGGTTTTTTTAAAATTGTTGGGAATTCAGTAGGATTCAGTGAATTAGTGATTAGGTTGAACTCAATAGGCGATATGAATTATTCAGAATTAAATAGGAATTCCAAATTATCAGAAATTACTTCATCTTTAAAAATTAATATTGTTAAAGATATTAGTACACTTTTTTTAAACTTGCCAGTTATCTTATACCCTGGAGAACAAGAGATCAATATTAGAGAAAACATTACTGGTGGAAAGGGACCATTTTTCTTTTGCTCATCTAATTCATCAATAGCAATGGTTGATTTCCATACAGGTTTATTAAAGACAAACTATATTACGGGAATGGTTAGTGTTATTGTCTACGATACTGGAACGAGCCATTATAATTTCAAAGAAAATAATTTAGATTGTGAATCCCTTAAATATGTCTATGGCTATAATATTCCAGTTTTGGTTGCATACATTAATGGTTTCAATTTAGAGCTACTCTCTTCTAACAGCAGTTTTTATAACAATACCATTTATACATCTATATCCCAACGTTCGTTGAGCATTGAAATAAAAGCCGAGCCTTTAAGGGACCTCAATGCGTTATTAGATAATCAATATGAATCATCATTTTATAGTCATTCGTTTAATAACTTGGATACTCTTGATATATTGAAGTTGTTTAATCCATGCAGAATAGTAGAGGCAGGGAATCTACTTGAATTTCAATCAAATTTCAAAAGTAAAAGTGATTTGAGTATTAATGATTGCTTGTTGATTATAGATGATTTGAAAATTGCACCTTATAGCCAACTAGCATCTAATTATGATTCAAATACCATTCAGATGGATATAAACGAACAAAAAATAAATATTGAACTAAAAAAACATGGAAGTATCGTTTTTGAGAGCTTTATTGAATTTGGCGTCGAGATTTTTTATAACTCAAAAATAATTAAACGGAAAATACTTAATACTGGACTTTCTATTTACATTTTTCAAGAGATCTCATTTATTCCTATTATTAACGAAATTGTGCTGAGTTATTTTGAATCATCAGAAACTCCTTCGAATAACTTCTTTATTGAGAAATCTAGTAAAATTACCTTTAGCTTACAAGGCGGATTGATTGATTATCAAGAAAAAACCAACTTTTTAATTGAATATAGCAAGTTCAAACTATTTTTACTGATCAATGACGAGGAGAGAGAAATTGTGGGTACACAAAAAGAAATAAATAACCACCATTCAATTCAAATTTCTCAGTTGGACGAAATAAATAAGTTCTTGTTGGAATGCAATGGAGAACCAGCAGTTGGCTTTATTAAATTTTCAATGATGATTTTTGATGAATATCAATCGGAAGTTTACAGAATGAAATCCTTGTTAAAAGTTTTTTGTAAATCAATTGACCATATTAATATGTTTTGGGTTAACCGATCACCAATAATAGGAAAATATACATGTAATACAAGAAATGATAACTGTATGGTATTTCATTTTAATTCTAAGAAAAAACATAGATTTATATCTTTAGCATATGATAAAAATAATAACTTGATCCTATCTTTTAACCGATTTAAAAGCAAATGGGAAATTCAGAACATTAGCGAATTTTCAATAGATTTCGTTGGCGAAAACGAACAAATTGATAAAAATATCATAGATTTATTTATTAATTTGGGAACTGAATACAATATGAAGGATGTAAATATAAAATTTGAAGTATTTATCTCTAATCAATTTGATGAAAATAATCAAAATGATGATTTAACTGGACTCAGCATTATTACTAAAGGAATTTTTACAAGACCACCTGTTTTAATTTCCCCATATATGTTAAATAGACAATTAAAGTTAGAGGATTACCATCAATTTGAAAATGAAAGTGATGGAATTAACTTCATTGGATCTTGGAATTTGCTTGAAGGTATGCATCAGTTTGGAATTATACATGGAACAAATAATTTTAACGTATTCACCGACGAAAAATATGTCATCGAATATAGTTTCTGTAAAGATAAAATGCAAAGTGAAGATTCATTTTTAATTGAAAACAAGTTTTCCGATAATTCTCATGATATAGCACATATTTTCCCTTTTTGCTTAGATTCAAAAAACTTTTCAAGTGATATTAAAACCAAAAAAATAAATATCTATATTGAAGATAAGTTAATTATTCCAAAATACTTAATAAAAAAGGAGTTGGTATTTAATAATTTAAATAGATTGCATTTAGTTTGGTTGGACAGAATCAACTTGGGTGAGATTAATAAAGAAAGTAGCTCATCACCATGGGTAACATATTTTACTTATGATAATGCTTCTGACCATAAAAATGGGCATTTAAATAGCTTAAAAATTCCCAGACAATACATTTCTTTCTCAAAGATTGATGAATATATTAATTATTTTGAGTCAAACCAACGTATCGATAATCATTTGCCATGCGTAAAATGGAATTGCCTAGTTGATGATAAATCAAGGTCAATATTGGTTGTAATTATGTATGATGCTGAAGGGGTGGCTCTGGAACCTTGGCAAAATAGTGAATTCAAAATTGAAATTGAATATAGAATAAAAAACTCATTTTATGATCCTAATTTAGAATTTGAAGAACAGATAAAAAATGGAGTTAGCGATTTTTCTATTGAAATAAGGAATTTAAGTTCTACAACGTTTCAAATTATGGAAATAAAACAAAAAAATATTGATATAGAATTCTTTGCAAAAATAATAGATTTGAATTCTGATATATTAATGCATTCAAACTCTTTAAGTTTAAAAGTATATGAATCTATTGAATTAGAGCCAAACGCAGACACATTTTCATTGCTTCCATATGGAACTCCACTACACATTATTTTTAAAGGAGGGCCAGGAGAATTTCAGAATACAAAACTAGAATGGAATATTCAACTTGAAAAAAATGCCAAAGATAAAGTTCATAAAGAAATTTTATTGATTAGAGACAAAAAAAAATTGATTATAGAACCACTTGGAACAATAGGAAAAGAAAGGGTATCAATAAAATGTTTTTTAACCAATGAAAATGAAGATACCAAAACTTTCAAAACATTATTATTTTCGAAATTAATTGATATTTACGTTGACGTACCTAATGAAATAGATGTATTTTCACCTGAAAAGGAGTATTTATATTTGGGTTATCCAAAGGTATATAGATTAAGAACTTGGAAAACTGATGAAACTCGAACTTTACAGTTTCATCATTCCCAATATTTTCCTTCAGGATTAACAAATTGCAGAACTACCTGGTCCATTAGCCAAAATTTAAATGAGGGTGGTTACAATTCAGTAAATTCTGAAAGTAAGAAATGTGATTTTCACTCTAATTTAGTTTGTATATCAAGATTTACTGGCAGAAGACAAATAGATCGTTTTAAAATAAATAATTTTCTTGGAGATTTTACTTATAGCAATATTTCTATGTATGACTATACGGTTTTGCTTTACCCTAAAAATATCGGGATATCTTATTTAAAAGTAAGGTTAAATTGCAATTTTGGCTATAAAGAGAAGATAGAATTAGAGTATACACAAAAACTTAATATTTTAAAAGCTATTAATTCAGTTGAAAACGGAATTTGGGTAATTAAAGATTCATTTTATTATTTTAATATTCCAAAAGAAGTTTTTGTTAAAACTAATAGTACATTAGATATTGAATATTTAAATAATTCACAACTGGTTTACTTAAATACTTGGAAATCAAATGAAACTATCGTTTTTTTTAATGAAGAAAAGAGATTTGAACCAGCAGATGGTAGTATTATTACGGTCTCTCCTATTATTATATCTGACTCGAAGGTAGTTCTCATAGAATTCGACAAATACGATGATTATTCAGTTATGCTTTCACTTTTTTTCTTTAATTCGATGGGGGTCAGATTATTTCCAAGCCCAAATTATTGTTACGGTCTTAGTTTACACTTGATTCCAGTTAAAAACGGCAATCACAATTTTTTTGTTAAAGCAGGGAGTAATATTTTAATTTACTTAAACGGCTTATTTGGTAATAGAGTTTTTGAAGAAAGTAGTTTGAATGAAAATTGCCAGTTTATATTGAAACAAAATCCAGAGAATAAACCATTAATGCTAATTGAAGAGATTAATTCATGGAGATTAATGGACTCTGAAAGTGATTTGTATAAAAATTCCAGTGATTCATGCTTCATAATTCAAATTTATTCAAATAGAAACAGAATAATCGGGTCTCAGCCGTTTTGCCTCAAACTAAATGCTCCAAATCATGGAAAGTATAATGAACATAGCAATTATATTAATACATTAAATATAGGTAGCATAAATAATTCGATATTTAAAACAAAAT
The DNA here is from genome assembly GCF_001865345.1 of Cryptosporidium ubiquitum. NCBI lineage: Eukaryota > Apicomplexa > Conoidasida > Eucoccidiorida > Cryptosporidiidae > Cryptosporidium > Cryptosporidium ubiquitum. The sequence goes on along the minus strand of NW_021639816.1, from coordinate 587,144 downwards.
TATATGAATTTGAAGTGTTTGCCGGTTCAATACTTCATCTTAATCCTATCAAATGGAAAGCATTAAATTCAACTCCCGATAAACTAAACTTTTGTGTAATAGTGGACAACTTACGAAAAGATTTAGACATGCCTTTTAAAGAAGAATTATCTAAAATTTTGAATATTCCATTAAAACTTATTAATATTACTTATGATCAAAACATTCAATCTAAGTTATTTGATCACTTGAATATATCCTCTTCTAATAAACAGCTAGTATGTATATCTATTAATCAAAAAATTGATCCTTTTGAATTATGGGTAATTTTGATGAAGTATTCGTCCATTATCTCTAAATTCTACGGAATATTTTGGGTTGGCATGAATGAAAAGAATGGGATTAACAGTTCACGAGATTATAATTCTGAATATCATGCTGATATTTTGTTTTGGGAATTATTGACAAATTGTGATTCTGCAAAAATAATTGGAAATGAATTACTAGCTATTCCCTTATACAATTCAATTAAATATATCAGACTGCGCTTGAAAAATCTTATTGAAATACATTTAAAGGTAATCCCAATTAATGCCAAATTTCCCGACGAAGACTTCATCATTGTAAATAAAAAATATGATAAGTTACATATAAATACTCAGTTTTCATTTTCTATATATTTTGATGGTAATGAAATTGTTAATAAGTTTTTCAATAATATTTACTACTCTTCTCCAATAATTGATGTAACTTGTGAAGTTTACGACCCTATCTTAAAGAAAATCTATAGCTCAACTCCTTATTGGTCTCTAACTGTTCTTAATAATCCACTTTTACTGCCTTCATGTAATATGGATCCTCGTTATAGCGATTTATCGAGAGAAATAAGAAACTCTATTATGAGCAATTATTACACACGAAATTTCATTTACATATTGCCAAAAGTTACAAAAACAACTTTTAATATTACAATAGAATCTCAATCTTCAGGGAAATTAAAAAGATCAGTTCCAATTCATTTCTACCCAATTCTGATAAAATCACAAAGCTCCTCACTTTTTTTGAAAGAATCAACATTTATTCGTGGTTTGGTAGACGACTTTCATCAAATTAAAATAGTGTTCCCTTTTAATTCTAAAAATGATTATAAGTTCCCAATACAAATTTGGTTTTGGTTTGGATATAGGGATGCAAAACTCATTACCTATACTATTAGAGACCAATTATCAAATGAATACATTTTAAATTTTACTCCAAGTGATCTACAAGGTGAAATCAAGATCTCACGAAACAGAGGAATAAATGAGCCATCTAGTTTTGATTCAAATATCATTTTACCTCTGGATATTTTATTTGAATTTATATCTAATGAACAAAAGCATCAAATTAATATAATTTTCGAAAATAAAAATAGTGATAATACAAAGAAAACGGAAGAGAAAGTAATATCGAGATATTTTGATTTTTCAAAGTCAATTAAAGTAATAAGATACTTATATATGATATTTACACCTCTTGTTATTCTATCAATTTCCATCTTTTACTTTATGTTAAGTAAGAAACAGGTAATTGCTAAGGAAACCAACTCATCTCCATTTAGAAAGTTGAACACCCAAAAGTGGTGAATTACTCTCGGTGATTGGTAGAACCAATACATAGTGGCCATATTAGTCGAGAAAAAGAACACTTGTGGACAGGAAACTGCAGAACAAACAGAAACAATAAATTAGATTTATATGCTACTTAAATCTAAAACGAATGCATGAGAGACCTAACAAGCAACAGTTAAACAAAGTTTGTGGTCACGTGAACACCTCAGCCGAAAGATGGTAAAAATAGGAATCCTCAAGAGATATTCAGAGGACATGGATTGTATGTGTGCATCATTAGTTGTCACGAAAACAGTGAACTTACCATTTTGTACTGAATAGATGAAATAGATAACCTAGCTATTGAAAGTAGGAGTATAAATAATAAGTCCCATACTTCATTAAGAAAAAATAAAAGTATAATGATAAGTATTGAAGGAAACAGAGCTTTATATATAAACATAAAAAATGGGCATCTTTCAATCACCGCTAGTAATGGAGAAAGTGACACTAATAAACATACGATATGAAAAGCTGATTTGTTAATTTTAATACCAATAATATCGTTCACATACACTTGATTCTCCATAATAATCTTCAATATATACATTAGCAATAAAGATGTGCATATTACATATATAATTCCCCAACGATAAACATCTGCACGAATGTTGTTAAAGTCCTTACATTCAGTGGAAACAATTAAGGAAGGACGCTCAAAAATGCCTTCGCCTTCAGCATCAAGATTTAACTGTTGATAAAGATTAAAACTATGGGGATGGAATCCAAGAGTGATGCTCATGTCAGGGTAGCAAAGCTGAACTGGAGTACTCTTGTCAGTGTAGCGGTTCTCAAGCGAAAGAGCATTTCTGTAGAATAATAAAGGTAATTCCCCGTCCAACAGATCACAATAAATTCTGTGTTTGACCTGATTCATATTAAAAACGGTTGTTTTTTAGATTCCAATTGTCACATATTGTTTTGAAATAGAGATGAGACCCAATACTGCATCATCTTATATAATTGCCAAAGCTTACAGTTTAACTCGTAAATCAAATCTTTGGGAAATCTAAGTCTTCGTCTTTTGGTATGGCGCAAAATTCTAAGACGCCAATGCTGTAATTCTATTATGTATAAATTACTATAGATAAAATAATATAAATACCGCATTATTATACGTAAATTTTTACTTCAGTAACAACTAATTTATTCTGAATTCTTTGTAGTTTGAGAATTCTTTAGAAAATGGGTCACGGAGCAAGCCGTTACAAGAAGGCTAGAGCCAAGATGCGATGGAAGTGGAAGAAGAAGCGAACTCGCCGTCTCCAAAGAAAGAGACGTAAGATGAGACAAAGATCCCGATGACTTGCTTAAGTCATCTTTATTTTTTTTGGTTTGACAATATGTGCTTTTCCATTTATTATGGATACATTCCCTGAATGCTAGTTCTTGGTTAGGCATCGAGACGTCTCTCCTTGCTTCTCAAATACATAGTACTAGAGATACGAGGTAATTAACATCTTATTTGTCACTCTTTTTTCTTTTAATGTGTACTATTTATTTAACCTGATTTTGCAATCTATTTACTTCACTAGTTTATGGAATTTGCCGTTAGTTCCGGAAAATTAATCATTTGAAGGGTTTGGCTTGGGCTTAATTAACTAGAAGTATTTGCTACTACTCAAATTTCCGTTAATTTCTTAAGTAGAGCAATTTATAGGAAACCATTTTATATTCAAAGCAATAGCTCAGAATAAAATAATAAGAAGTCAATTGCTTGTAATTCTTTCATAAAGCACATCAATTAGATCTAAAAGAAAATCAGTTTTCTCAAATACACCAATGGAACAAAACAATATTTTCCAACAAATCTAAAAATAAAATAAGAAAAAATTTGTACAAATTGCGAGAAATTTTTCAATCACATAGAAACTAATGAGTTGATTGATATGAAACAAGCCGTGAATAAATGTCTCAACAATACTATTTCAAAGGCATGCTATAAGATTTGAAAATAAAATTTACATAGGCAACATTTGTATACAATAAATACATTCAATATGATGTTAAAGTGCTTTACTAGTTATAAAAACTTGAAATATTAGTAATAAAACACGATCCTAATTTCAATATTAATAATTTATTTATATAAATAGCATTTACTTATGATTGTTGATTGGCTAATTTTTAATTCCTGAATTGAATTCAATTAGTATTAACAATTCTGGCTGAAAGTTTATACATTTACGGGAGAAGAATGAGTTCACAATTACACGAGAAAAGTTTTAAAAACAAACATCTAAATTTCTGAGGCATCTCTCAAACGTTAATTAGTATTAATCAACCTTAAATGTGCATGGCGCCATAAATTTTTTGTTCTCACTCAGCCCTCATCTTAATTGAAGAGATAAACCATTCATTGATGTAAAATAAATTATTCAGAACATTTGACTAATGATATTATCTTCAATCTTGGAAACACTTGGATCCCTCAACTATGAAGAGGCCTTTTCTAAACGTGGCTTATTAAGTACAATTGTGGGAATATTCCTGGGTCTAATAGTTTCAACTACTGTTAATGCAACTTTAGTTGAAATAAGTTTATCACCTTTTTTCTCCACGTACTTTGGCCTTCTATTTGTAATAATTGGAGGACTGATATTTTGGAAAGTATATGTAACAATTATTTCAGATGAAGAGAACGGTATAAATAAGCGAACATTTCTATTAACTTTTGCTTCACTGATTATATTTTCCGGTTTTATCTGCTTTATCCTTGAGAATGATTGGTTTCTTGGAATAACACCAATAGTTAGAGTACCAATTTATACAATTCTCGGTCTTTCCATTTCATTTGCAATTGCATTCTCTCTCGTAGATATTGTTAATTATATTTCTGGTTTTATTCTCAGTAACGACAGCCCACTATTGGTTAATTCAAAGGCACAAATAATATTTGTTATTTGTTCTTCATTATTTATTGGAATTATCTTTGGATTCTTATTTGGACTCGTTGAAGATTCACACGAGCAAATTCACTATGTTAACATTTCTCTAATGAAACAAAAGCATTATTGTTATACGATTGGAGTTATAGTAGGTGCATTGTGTGGATTTGGTAATGAAGTAATTAGGTTATCTGATAGGTCTTATATGATTGTTGGCAAAACTGTGTATGATTCAGATGTTTAGATTAGCTACTCTATATAATTTTATCTATTTGGTCGACTTTAAAATGTTTGATACTCTAAAATGATATTAATAGATAGGTCATGTTACATCTCTTTTTTTACATTATTTCTTTTGACTTGATTTTCATTTTAGGTAAAAAAAGAAACTTTTACCGCGTTTTAAACCTCATTTCATTTAAATCGGTTGTAATAAATCAACCATGATTTTTCCAAAGGTAAGATTAGTGAGCTCCGAAGGAGAGGAATTTGCGGTTGATGTACGTGTTGTAACAGCGTCAACATTAGTGAGAAATATAATAGAGGGTATGTAATTATTAGTTTTTGAGATTGTTTTGAACTTATATAACTTAACAAATCAGATGTTGGTATTGATGATCCCGTTCCACTCCCAAATGTAAGAGGAGATGTATTACGTAAAGTACTCGATTATTGCGAATATCATGTTGACAATCCCTCTAGAGAAATTCCAAAGCCTCTAAGAAGTAATAGTTTGTCTAACATAGTATGCGAATGGGATGAAGAGTTTGTAAATATTCAACAAGAGTTTTTGTTTGAACTTATGTTGGTAAGTTGAGCTCTAATTTACTAGTATTCGTATTGTCTTTATCGTTTCTTAGGCAGCGAATTATTTGGACATTAAACCTTTATTAGATTTATCCTGTGCTAAAGTTGCAACTATGATTAAGGGGAAGAAGGCAGAGGAAATACGTCAAATATTTAATATAGAAAATGATTTTACTCCAGAAGAAGAATCTGCAATAAGAGAAGAAAACAAATGGTGCGACGAACCATAAAGTTGATGTTGAATTAGATTTTTTCTAGGTTAGTCACTGTCGAAATGAATTGTATCAGAACAAAATATTCCCTAGTAATATACTGGACGAGTAAAATTGGTTCCGTATTTTTGGGTCAGTCATCTCTTTTTTTTTCACAATAGGTTAGGAGTTGTTAAATTATCTTTATAAACATGAGAAACAGAAACCTGAATTCAGAAAAATAAAACTTCTCTTATTAAGATTTAATCTTTAGTTTTTGTTTATTGACTTAATAAATGCTTTTGGGTGCTATGACAAGATTAATTGGTAGTTTGACACTTTTTGAAAATAATGAAAAGAACTTCAGTGAAAATACCTCAGGTGATTTAGATTTTAAGAACAACAAAATATCATACCCGAAGAGTCACTTGAATTCTGGTAAACATAACGGAACTGTGATATGGAATTATTGGAGTAAATCATCTGAAGCATCAACTAGGAATAATTCGAATGATGAGTTATCATTACTAATAAACCGCACTGACTTATTGGAAAGTTTAACTTCAAAATCTTCACTATATGAATCAGGTTATTCTGAAAAAGAAAAGGAGAGTGCTAATTCTTTTGAAAAAGAAATTAAGTTATTTAATAAGAGCAATGTAAGACAAAATTTTCCCAATTCAATATCAAAAAAATCAGGGGATTATGAAAAAGATAAGAATAAATCTTATGAAAGCAATTTTAGTTTACAATTCAATTATAGAAGTTATCCTCTTACAAATTCACAAATATTGAATTGGATGAATAACTCCTGGTCAGAATATGAAATGGTAGAAGAAGATATAAAAAAGTGCATTATAATGGAAATTGACCAAATCAAAGACAAAAATGAAGAAAATAAAAAAGTAATAACTCCATTTCATTCACTCGCAACTCCAAAAATATCTATTGGGGATTACTTCATAACTAGAATTGTAAAATTTGTATCTTTAACGCCCGTAGACTTCTGTGTTATGGTTATTTTAATAAGAAGAGCTGTTAAGAAATCCAAAGGTACATTAAAGGTTACAACCTTGACTGCACACAGACTTGTTCTAGCCGCTGCTCTATTAACATACAAACTTATGTATGATGTTCAATATGGAATCAAATTCTGGGCACATATTGGTGGAGTACCACAATGGGAAATGTTGATGTTGGAGTATCATATTTTGAAAATATTAAATTGGGACTTATCAATAAATTACCACGAATTCAAAAAAACATATTTTGAAATTTTATCAAGTAGAGATTTAGGAGATAAAATATCTAATAAAACGGATATTAATAGGAATGAAAAGATTGAATCCCAAAATAAAGTTGATCATACTCAAGTAAATTCTGATAGAAGTAAGCGAACCAGGTTGCAATTGAATGTATCAAGATTAAACTCAAATCGCAAGAAATGAGTGTGAAAATGAAAGAATAAATTTTTCTACCAAATAAAAATATTTTTGGGCTTACAACAATCAATTTCTTTGTGTATCATGTCACACTTTTGAGAGCAAACATATCTTACGATCGAGTTTGGTCTGCATTTAAAGCATTTGTAACATTTATATTTTCCCACAAAACCGCATATGACACAAAATTTTTTTGGGGGTGTTTTTGAAGGACCCATTGCAATATCTGACCATCTTACCTTTCTAAAAAAATAATTTATGATTGCGAACAGATAAAACTTTTAATTAATTCTACTCACCTTTCATTGTCTTGATCATCTTCAGCCAATACCAATGAAATTTCTTTTCGTTCCTTTTTATTATTACTAATACTCATATTAAATTTTCCCCGGAAGGAATCGTCCATATAATCTTCAGCTATTTGAAGCAGGGAGTTAAACTTTTTTTTTGAATGTTAAATACTTACAATCATCATCATCATCGGAACGATTCTTGCGCCTTTTTTTGTCTAAAAAATTTATATTATACTAGATACTAAGTTTACGAGAATACTTACGTTTTACCATGAATACTAAATGGACTCTGATTGAAAGAATGAACTAAAGTTATTTTCTAAATATATTTTACCGCGAAAAATATTTACAAAGTGAAGGAAGGTGATCTCAGGTAACAGTGAAATACTCAAAATCAAAAGTTTCAAATTATACAACTAATTTCTTTTGAAACTTAGAAGAAGTCTACCGAATACATTAAATGCAACAGCTATAATGAATTCCTAATTCGAAATGATAAATATAAAGAGACACTTATAGTGGCGTATGAATGTTCCTATCATCATTATAACCATCTTCACGACGTAAATGAGCAATATAGAACAAAAATGAAGGTGCAAGGTGAGCAGCAAGTATCGCTGAAAGTATTGTAGTCGTGAAGTTATATGAATCCATTTGGAGCATTGATGCTGGGAAAATGGACAATAGAGATACAATCAAATAAATTGTTGATAATGTTTTGTATGAAATTAGATTGCGAGTTGCTACACCCGAACTTGCTAACAATGAGGTTTCCATCGAATTTAAATTGATTGTAGTTATTCTTGGAATAATTAGGGAGGTAGATAACATGGAAAGAGAGATTAGCGATATTACTAAACAAAGTAGATTTGTATAAAAGTATTCAATATTTTGGTCTCCCTTCAAATACTTTATAATTGAAAAAGAGCACAATGTCCATATAAAAAGAAATGAAGAAACAGTTAATCCAAGAAGCTTTGCCCAAGAACAAATATGTCTACAACTCCCAACCATAGTTCCAATTGATAATGCACAGTTCCTTTGATTAAAGGCAAAAAGCCTGTTTTTTATCCTGGAAATGTCGGTTGTATGAACTTTTCTAGGTGGAACTCTGGTCGCTTTTGCAATCCACTGTTGCTTATATGACAAAGATTGAATCTGGTTCTGTACCTCAACATCCTTGAAGGCTGAATAAGATCCAATTCCACTCCCAATTTGTTTATTTTGCTGCATTGAGTTGATATTAACCCTGCAAGAATATTAAAAACACCTGATATTAAAGCTTAGTGTTCTTTGAATTTAAATGTACTAGATAGTTATATTTTATTTTGATTATATAATGAAAATTTTGGTGTTACAATAAAGAATTACACTAGAATTGTGTTCTCGTCTAGATCAAGATCCGCGAATAAATGTTGTCAAAAAAACAAGTTAAAATTAATTGTGTTGATTTGTTTAATGTGCACATGTATCGGAGTAATCCCCTCACTCTTAATATTTCAACTTTTAACTATATGCATTAAAAACTACGAAGATTATTTGGGCGGGCGCCCCACTCTGTTTTTAAAGTTTTGTAGAATCATAAATTATTTTATTTCCACTTTTTAATACAATCTTTAATCTCTTGGAGATCAACTTCTATTTGAGCACGTTTTTGCGTGTTTCCCTGTTCGTTTACTTGAATCTGATGTATTTCCTTGGCCAGATTTAACATGTGGACTGCCAGTTCTTTTTCACCGTATTTCTCTGCAAGAATGGATGCGAAATCCTTAATGAGCCTCAAGGATAATGAACCTATTTTGTCTGGATGTTTGCAAAATAATGCATAAACCTCTTCATGTATTTTTTTTGAATCTCTGAGGCTGCAAAGTCCAAATTCAAGTTTATATCGTGATATATCAGACTTAATCTTTCCTTTAAAAAATTTTCCAGCAAATGATATCGCAATCAAGTGATCTGCAGTTTCATCAACTGATTGTAAAAATGTTTTGATATTTTTTCTAAGTGAGATAATATACTCATTGCATATTTTTGCAAGATCAGCATTGCTGTTTAACTGTTTTGTTTGTTCCTCTAATATCAGACTGATCATATTTCTATAATCTGAAATTTTATTTTTAATGCATAATGCCAGCAATTGTTTTTCTTCTTCATCAAATTCAAAATTCTCAAATTCTGAAAGGTAAATTAGTGATTTCAATGCTTCAAGCATTTTGTCAAAACATTTTCCCCATTCAAAAACTTTTACTTTGTATTTCTGTAATAACCTTTCGTCCATTTCTTTAAACAGGATACTTATCAAATAAAAAAAAAAAGTATTTCGGTGATTATTAATTATTTGCAACTTTTAGAAGAAAAGAAATAGATCAATGAACAAAGGGTTAGAGCCCATTTTTTCTTTTTAATAATGGATTATTTTCAAAAAATTCAACTCCCCGATATACATCGAAATTATTAAACTCAAAATTGATATTATTAGCATCAAATATATTATCGCTTTTTCATTAATTTTTGTATTAAGAGAAAGACCAATTTTAAAGTCGTTTTTATATTCTTTTTCAATTCCCCACAAAAAATGGCTATTTAATACATTAAGCCTAGTGTTAGATAGAGACTTGTGTGAGTTTTTAATTATTAAGTTCCACTCTAGACTTGAAATATCCAAATTTTGAAAAAAAAAATGAACAAAAGGGTATATTTCATTTTCTATGTTATTTTGTGCTATTTCTGAGTCAAAGTTCTGCTTAATATAATCAAAAAGCTCCGTTTTACATTGAAATATAATTTCTTCAACAAGAAAAATGATATATAGTGGATGGTTTGAAATGATATTATCAAAAATATAATAAATTAATTTGTTTTGTTTAACTGAAATATTATGCGAAAAATAAGTTAATATCCACGGCAAAATAAACATAAATATTTTTGATTCTCGATCATCTTTTGCTTTTAAGTTAAGGAAAAAATGATATAGAGAAGGAGATCTTTTATTAAGTAAATAGAGTAGATCTAGTACAATATTTGAAAGAACGTATTCAAGATTTATTTGATCTATACTATCTGATTTGTATATATACGGAGCTGAGTACAAAATAAGAAATTTATCAAAAGTCTTAAAGCAGATATCCATCCTACCTTTTTTTGTTTTAAATTTCTTTATTAGAAGCTTACATAAAACATTGGTTTCAAAATTATTATAAATTTGGTTTAATTTTAACTTTTTTTTTATAATAGATAATTTAGATTTCTTATATTCACAAAATAATGACATGAAAACTCTTCCAATATCATGAATACCCTGAACATAAGAATATTGTTCCTTTCGATAAGAAAAAACTGAGATAATCAATCGTTTTAAATTAAGTTTATCACTATCACTCGGCAATTCACAACGGTCTACATCACAATTTACTTGGTTTATAAGGGCTTTGTCTGCATTTTGTACTAGTTCATGTATTGGAGTTTTTTTGTTTATATCTTCAATACTTAGCTTTAATAATATGCACCAAATAAACCTTCGGCTTTCACTCATTTTGAATAGCCATTATTAATCATTGTTCAAAAATGACAGAATATATTAAAATTTGCAGTGCGATTAATTTATTTAATTAATGTTGACAATTACAGTATTGTTTCGTTCTTTCTTTATTAGGACCGGTTTATGTTTTATAGACAACTGTGTATACCGGCAATGTAAAATAAAACAAATAATAATACATTAAAAAAAGAAATTAATAGCGACTTGTTTACTAAAAAAATATTAGATTTCTTTAAACTATAACATTATTTTAATTTAAATAGATGTTTAAGAAGATTAAATTAAAATATAATGAATTTTCGAGTATTAATCAGAGACCTGCTAAATAAGGACAAAATGTTTTGGCCACCATTAATTGGATGCGCATTGATTCACTGGTCTCTGGGCTTTGCAAGTACATTTGGAAATACCGTTCCGTATATTGCAAGCTATATGTCGCTCAAAGGCAAGCATAACTTACGCATTGGAATGATTTGTTGGATTGATTGTTTTTTTGTATTGTTCCAAGGTGGAGCAAACTATTTCTGCCCAAATATTGAATGTATTATTGGAATTCCTTATTGCTTAATCATTGGGGTTTTTTCATGTAATGCTGGATTATTAATTTCATATTTGTTCTTAGAAAACTATTTAATTTACTTATTTGGATATTCCATATTATACGCAATTGGGAATGGGTTACTTTTTGCGTCCACAATTGAATTCTTGGTTAATCAATACTCAAAAAATTCTCGTTCAAACATAATTGGGTTACTTTGGCTACTTAGAGGGGCATCAATGTCAATAATACCTTCTATTCAGTCTTCGTTTGTTAATCCAAATAATTTGAATAATTATTATATATTTAATGGTAAGAAAATGTTTAATAGTTTAGTTATTTTGGAAAAAGTTCCAAAATTACTAAAGTTAACTTTTATATTTTCAGCAATATTCCAAATTTTAGGTGTTATAATTTTAATCGTTATGCAAAAAAAAAATCTTAAAATAATAGAAAAAGAAAAGAACGTTTTAAATAGGAGATATTTTTTTACAAATCAAAACTATATCTCCGAACCATTTATTCTACTTTGGTTAATTACTTTTCTAACATGGCCGTGCATCGAATATATTCAATTATTTTGGAAAATTCATGGGATGGTAAACACTGGTCTTGGGGATTTACAGCTAACAAGAATTTCTTGTATTGTAATGGTTTTACAGACACTACTTAGAGTATTTTGGGGAGTTTTTGGCCAACTAGCAGGTTATTTTAATTGTATTTGTATTTTGTCAATTATTTTGGTTATTGGAATAGTACTTTTAATGTTCCCCATTATTGAAAGCATATCTATTTTCCAGTATATTTTGGGATATCTACTTGTTTCTATTGCTCATTCTGGGAATTCAGCCATTTACCCAACAACAATTATAAAACACTATAGTCAATCAAAACATACGGAATTATTCATTTATTTATTTTCTGCTAAAGTAACTTCTTGCATATTTTTTTGTATTTTCACAGATTTAACTACTCACTTTTTAAACATAAATTATTCACTGGTTCCATTATTAATATTTTCTTTGGGATCATTCTTTTTATCCTTCATTTTAAGGGACATAAAAAAAAATCATATATCAAAAAAGAATAGTAAAAAGAAATACATTAATATTTAAATATCTTATTGAAAAAATTAAATTTGTTTTTTTCGATGCTCTTCTCTTTTATTTGAATTTGTGGAATTAGAATAGCTAGTTTTATATGAATAGCTATTATCATTCATATTTAATCTTTGTCTTTTAAATTCTGAACGCATTGAATTATTTTTAATTTTTTCATTGTAGTTCTTTGAACCAGGTATTGCTGAATATAGATTCAAAGAGCTTGGAACGTTCTTTTTTGAAGATTCGGTTGACATTTTTGAATTAAAAGAAGTGGAGTCGTCTTGCTTTGAATATTGGTCTGCATTACTATTCCATATCCAACTTGCTTTGCATTGTTTTAATTTCAAAATCAAAGACGTTATTGATAAATTTAGGTCGTTCCAGTGCCTTTTAGTTGCATATTCGAGAATATTTGGCAGTTTCCTGAGTAAATATTCACCTGTAATTGCTGATATGGGAAATGACTCATAAAATCTGGATAACATCCAAACGCTACTCAAAGTATGCGTCCATTCCGGGAGAGTTTCTGATGATCTTTCCGATAGTAATCCTAATCCAAAAGATAAAGAAATCATGACGTTCTTCTCACATTCGTAGAGAAAACCTTTCAATCTTAAATCGGGAATTTTTTGTGATAAACTTTCCATTCCATTGTTACTATCTCCTTTAATTACCTCTTCACATTCTAACTTAACAATATTTTCATTTTTTTCTTTCTCCAATAGGTCGATATTATCGGATTCATATGGAGATGATCCATATTTCATTTCTTGTAATGTTTCCTTATTTGGATTTATTTCTTGGTCAAAACTTTCAAAAATTTTTTTTTCAATTATTTTTGAACTGTCGAAATTGATATTTTCGGTCATTTTACTGTATTTTGTATCTTCCGTAATTAAATCATTATCTAAGATATTGTTTGAATTCTGTCTACTTAGATTATTTTCAAAATCTGACTCATCAAAATCATTTTTTGTAATGTTTGATAAAACATTGGGCATTCTTTCTTCTTGTTGATTACTAATATTTGTGACCGAACTTATTTTAGAAATGAATTTTTTAATGTATGAGAATATCTCTTTAAAAAATAAACCTAGTAATTGAGACTCACGTGGAGTTGATGACCTTATTAGGTAAGAAACATGTTTTGATATTAATATAAGAAATGACTCTATTAAATGCTTTTTTGAAGAAAAGATACCTTTTTCTTCGTCAAGAATGAATTTTTCGATCCAAAAATATGTGAACAATGCATCAGTTTCGGAATGAATTACTCTAGGTGCAATAAAATCCTTGCAAATCCAAACCATAAAGGACTGAATTTTTTGTTGATAATTATCACCAAAAACGTCCTCACCTATTAAATATTCATTTAATTCTTTTCTAAATCTTCTAATTCCACAGTCAGAATCCAAGAATTGATTAATAAGATTACTTCTTTTGGAAAGCTTAATATATTCCGTAGCCAACGCATTGTAGAAACTGTAAAGCCTTCTGAGCTTCTTTTCTAACGGTTTAATTGCTTCTCTAACTTGCCTCGGTAAGTGATTTTTGTTTTTAATATAACTTGGTAAAAGTTTAACATTATTTGGGTTTAAGAAAGATTCCATTTTACATTTCTCAATAAAAGTATCTATCTTATAATCAACAACATTTTGCACTAAAATTTTATCTATATTTTCTTTGCAGTACAATATTTCAGTGTACAATTCGAATAACTTTTCTGAATAATGTTTAAAAGGAAGAGAAATATCGCATAAATCAAGGTACCAAAATAAGATATAAAAATCCATGCAAGCTTCATTATTCAAAAAGTTTTGATCATTTTCCTTCAAAAAATAATACTTTATACAGTCCATTGCTTCTTGATCAATATCTAAAAACCCTTTTTGTGGTATTGAAGTCTCTTTATCAACTTGACTAATATTGAATTTCCTAATCCCATGTCTAAGAAAAGACCACCCAGTAGGTATATCTAAGTATAAAAACGTCTGATTTATAATATCTTTAAAACTGTATTTAGAGTCTGAAATATTCAAGATAAAGTTTCTATATAGTTCAGGATCGAATGATCTTTTTAAGAATTCAATTGTTTGTATGCAACACCAATGTATTTCGTCAGAAAGATTAATTAAAAGTTTAATATCCATGTTCAAATTACTTGGAGTATCCCATAATATTTCATATCTGAGTTTTGCGATTCTAAAGAGAACCTCTTTACTTTGAATCTCTCCATTTTTCAAGATAGAAACAAATAAATCACTATTTTGTTTTGCATGAGAATTATTATCTAATAAAGAACTAAAAAGGGAGTTCTCGTTGGACTCTCCAAAATGATCTTCTTCATGCTGAGAAAGAAAGATTTGAAACAAAAGTGGACCTCCCGCTAAACTTTGAATTTGTTTTCCAGTCAATACTGACAAATCAAGTATTGGAGTTGAAAATACAATTTCTAACAGTTGTTTCCAAAAACACAAGTCTAAGAAATTGTTTTGAATTTTAATGGTGTATTCCTTGCCATAAAAAGTTTCATCTATACGATAAATAATAGTCTGCAAAAAATTCTTTAAAATATCTCTTGGTATTTTCCTTTTTGTAAGTAGCAAAGCAGTAAACTTTGCAATTCCACGGTTTCCAAATCTCGAACAATTTAAATCACTATTATTTGATCTGCAATCAATAATGTAGGTTGGTCTTGAAAGTATAAAATTTATGATTGTAAATATCATTACATCAAAACATATTTCATCGATATTGTTTCCAAGTATCTCAATTAAAAGAGGTATCATATTATCATAGTTGTTACATTGATTAATAATTGTATCACAAACTACAAGGGGATTTGTATAGCATAAGGCAATAATATTAGATATTAATAGCCTAATTTGAATAGGTGGTCTTCTTTTTGTATTGCTCGAATGCTTATTATCATGTTTACCAATTATAATATCTTTAGTAACACCCTTTAAATACTTTGAAAGCATTTTTTTCACGCTAATCCATTGGTGATTCATAGGGTATCTATTGTAACTGAATGCTATTAACCTTCTGTAAATTTGATATCTGTATTTTATATCTATCTCACTGAATATTGAGTTTTTCAGCATTTCGGGAATTGAGGGGCTTCTGGGTAGAAGTGAAATTGCAGGGAAAATAATGGAAGATGAAACTTCAAACAATAGCTCAGGTGGATCTTTATACCCATTTATTAAATTCAATTCTTTTGATTCAAACAATTCTGATAGTTTTCCCTTGTTAAAATCTTTTATGAACAACCAAAGCAACTCAAGAAAAATAGGAATACAACTTGGATGCTTTTGGAATAAATAGTATTTACAGTATTTTCGAATCCATTCAACCAGTAAACAGAATCCTTTATAATGTAATATCAGGAGGTGCGGTGATTTTTCATTATCTCTAACTTTGTTTTTAATTTCATTAATAATTACTTCTATTTTTATTTTTAGTATATTGCTTGATAAACCAATAATGCTGAATGGCATACTTGTAAAGTCAGTTATTTCTTGAATAATTTCAGAATTCCTAGATATTTTAGAAACGTAGTATATCTCTTCATTTTCATTTACCAAAAATTCTTCGAGAAAAAAATCAGCAAAAAATGCATTTGCAAATAATACTGATGGAGCGAGTATTAACTCTGAAAGAATAACTGAAATATTTGAAAAATTGATTTCTTCATTTATTCTTTCATTTTTTAAAATTTCTTTTAATAATAATTCCAAGTTCAAATCCTTTTCAAACTCATCGAATTGATTTAATTGTGAATTAAAATATAGGTGGTAATATTTGTGGATATTATTAATAATTTCCAGTGTTTTCGGAGGGAAAAAATATTTCTGGCTATCAAATAAATTCGAAGAATCATTTGTTTCCTTTGATGAATTTTGGCCAGTAATAAACTCGGACCAAAAAATTTCATCCCATTCTATTAGCTTCTCTCTAAAATAGTTACTTAGCTCAAAAAATCCTTTTTTAATCAAAAATGAAGTAAGAATAAAGAACGGTAATCCGAGAACTTCTTTAAGTACTTTTTTGTCAGTAATAATCCATGGGTTTGCTTTGTAAGTATCACTTCCGATGTGAATTGTATTTATATTTTCCGAAATTTTAGGCCCCTTGTATGACTTACAAATAACAGAAACATGCTCAACAAAAATAATGAATGACTTCTTAACAATATTTTTTGGGAAAATAGCCAATAGTTTTTCTAGTAGATTAAATATTCTAGTATCTGGATAATTAAAGTTTTTATCTGTGTTAAAGCGCTTTGAAGTTATTGAAATAAAAACTTCAAAAATCAATCCGATACTTCTTTGTATTGAGAGATCAAATCTCAAAATAATACTCCAAATAGATCTTATCAAATAGTTTGAATGGCATGCACCAGTATAATGATTGCATTCAATAATCATATTTTCCGAGAATTTGTTTTCGGAATATACGCCTACTGGATTAATGGGACAATTTTTCTCAAAAGTTATTTTAGAAATAAACTCATCGATACTTAGTTTCGAAAACAAATTAATCTGATCGAATAAATATTTAATGAATACTCCCAAAATAGAAAACCCACTTAAACACTCTTTTTGAGTTGTGAACGAATCTACAGTAAAACATAATCTTGTCCTATCCCTAACATACTTTTGCTGAAGCTTGAATTTAGAAGAAATTAACGATTCTGTGATTTTCATATTATCCGATTTTCCAAGATCAAGATATGAAACAATATCTTTAATACTAATGAGTTTCACACTCTTTGGAATGGATGGAAGTGGCCTTTCTTTTGAAGTAATATTTCCTCTACAAAGTCTAGCCATAAATTCCACCCAGACTGAATTTTTGTTAGATTCATTATCACGTAAACTCATTTGAATAAGCCACACTGAATCCATAATTAAGGGTGTGATGTGATATTCAATAAAAGAACCAAAATGTGGTAAGTTACTTTCGATAGCTTTACTTGGGTCAGAAATGAAGAAATTAAATTCTTCTTTAAGAGAATCAGTCGGTATTTCACGAACGTCAAGTTCATCCTTTCCAATGAAATTGTAACCTAAAATTTTGCATACTTTTAAATAAGATACAATAGAACAGTTCTCAAGAAATTCAATAGCTGTAATATAAGGAATATCCAAATAAAATAATACACTTGTAAGCAGTTCAAATACAATTTTTTGTAAATTAGACTGAGATTTTTTAACTAATTCAATATTTTCGGAAAGAAATAATACAGGAAGAAGGTTTGTAAATTCATACTGAATCCTTATTCTAATTTCATTATTCCATGTCTGTATTAGACATCTTTCCTTAGGAAGGTATTCCCTACTTAAAATACAAAACAAATCATTCTCTTTGCTGTTAACTTGATTACCTTCAACTTCATCTGAACTCATAAGATTATTGCGCTCAATCTTGTTGGAATCTACTAAAAATTAACTGTTTAAATTAAATTATCTCTCCCCCTTAGTCATTCCTAATTACATATTTCGGCGCTTTAGAGATTAAAATTAAAAATTGGGAAAGACTAAAAATTACTAAAGAATTGTAAAATAGAAGCAAAGCCACTTATGAGGACGATCGATAAAAAAAGGGTGCCGACCAACAATCTCGAAAGTTTAAAAAGTATTAAAAGTAGCTATCTAAATTCAATTTTCATTAATAATACTAACTAATAATAACCCAATTAGATATTGTCAATATCAAGGTCAGAGTCAGTATCCTGAGACCGAGTATTCTCCACGTTTTTAGTTAGAGAACTATCGTCTTCAGAACCAGAACAACTTTCAAACTTATCAAGTTTATCTGAAAGATTCAGGCTTTTGACCTTTACATAAGAGCTCTTAATAGGAGAATGAGAATCTTCCTCACCGATATCGGAGTTATTTGTATCGTAATCATCATTGTTTTCATCGCTCAGATCAGATTCATCGTTGCTACCATCAAGCAACCAGTTAATGAACGGTTCACATGATTTCTTAGCTTTTTCAAATGTGTCTTGAGTAGAACATCCAAATACCCAAGAAGTAGGAGCATCTTTTTGGTAATATCTCAAGATAACTTTTTCGGATAAAATATCAGCATCATATAGTTGTTGTATCAAGTATGGATATGTTGTTAGCGTACTTGGATTCTTCTCAACACAATATGTTTCAAATATAGAAATAATTGCATTTGATCTCAAAGAACCCTCTACGACCTTTGAAATGTAGGGGATCCTTAATTTAAATACTTTTGGATCAATCGGGTCTTTCAAACCAAACAGCACGGCTAACAATACAGAAAACCTCATGAATTCGTCAAAATCTTGAGAAACTTGTAAAACGCGAAGCTCTGAAAAAAAGTCTTCTGGACTTACTTCATCATTTCTTTGTATAAAATTGGTCAAACGTTCAACAACATCAACTATTTCGGGGCTTTCAAATGTTAAAACATCCTTCTCAAATAAATCTAGATCATGAACGGTTTTTTTGCTGTTTTTTTTATTCGTCTTCTTTGACTTATGTTTAGGTTTTTCGTTATCACCTGTTGTTGAGCCATTACTATTACTACAACCTTCAGATATGCGATCTTTATCTTTCTCCCTTCTCTCCTTTTTATTCCTGCTCCCCATTGTACTTTCAACTCCTCCTGGTGGGTTTTTTGAAATATATGTAGTGATTTTATGATGATTATCCAATGCTCCAATATATCCACAAGCATTACATTTGCAACTAACACGTTCCTTTTTAACAATTATATCAATCTCAGGCAGCTCACAATTTGGGCATAGGACATACATCTGAATAAATTTGTCCATTAATCGTTGGAGGTCATTTTGCTGATGTGCTCCATTTACAATACTTTTTTCTTCCTTATCCTCCCATTTGCTTAATGCACCGAGCTCGCATCCAAAAAACTTGGTAGGGTACGCAGGTGGTCTTTTAAGTGATCTAGCAATATCTCCCATATTAACAATTTTTGTTCGAATGCCATTTCCACGCCCTTCAATCTTTGATACCAATTTAGGCATTTTATAGCGATAATTAGGGTCGTCAACCGTGCTTGGAATGTTCAACATCTTGAATACTGAGCCAAATGTTGTTAATATCCGAGATAATAATTGCTGTAGCTCCAAAACTAATGCAGATAAACCAGAGTAGCTATATTCTAATACTTAAAGCATTCAACTCTTCATCAAGTTGGATTTAAAAATAATGCATTCACGAATTTTGTTCATATACAGATCCATGCGCTGATATAAAAAATACGAACTAAATTTCTTCTAAATTGAATATTTCAGTCAGGACTTATAATTGTAATTCGGAATCTCAAAAATATTTAATTTGCCTCGGATTATTTCCCCCAACATAATTAACTGCTATTCAGATAAATCATGGCGCCCAAGTAAGGGTAACTTCACGTTTTTGTCTATAAATATAACAAAAAGTCTTACTTGAATAAATTAAAATTTTTGGAAATAGATGGCGCAAAAAAAAAACAATAACTAGAGACGAGATGAAATATATAGCGGCTAATTATTTTTCTTTTAGTAGTAATATAATAATAGTTAATTTATAACAATAAATTTAAATCAAATAAGCTGTAATAGTAATTCAAAATTCGCCTTTTGTACATAGAAAACCAAAAGGAATTGACAAGGAAGTATTTGTAAAAACTTTAATTATTACATATTTATTACTAAGTTACTCCAAAAGACAAGATGGCTCCTGCAACAAAGGTTCACAAAACTCAGCGTTTCGTTGTTGATTGCACTGCTCCTATGCAAGATAACATCATTGATGCATCTGGGCTTGAGAAATTCTTCCATGATCGCATAAAAGTTGATGGTAAATGTGGCCAGTTGGGCACAAAAATTCAGATTTCTCGTCAGAAAGGTCGTATTACTGTGTCAAGTGAAGTTCCTATGTCCAAGAGATATTTGAAGTATCTGACTAAGAAATACCTTAAGAAACAACAAATTAGAGACTTTCTACGTGTAGTTGCAATTAGCAAAGGGTCCTATGAAGTTAGGTACTTCAATATTAGTAATGAAGCAGGTGAAGAGTAACAAATTTGGACGATCTTCACTCCACCTAATATTTAACTTCTAAAGGATGATTCTGAAGGAATATAAGGGACATATTACTGATTTACATAAGTATTCAAAAAAAAGCTCTGCTTTGTCTGAAATATCAATTGCAATATCGCCCCGAATCCTTACTATAGTTTAGGAAATTTACATATATTTTTAAGACATTTGTTTTAATTTCCTTTTTTCACTCAATTACCTGTTTCTATATTTCACAAAATGAGTATTTCTGACTAGTTGCGATTAAACGAGAACATTCGGAAATGCATTGTTGACTACAATGCATGGCAAATGCTGGCGCTCAATTCAGATACAATTATCTAAAAATATGATTTAGTATTGTTCATATTAAAAATTATTCCAGTTTTCTTGGACATGAAAATATTAACTTTACTTCAACTCCGATGCAATTCTATTTTATTTTTGTATCATCTGATATTTTTTAGTACTATAGATCATACAAATCAACTTAAAAGCCAGGTTTCGTTAAGTAATAAAAGCTATAAAATCTTACCTATAATTGATGGATGTAAAGAGGTATTTGGATGCAAAAGAATAGAAAACCTTCATTTTTTTAATACAGCGTTTGGGATTTGTGAGAAATGTAGAGGCAGGTCATTGGAGGTAGAATGCCCTTCAATTTCTGTTATTAACGATTCGTATCAACTGTTGAGTTTTACAAATGGCTTCAATAAAGAATTTCATAAAATAAGGGAATACAACAAGACTATTTCAATTATAGAAAAAGATATATTTAATGGGAGTGTAGTTTTGCTTTCGGGAAAATTTGTTGATTTCAGTGGGGTAGAAAATTGCGCATTAGATAAAGAAAACCAAATTGAGTTACTTCAAGAAACATACCTGATTTACAATCAGTATCAAAATAACGAAGATTTAGTTTTAAGCATAGAGTTAAAAAAATTATTTCAAACTAATGAAGGTAAAACTCTTGAAATTATTTCAGATTGGGAAATAAACAATAAAAATAGCAACCATGCAATGTATGCATACACAAAATTGAAAGAAAAAGTCTATAAGACAAAATCTGAAATTAATTCTGCTATATATAGCAAAATCCTTAATAATATTTGGTCTTTGATAAATATTACTTATAATTCAAATAATTTGCAAATTTTGGATCAAGTTAAGCCATGTATCATAATTTCTTGCCGTAAATCAAAAAAAAACGAGTTCAATCATCAAAATATAGATAAAGGTAAAAGAACAACGATACGCGATATTATTACGTCAGTCAATACGCTAAAAAGCAAAGCAAAGTCGGATAGCGACTACTTATTATATGTAAATATATTTATTAAGACGTTATTAAAATCGTTGAAAAGAAAGACTGAAAGAGGGAAGATTTCTATTGGATGCTCGAACAAGATGGTATCTTGGGTTAAAGAACTCTGTGAAATATTAGAGATTCGAACTGACGAAAATTCGAATATGGGCAGGTATATTTCAGAATTTGTAAGAAAGACAGAAAAAGAAGCGAATTTAAATAAAAAAACAACTGGTAAAAACGTTTTAGATTCGGAAAAAAACACTAAATTTATAGAAGCTGAACTAGAAGATTACAAAAAGCTTGAAGAAGAATTGAAGGAATTTTAGTGCGCAAATGATCACTTTGAATTAATCAGATTTAATTAATGCTTTTTAATTATTTTTGGCTATCGTTTTCAAAAATTCCTAATATGTCTTCCTCCTTATAAACTATAAAATCCGATGTAGTATCATTTTCAATTTCTCCATAAATTTCTTGAATGCTAATCCCTCCATATTCTGGAACAACTACTGTGTCTCCAGGTTTTACGGAAGATTTATAATATTCACCCGTAAAGTGATTTATCTTCCCACTTCCTGTAGACAATACCTTTGCCATAAAGAAGCCTTTGTTCTTCTTATTTATCGATTCAGGAAGTAGAATTCCACTTTTAGTGATTGTTTTTGGATTTATTCTCTGTACTAATACTCTATCAAAAATGGGTTTAAATTTTCTTAATAATTTGTTTACCTACTGTTCAGCTCAATAATGGTCTTACATATTGGTTCCTTTGAAAGCAACTCACCATTAATAATAGCAATTTATAAGTATAACTTTTATTTTTCTTGTGTTGATATTTAATGAAATTTATCAGTTTTATTATTAAAAGCCGGGGTACAGAAATGAGGGCACGCACCAAAAAAGTTATCTATAAAAAAATGTAAAATGAATTTAGATCAAAAACAAATTGATATCAGTTTTGGCCAATTGATATTGGAACAATATAAAACAAGGAAAAAATTAGGCTTACTTTTTCACAAGAGTTATTCAAGTGCTGATTTAATATGCTCAAAATATCAGGAAAAAAATTTATTGCTTAATGAAATTTCAGTCGCAGAGCTAGAAGAAAACAATACTAATCTATTTAAAGAGTTCGAGAGGGTCTTACAAGAACTTAAAAGGCGTGAAGAGTTGATACACGAGTTATTGGCAAAGATAGAAAAATACGAATCAACACCAAAAGAGTCCAGGTCCTTTAGTACAAATTCTTTATCAAAGTGCACTAAAACATACTCTGAATTTGTTCAAACATCTGAATATTTCAAACCAGAAAGCGCAAATATTCGCGATGATAATGAAAATAAATGTTTGTTTTTATGGAAATCTATATTGAATGAGATGATTAGCTTTAAATACACAAAATATTCAGAATGTTTGAATGATGGACAAAATTATGGTTTAAAAAGTAGATGCATACATGAACAATTAGTTAATTTATATAAAAGCGAACTGTCTATGTTATGTGAGGAAGTTGAACAACTAAGGATGAGCTCTAAGTTACATTAATAGTTCAATATTCCAAGGAATATCATCACTGGAATATCTTCTGGGAGGTAATTTAAAAGGAAGAGGAATATCCAGAAGTTTATTCGGCTGATTATTATGTATTTTTGAATCAAATGAATGATCTGTTTTTCTTTTCCAAACAAACTTTGGAAATTCTTCTTCCTTCTCAGATTTGTCATATCTCTCAAACTCAAATTGATCTATATGAAGAAATATTCCAAGCTCGTAGTTTCTGATACAGTATTGGGATTTATCTTTTTGTAATTGCCCCCAAGCAGCATTACTTAAATTATAACTTCCTTGAATTAGCCATATAATTTGAACAGCATTATTGAACATTTTGTATTTTAGAAAAGTCTTTATGTGAGGTATTGCTTTTTCAGTTGAAATATTTCCATCAATACTCCCTTCTCCCCATCTATGAAGCAACTTTGTAATCCAGGGCTTACAAATATATTCTTTCTTTACAGGTAAAGACCCCCCTCCCTCAATTCCCTCTATCGAATTAAGAACCTGTTTAATTGTTGGAAAAATTATTTCAACCCTAGTTTCGGGTGTTTCCGATAACGATGAAACTAACTCCTTGTATAGCCATTTCTCAGATATTCTTCCGATACTCGAAAACTGAAGAATGATCTTTTCTTGCTCTTTTAGAGATCTTTCAGATTTATTTATCTTTTTGAAAATAACGTTCTTTAACAGAGATTTAACTCTTAAATGACCCCACATGAACATTTCATGACCAAAAAAATAGCCAGGAACACTTGCAACTAATTTTATTGTTGCATCTTCGAAATTGAATTCTTGAATTTTGCTTAGCCAAAATTCTTGTAATTTGGAACCATTTAGAATATTCTTTAGGAATTCGTGCAAGTATTCTGAGAATTCACAATTTTTTTTTTTAATTGTAAGAAAGAAGTCCTGCACCCATATTGATTGCGATTTAAACTCCCAATCTTGCCGTATAAGATTGGCTGATGTAATTACAAACCTAATGAAGTTCATTTTGGGCTGAATTAGATGTTCGAAAACAATTAAAATAAATTTAGGATGAAACACTCCATATGGGACTTTTAGATATGGAGAGTGAATTGAAATCTTTTCAGTTCTTATTTTATGATGATTAGAAAATTTACAGCTTATTGAATTGCCCGTATGATGAGAAACAAACAGGATGGATTCGATATTCTTATGAATTAACTCAGAATCTTCTATTTCTTTAATTACCCATTCGACATCATTTATATAGCTTGAAAAAAAAATGTTCTTAATTTGCCAAGATGATTTTTTGATTGATATTTGGTCATTAACTACAAAAAACGACTTAAAGGATAAATTTTTCGAATTTTTTTTTTCAAAGTTAAGTTCATTTAAATAAATAGGTGTTTCTAATCTAAACTGGTCATAATTTGAATTAACATTTCCTAAATTAGACTCTTCAGAAGAGTCTGACAAAATTTCAATAATATCATGATTAAATTTTGTCTTTTTAAAAGATGGAGGTCTCGAAATATCTACTTTATCACAAATATTCATAAAATTAAAGTAAAAAATCCGTTTGATTTGACGGATTTTTTAGACTTTTTAGCGCTTTCAAGTTTAGTTATTAAGAATATTATATAGTAATTGTCGCTAATGTAATGCATTATTTATTTCAAAAATAAAATGGATACATTTATTATTGGTATTCGTGAATATGGCCTTAGAATTGATGGTAGAACAAGGAATGAGTATAGAAACATAAGTATTAACTTAAACAAGAATTATGGTGAGGCGGAAGTCAATATAGGCAGAACCCATGTATTATGTATAGTGAAAAGTGAATTGGTCATCCCTAGCCAGGAAAGAGCTTCTGAAGGGTTTATTTCATTCACAGTAGATGTAGGGCCTTTAAGTTTAAATCCTTCAAGCCACACATTTCGTCATAGTAGAACAACTATGGGGACTGAAATTGCAAATTATATTGAAAGAATACTAAAAGAAACTGGTGCAATTGATACTGAGATTTTATGTATATTGTCGGGAGTTTGCGCTTGGTCAGTGAAATGTGAGATGCATGTGCTTTTTGATGACGGAAATTTATTTGATGCATGTTTAATGGCAACATTGTCAGGGCTAAGACATTATAGATATACTGGGGCAGATATCGATAGTTTTCTGAGAAAATTAAAGTGCGAGGGTTTTGGGCAAAGAGATTATCAGAGGTTGGAAAATACCATAAAAAAATTAGAGATGATTCCTTTTAATATACATCATTTTCCTCTTTCCGTTTCCATTGGATACATAGAGAGTAAGGAAGAACTCTTATATATAGTTGATCCAAATTCAGATGAAGAGAGCATTTCAGATGCAATTATTCGCATATCTATTAATGATAGGCAAGAAGTATGTGGAATCAGTAAATTTGGAGGAGTAAAGTTAAGTTTGAATCAAATCAATTATGCGATTCAAATAGCAACGACACACAGTGGAAATCTTCACCATGAATTTAAACAAATTTTTGAAGGAGAATATTTAAAAAGATTGAAATATTCTGATAATAAAGAAAAAATTATCATTGATAAATTCGAAACCAAATTAAAAGAATCGAATATTGAATTTGAAACAAAACCATCTTTAATTATGCAAATTATGCCCAATGTTGAACCAGAGATATCAAATAATGGAACACCTAACTCTAGCATTTTGCCCAGTCTCAATAATCTGGAAATAAAAAATGCCGAATTTGATGAACATGAAAGTCGAAGTGAATCTAAATTAGAGAAAGTCTCTTTATCAGATCGTATATGCGAGACTCTGGAGCAAGTTCAGCTTGACCAAAGTGTTGAGTCAATTGAACTACTGAGTGCAGTAAAATCGAATGTTAAAATAAAAAAGAGAAAGAAAGGTTGAGATATCAACAAATTAAATTTAACTGTGGATTTCATAACTATATGTATTCTTTAATTACTATTTTTATTGGTCTTCCGTTCCAGAAGTAGTACTTGTTAATCCATTACTATTTATCGATGCTGAATCTATTATTTTCTTAGAGAAACTTTCCAGGTCAATATCATTGCTATCGTACAATATTTCAGAAATGTCTTTTAAGGACATAAAAGGGATCTTTTTTTCATTTAACTCTTCATATAATATCTCAATTGCCCTCAGTTTATTGAAATAGAACATTCTTTCCTTGTCAACAATCTCCTTCTCTTCCATTTCTTTGCTAAGTGCTTTTTTTAATCTTTCCATTTCTGTATTTTTCGATGACAAAATAGTTTTATTATTTGCCCTTCTAGAGGTTGGTACCGAGTTTGAAGTATTAATTCCCATATTTAATGAAGACTCAGCTAAAGAGTTTTGAATGCTTGTGATGGGAATTACTTGCCCAGAATAATGTGGAAAAGGCCCTTTACCAAGGCTCCTTCTTCCAATAGCATCATAGTCGCGATCGATCGCTCCAGATTCATCAAACAAACCTTTCATCCATTGCAAAAACTCTAAATTGTCCTGATACTTCCCTTTGATAAGCTTGTTAATATCAATATATTTTGGCTGGTTAACTTTTCCAAAAACCTGCTGTAGCAGCTTGTAATTATGCAAATATTGAAAGTCATGTTTAACACCCCAATTTACATTTTTCATTGGAACTTGGTAATAATATACTGCATCTGCAATCTGACAATAGATTGCCCCACTTGCACAGTCTTCAATTCTAGAAACATTCAAATTGAAGTATGAATTAAGCCAATTTAGAAGTTCACTCTTCCCTGTAAAGTAGCATTTATCCATCATACCCATTCCTCCAATGGAATCATATGAAGAATTCATCATTAAAAATAATCTAAAGAATAAATATATCTAGATAAATATCAAGATAAGCAATGCTGATTATTGAATTATTCACTTCCGTTTTCGGAAAACAAATGTATTTATAAAAACTAAATATGCAATGTGTGGGGTAGGCGCCTAAAACGAGCTTTATGGTAACTACATGCAAATAAATATTTTGTTTCAGAATTCGAAGAAATAGCATGTTGGCTATTTAGAAAGTTTTTATTGTTTAATTTTGAGATTTAAAGACGCTAGTTATTACCAAACAAAAATAGGCAAAATGAGAACTCTTAAATAACAGTTATATATTTTGATCAATCTTATTTTTTATGATGATTATTTGAGCACGGTTTGGATTAAAGTATATAATAAAAGCATAAATTATTGCTATAAACAAACAGATTGCAGCTGCTAAGTATTGCTCTCCTCCAAACACTGACAGATTCATAAATAGCACATACTTTTCAGCCCCCCAAGCATTATTGGGGAATATATTAGAAGTAAAATTAAGCTCATACGAACCTGGATACAAAATGGTGTCGTCCATACTGCCGTATTCATATGATGAGCTAATTACACCGTATGGCTTAATGAAGTTTGGAGAAATACTTTGGCTCCACCACCTTGACAACATTATAGATAATTTAGGAATCTTGTCACTCAATTTTTTTCCAGATTCATCCGATTTATTAAAAAATTTGCTGTCGATCACTCCAGAAATAAATTGCCTAAAACTATGGAGCATTTTAAATTTCCATTGATCTTCTGGAAAATCAATGGTTCTAATATGTATTCTCTCCTTTCCAGGACTTTTTTTTATTAATTCAAATTCGTCTGTAAATACAGAATAAATTGGAAGACCGCATAAAATATTTTTATTAATTGAATTATTTTTTCTACTCATCCTGAAAATTCTTGATTTTCCTTCGTTAACGGAAAATATGTTATCAATTTGAGTAAAGTTAAAATATAAAGGTACTCTAAAAAACTCCGCGAGATGTATTCTGAAATCTGGTCTGTACCTCAGAATATCTTCAATAGATAGTATATGCGTACACTTATAACCATACCCAAATAGTTCGGGAGGTTTAGAGCCAACAAATTCCCTGGTATTGCTAAAAAACCCATTTATCCCATAATATACAAAAATAGGCTCCTGTAAAGTACGATCAACTACAAACTCATAAATCTTATTGTTTTCGGAATTATTTTCGTATTTGTATTCGCTCAAACTCGAAGAATAGTTATTCTTGGACAGCAGTGGAAATTTTCCAAAATTATCATAATCAACCTTTACCTTTGTAACCCCACTCCAACTTCTTTCAAATAACAACAGAGAAAGAATAAAAAAGAAGGAACTCAAGAAGTAAAAAATATGTCTAATTTCTGAGTAAGTTGTATATTTGACAGACGAGATATCACAAAAAACTCGATTAACAATTGATATACTTGAAAACTGGAAATACATTTCGTCCACTGGGATATCATCATCAATCATGATGGAATATTCATCAGAATGAGAGCCTTGGGATTGTTTCGAACGTGCAGTAAATGCTGAATTTTCAATTGAACAAGAGGAAACAATTGATTCTAAAGATCCTTTTGAATTCCGCCATTCATTTTGAAGGAATTTTTTTTCACTTTCTTTCCAGCACTCATCCTTTTTAAATATTATGTCATCCCTTATTGTTTCCATTAGAAATCAATCCATGAAAATCGCATCCACATTATAAATAATCGTTTTTGCTTTTATTAAGCATTTGCAATAATTATTTGCGTAAAATTACAGATCAAAACAATATTAATATACCGCCAAATGTCTTTATATAATACTATTAAGTGACTGAACAAAATGTGAACAAGGTTTTGTTGTGTAAATATGTAAATGTATAAATTAATTTTAATAAATACACTTTATCTATTGCAATAGACCGTTACTCCATTAATTAACAAAATAGGTGTGGTAAAGAATTTTATTGTCAATTGAAAGCATTGAAAAAACAATATTTGGGACTAAATAATGTGGGGGAAATCGTTTTTAGAATAAAAGTTAAATCTTCTTATTATTATAACAATCTCAAATAGTCAAAAATTTGAGATATTTGCTATTTATTTGTTAAATATAAAGTCAAAATCGTGTATTTAATGAGAACTAGGGATACAAACATTAAAAAAAAAAAAATCGCCAAGATTAAATATTTAAGAACATGTATATTTATAACTGGTGAGTTATTATTATTTATTACAATCAAAATGTTGATTATTGATCGAATAGTGTTTGCAACATTCTTTTTTGCTTTATTTATTGCAATTTATTCAATCACAATTTTGTATGGAGCAGTACCATGGATGGAGCTCAATACTTGGAAAAATTATCCATATAAAGAGTACTCACTTCCACAAATGATAATAAAGTCTAAGCCTACTTCTTTCTCAAATGAAATAGTACTTTTTTCTCCTTTTTTAAATGGTACATTTAACAAAATTAGTCATACGAAATACGACTATCCTATCTATGAATATAATCAAATGGAAAAAGGCTGTAAACACCTTATTAATTATGACATTACTATTCCACCAGGTAAGCTACAGACGTTTTTCAACCATAATGTTTATTGTTATTTTTCAGGAGGTTGGATAATTTATTCATCATGCCAAAAATCTTATGAAAACCCAAAAGGTTACAATTCAATTCGAGCAATTGGCTACCCTGCATATGGAAAAGCTCTGAATGTTTCAATTCCGGTTGATGTAAAAGACTGGTATCATGCATTTCATAACCACATTAAAGTTCCAATTAAGGTTACCTAAATTTTGCTCGACCCATTTTAACTTCCTTTGCAAAATGCTACGGTGTAAACCAACAAGTTAGTCATAGTGAGAAATATTAAAAATGATATTTGTATGCGTTGATTAACTGATAAATTTGTTTTTAGTGTTTTTTCTTCATAAGTTTCTTTACTTTCTTTACATCCGATTTTATCAGAATCATCTAAAAACACAACATCAATATTTTTTAGTTTTAAGCTGTCTATCTTTCGTTTTTTTTTTTGGTTAGTGCTGTCTATGCAAGAATGTTCTTTTTCGTTTATAGAGGATTCATCAGTAATCATTTCGGATTTTGCATGATCTAAAGATAATCTTTTGCAATTTGCTTTATTTTATACTTTATCTAATGCGAGTTTAGAGAGGAATTTGAAAAAAAAAATTAAAAATAAAAGCATATTTTTAATAGGTTTGGTCTAGTTTTTTTTCAAAAAAGTTCCTTTCTACTATGATTTACGTTGGTAAATAAACCAACTGTATGTTTTGGCGTTTTTTATACAATTAAATAATAGATAAAAGTTTGTATTGTTTCTATTTGTATATTTTTAATCCAATACAAAAATAAGAAATTTAGATCATCCGGCGGCATCTGTTACATGCTCAAAAAGTTTTGTTAATCAGTGGTAGATAAACTTGAAATTGGAAAGATGCACCACAAGAAACTAATTTGCTTATTTAATTTGCTAGCTATTTCTTCAATATTCATTGTTTGTCTCTTTCTAATTAATTCTGTTGAAACGCAAACTCCATTCGACACTAATCTGCCCAAAATTGAAAAAAAATACTATAATAATTCACGAATTAGTCCAAAAAGTACAAATAGAGTATATTCTGTTGGAAACTCAACAATATTCCCAAAAGATGGAGAGAAAATGATGTTAGTTAGAACTAGGGAGAATGCACCAGCATTTAAAGGAAACATCTACGTAAGAAATAATGAAGATATATCAGAGCCATTACATGGAAATATGAACATTTATGATAGCGTTCGTCCAGTAGATTACTATTCCTTTTTGGGTAATAGATTTAATTTAATGAATGACCAATTTGAGATATATAACTCAGAAAATCTCCAAAATAATAAGACAGAATATAAGTGGATGAACGACAAGTATTCTGGACCAAACAAAAATAACAATTTTTCTCTTAACAAACGTGAAGAACAAATTCATTTTTTATTAAATAAAGGGGTTTCAGTTTCTATACCCAATAACACTACCATAGATAATGAAGAATTTAATGAATTTGTAGTTTCAAATTTAGGAAAAAGCAACAAAACCCAGTTCTTTGATAATGTTTCTTTAGGATTATATAAAAATAACGATTCCTTCAAGTATTCGGGATTTAAAAATCGGAAAGGTGTAAGGGATACACAATTTCGAAACAAAGTTCAGGGATTTCAGGGAGTAATGAATATTACTCTCTCTAATTCTGATCCGGTTGAGTTAATCCAAGAAAAAGACAACTTATTGCCAAACATTAAATGGGATCAAGATGTTTTGTCTGAAATACCTTCAAACATTCCAGAAAAAATAGTTAACTTTGAATATCAACACACAAACGAGGAAGAATCCAATGAACTAGATGGAAAAGAGGGGGCCCTTCTTAAAGAATTTGTGAGATTAGCTGTTGATTTTTCATTCCTCTCGGGATCAAGTTTGAATGGAGCAGTTTGCATGTATAAGGCTGTATTACCATTAATAAAAATTAGATGGAAAACATTAAACTCAATAAATACCTCTAGAATGGATACAATAGTAAAAGTTATGCTAGGAATTCCATTTTTTAGATATTTTGAAGAAAAAGAAAATATGATAAGCTCATGCATAAATATGTTCTTTGCGATGGATATGGATTCTGGCGAAGGTCTCTGCATTAATAAATCAGGATATGAAGGTTCCATAATGGGGATTTCTATTGCAGATTTTAAAATACATCAGTATTATGATAATAAATCGAAGATTATTAAGGAAAAAAGAACTAAAAAAGAAAATAACGAATTTAGGCCGCATGATTCGGCCAATTTGCTTGAGATGATTTATGATGACATCTGCAACTATTTTTATGAATGCATGGATGAGGATATTTCTGATGAATTAAATGAATACATACTTCAAAATGCACATATTTTCAGCGTATCAGAAAATCAGATAATTAATTTTTTTAAAGTAAACCAAAGTCCTTTATTTCCTGAAACATCGGAAAGGAAATCTAGTATAGATGCTTTACCTTCTGATTGGTTCCTTGCTGCGCTTCAACAATTATCTCAAATGAACACCGAACTACCAGAATTAGCATTTCCAGGACTTAATATCCGTGATCTTGGGAGGTTGTATTTTTATTCAGGAAGGTTAGGAGTACAACTACCAATAAGAATCACTCTGAAAATGATTTATGAGCTTAGCATGTTTGCAAACCACTCATCATTGCTTAGGATTGCATTTTGCACAGAGTCGCTTCTTAAGGTGACGAATTTCAAAATAGCGAATGCACTCTGCAGAGTTTCATTCTCGCCAATTCCTTTAAAATTTGACCCTAATAAATTGTATACAAGTTTGAAAGAATTATTAAAAATGATTTCTTTTGCACCCGCATCATGGAAAAAAAGGCCAGATCCCATCTGTTCCGAAGCTGAATTGGCTGCTGAGAAATATCCAAATGTTATTTATCCTCCTGATTTTATTCAGTATTACGTTATGAGAGATAAATGGTCTCTTTACAGATCATTGGCTGTTCAACTGTATGGAAATCTTGCAATAGAAAATGGGGAATCTTTTTTGAGTATTGTTTCAATGATACATTCACTTATTGTTGGATATATTAAACTTAATTGGGATGAATTTAAAAAACTTTATGTTAAGGTCGGGATTGTTGATCCAGAAAAATATTACTCCCTTCTACTTAGCCAACATCGAGGACCTGCGTTGATTGAGCTAATCGCATTTTCACGGATATACAATATTAAAATCAAGGTTTATAAAAAGGTTTTGAAAAATTCCAGAAGAGTGGTTCATTTCGAATTGGATGAGGAGATAACAGAGATTATTCAACAATTGAACAGTGTAGATCACTCTTATAATGAGGGTAATAATACAATTTGGAATGAAGATAAAAAAACTTTATCCTGTAAAGCTATACGATTGCTTCTGAAAAAAGAACAACCTCCAGGGTTTTCTCAAGGAGTTTTCAAAAAAAATATTTTAAACTTGAATGAAAATATTCATGAAGAGGTTAAAGATGGTTCAAATTGGATTTGGGACGCAATTCTTCCAGTTTATGATGCAGAGACAAACGAGAAAATTTTATCTAACGAAATTGGCCTCCAGATTAAGTATAAGACAATTCTAGGGGAAAATTCTGATTCAGTTTATGAATTTTTAAACATTCAAGACAAAGGGAATAACACATTCCCTCTTTTTGAAATAATTCAAGATGAAGTGAGAAATTACACCGATCATACGACCAGTTGGAGGAAACCATCAAACCACTCTTTTGGCCATATACTAGTCAGTGGTATTAAAACACCAATAATAAATGGGGCAGAAAAATTAAATAATAAACAAAGTGAGTTTCAGAATAAAGTTAAGATCAATAATGCTGGTTTTCAATCAGAAAAAGAATATGGAGAATATTACAAAAAATATTATCGATATTACATTATAGTACAACCTCTTATTTCTTTTCATCAAGCTGGAGTATATGAAAGTAGGATTTTTACAAATAAAGTTTTCAAATATAATCCATATTTTGATTGGGATAATCTGCCAAATAGATTGGATCTGGAATACTTACAAAGTATTATATATGTTGGGGACATTTACAAAGAGAAAAAAAGCTTGGAAATAGATAGTTGGAGGCCTATTGAACAAAAGAATAATACAACTAATATATTTCCAGCCAGTAATTTGAATAAAGAAACAGATCGAGAAGATTCAGAGGCCGACAAAATTAAAAAAGAAGCAAACATTACTTTAAATAGGAATGTAAGTAAAACCAGTTTTGATAAAATTACAAAAAAAAATTTTACTTTACTAGAAGAGTATAATTCAAATTTTGTTCCTGAAAGCCGAGCTGAAATGATAAAAATTGGAACATCTGAAAATGAATACTTGATTCAAACTCCTAAACCCTATTCATTGAATGAAAAAGATATGGTTCAAGCTAAATATCCAGATAAATTTGCATCTGAATTGGACTACATAATTATTCCAACATTGAAGCCTTGGAATAATTTTGTTAATTTACCTAAAGTTGGAGTGATGACTAGTGAACCTGAATTTTCGTTCATTCCTCTTAAAGATGGTTCTTTATTACCTAACAAAGCTAAAGAGAAAAACAATGTATTTAAATTAGATATGGAAATACTCTTTAATTTGGCCAAAGAATTTTGGATGTTACCTTTATTTACTGTTTCTAGAGCTCTGTATTGCTTTGGAAAAAATATTGCTCCTTTTTTAAACAACCCTAACCCAAGCTACATCCCTCAAATGTTAATATATGATCGCATAATATCTACAGTAGTTTCACTACTTCCAGTTGTAGACACTAAAATGAATAATCTTAGGCCAATACAATTTGTAATAACTGTCTGCGAAATGGCATTACTGGACCCGATCGATTTAGATCCATTTTTGAATATAAGTAAAAATAGTATTTATTCTTCACAAGGACTAAGTAATAATGTTCCAAATGATTTAATGAGAATTTTTGGGCAAATGCCAGCTATAAGAAATATTTGTGCGTCTGTGGCAAATTGCATACATTTATCCAATTATGGAAATGAATACAAGAATTTAATAAATAAAGTGAGTAGATCTGAAGTATTTAATCGATTTACCCCCAGCTCCGAACAAATCATCTTAATACAGAAACTAGTTCCAAGATTCCCAGAAGTTGTAATTATTATCAGAAATCTACTACGAATAATCTACTTTATGGGGAGGAAAGGAATTTCCTTTACCGAAGATGCACTATATCAGATTGCAAAAGAACTTTCAATAGCATTTCATTCCATATCGCCATATATTTGGAGGTCTCAAATAAACTTACAGCAACTTTATGAGATGGTGGATAAGCCAGCCGGTGGCTTAAGAGAAGCGAGACGAATGGAAAGGAACTATTCTTTTGTTCCAGTTTATGAAGAAGCATATTGGAGACTTTCTGATAGAGAGTTATTACTCTTTACATGCGCCTCAATTCTTACAAGCAGAGGTATTCTGACATTAATAGCAGCAATAGTTGTTTGCCACTATAGTTTTCTTAGAATACCTCTTTCAAAAAAAATTGTTAGCACAATTCCAGATCAAAAAGATTTGGAAAATGACGAAAGGTTAGCTAGAGAAACAACATTTTTCTTTTTGAGAGATTTTGTAAAAGATCCAATTGAGCTAATAAAGTCAAAAGAATATAATGAAGATCCAATGGGTTTATTTACCAAAATTTATTCAGAGTGGCAAGACCAAAATATTCGTGAAATTGGCACTTATAAGGAAAAAATAAAAGAAATGTTCAACAAAAATTTGATTTCGTTAATCTTCATTAGATATGACGCATACATTGATTTATTACTGGATAACGGAGAAGAGCTTGAAAGGACTGAAATCAAATTTGAAAGGTTTGAGACTGATCAAGAAGTTTATAATTCCTCCAAATTAAATTATAAGAATCATTTCTCAAAGGAAAGTTTTTACAATAATAACGTTCAGAGTGAAATAAAGGGATTTTTTAGAGATAGGCCCTATTTTGAAGAAAAGTTTTCAAGTTTTTGGGGATATAGACCAAGCCCATATAAAAAGGATTTAAGAAAATCCCAAAAAAGTTCGAGTATAGATGATTTATTTGAATCATTATCACTTCTTTTATATTCCACAAATTCTTACAAGCACTTGATCAAGGTTGCATTTACTTCTTCTCTTTCTCTTATTAAAAAAACATGCGAATTGGAACATGAAATAATAAGAAACTCTAAAAGTAAGAATGCATATATTCATGTAGAAGGAGTTGATCAGGAAGTAGTTTTATTTGTTCTCTCAATATGTAATCAAATGAGAGTTTCAAGAGAGAAAGCCAAATCCAATGCGGAATTTACAAAAAGCCCAGAAAACCGTGAATTAGATAATATAAATCATGATTCTGAGATGCATCATCTGGAAATATTTGAAGTAATGCAATTCATCTACAAAATTCCTATTATGGTGTTTGAAATGAACCAGGAACAAACCGTGGTTCGAGATACTGAATTAAATAGAAGAATATACAACTTAGATGACATTAATACATTAGCATCTTCTATCAAAATAGCAAAAGTATTTGATAGCAAATCAAAAGAATCTTTCAGATATATGCCAATTATACCTAAAGTTACTTTAAATGATTTCGAAATTTTAAAGAATGGAGTTGGCCCAATTCCAATGGAAGCACTATTGAGAGGAATGAACTCTATACCAAAGTCAATGGAGAATAGAGAAAATTTCAAGTTTAGGAAAAGAACTGCGTTTGACGATGCATCAGAAAACTTCTTTAAAAGAAAGCAAACTCCAATTCCTTTCCCAGAAGAAAATTATCCAAGTAATTCACAGTCTTTTCCCGAGTTAGTACCAATACTTAGAAGATACATTCCTTATATTCCTGGAGATGTCGAAAGCAAAAGCTTACTTCAGTTTATTAAAATTACAACAGCAGTCATTGACCTGAGAAGAAGACCAATTAAGGAACTTCCAGACAAAAACATGGAAAAAACATTTAGGTCCATATTGTTGGATGATAGAGACTTAAGTGGATCGAGAAAATATCTAAAGAAGATCTACGGGCTCAATATTGATGAAATAATCAAAAAAAATAATCTTTTTGAGAAGAAATTAACGAATAACAGATATTATGAAACTGATCTTAATGCGTATTCTGACATTGATAAAAATATTTACAAAAGTATTGATTATGCTGACAATCCATATAAGTTTCTTATTCACTATTTTAATAGTGTTAGACACACAAAAATCAATCCAAATGTGATACATTCATTTATTGATGCAGAGGGATTAAGGAAGAGAAGTGAAAAACAAAGTAAGGTGGCAAATATTGTGGAAACGATATATGACATGTTTAAATATACGACTGTATCAATATTCTCGGAATTCTATTACTACTGGGCTAAATTTAAATATAATGCAAGAAAATTCTCCTATGACAATCGCATAGGGGTATCTATCATACCCACAGACGAAGAAAGGGAGAAAATCTTGAGAGACAAACAAATATCGCTGTACATTGAAGACAAATTGGACAAAATTAGACTAAACAGAAACAGTGATACGAATTAGATTCTTTTTAATTATCAGAGAAGTCTATTTATAGTAAAGTTGTTGGTAGGACAGTACTATAGAATTATTTTTACATAATTACTCGCTCTTAAAATAATCTAAAAACCCATGCCGCCCATCTTGCCGCCACAATATATGTGTGAGGGGTAGAATAAAATTTACAAACTAGTGATTTAACTGAGGGGAAAAAGAAACTGTCTGGAGATAAAATATTTGTGGAATTTGTTAATCTGTGAGACGGTGATGCTGATTGGATAAAGCTCTTGCAGAAGTGGGGTGATTATTATTAAATTAATTGGTTAACAAGTTGGCTGCCACCTGGTTATCAGTTGCCAATAACTTCCAGATCTTGTTTATGTAATTTGGAATTTCAAGAGTAAAAAATGTTTGTATTTTCATGGTTTCGTGATATTTTGAGCTGGTTTGGGCTTTCAAATAAATCTGCAAAGATTTTGTTCCTGGGTCTTGATAATGCAGGTAAAACAACATTATTACATATGCTTAAGGATGATAGAATAGCGACCCATGTGCCCACTTTACATCCTCATTCTGAAGAGCTCGTTATTGGTAAGATCAAATTTAAGACTTTCGATTTAGGAGGGCATGAGACTGCAAGAAGAATTTGGAAAGACTATTTTGCGACCGTGGATGCAATCGTATTTCTTGTTGACGCTTCTGACAGATCGAGGTTTGGGGAGACGCGTGAAGAGCTGAGCAATCTACTTGAAACACCTGAACTACAGAATGTCCCATTTGTAATACTTGGGAACAAAATTGATATTCCTATGGCTGCATCTGAGGACGAACTTAGACAAAGTCTTGGTCTTTTTGAACACTTAACATATGGCAGGGGAGAAAAAAGGGGGGATAATGGAATAAGACCTGTGGAGGTCTTTATGTGTAGCGTTGTCAGAAGGATGGGGTATTCAGAGGCTTTTAGGTGGTTATCTCAGTTCTTGAGCTAAAAGTGAATTTAAATTTAA
The DNA here is from genome assembly GCF_001865345.1 of Cryptosporidium ubiquitum. NCBI lineage: Eukaryota > Apicomplexa > Conoidasida > Eucoccidiorida > Cryptosporidiidae > Cryptosporidium > Cryptosporidium ubiquitum. The sequence goes on along the minus strand of NW_021639816.1, from coordinate 548,850 downwards.
GTTGTAATTAATGGAGTTATACTTTTACAAGAGGAAAGGTACCAAAAGCATCTCTTTAGTTCTTTAAATGTTAGGATTAATACGAGAAGTGAATTATTCTAATAGATTTATAAAATTATAAATTCTTTTAATCTGCTCTATTAATAGTATTCTAGGTCTAAGATTATTATGTCTAATAACGCAGTTAGTCCTTGCATCCATTCTCTCCTTGTCTTCGGATCATGCAGGAAATTATGTGCGGCATCTATTTCTCTGATTTCATGTAGATCTTCATGAACAAGCAGTTCTTTCCATTTATTCATAATGTTTTTTGTGACTTTTTTATCTTGAGAGGCGCTCCATAGTTGAGCTTTAACCCCCAATGGATACATGAAACTATAAAGTGTTTTATCACTGCAATACAATGCTTCATCTACCGAATTCATTTCAAAACTATCAAACATTGTGAAATCACATCTCAATTGTTTTTCAAATTCTTCCCAAATGCCTTTCTTAAAAACATTTTCATTTATTCCCCACTCTCTGCATTCTTGCTTAAACTCTTCATCATTTAGTTCTTCATTCTTTCTCCACGGACGATCACATACTGGAACGTTCGGTGGAAATGTAGACATAATAATAAATAGTTCAGGAAACATTCTTTTCTCCCTCAAAAGTTTTACTACTTTATTTTCAAATCCAATCTGATCTATTCCAATTTTAGTGGAATATTCTTTCATTTGTTCAAACTTTATTCTTTTGATCAATTCAAAGCCAATTAAGCCTCCCATTGAATGGCCAATAAGTACCCATGGTACTGCTTCTATAAATTCTGTTAGATTTACTCTTTCGAGGAAGTGATTCTTAAAAACCGGATAAAAGTCATTTATTAATTCTGTAATTTCTTTATAACAAGTTTCATGAAATCTTCCTGCCCTTCCTGGTAGTTGCAGTGCAAGTAGTTCTATCCCATTTTCCTGAATATAATCCAATAATATGTTAGGAGAATCCTTGCCAGTATTTAAGTCTTTCTTCACAAATATTTGGTCTGAACCTCCTGCACCGTGAATGCATAATAGCCTAAAAGATGGTCGGCTTCTATTTTCAGAGTTAATGAGGTGAGAATTAACTTTCGCGTATGATGGAAACCATTTATCAAAATCTAACTTCGACATATTTTAAAACTAATATTTATGGATTTTTGCGTAATATCCACTGAATATAACTTGTATGTTGTAATATGGCGCTTTCGTTTTTTTTTCTGCATGAATTAAAGAAGCGACTAAGAATATGGTTGCAAATAGTATTTTTAATAATTCGAATAGAAATATCGCAATTATTCCAGCATAGAAAACTATAAAAGTAATTTTGCCTTCTTTAAAGACTTATCTCTGCAAATTCAAAATATTTCGGTTAATTCGTCCAGTGTTAACTTTTTAATTTGTTTTGTATTGCTTTATTTTCTGCGCCAAAAAAAATTGCATGTCGTGGGGTGACATTTGTTATTCTATAAACCCACACATGTTGGCATGCCGGCAAAGAAAAAAAAATCGATAAAAAATTAATTTAAAGCTGTTTTCGTCTGAGATTTTTTACGGAGGACTAACATTATCAAACTTGAGTTACGCATTTCTGAGTCAGAAATACCGATTATATAGAAAGCTGGATTAAATCATTTGGAGTAATGAATAATCATTAACATGTCCACCAGAACTAAAAGATGTAGGTTTCACGAAAATAACTCCGGGGATGAGGAGAGGAACAAAAATCTGGGAAATTTTGAAGATAATTTCCAGTTGGAGGAATTTAATGCAAGAAAAATATTAAAAAGTTTAAAGTCAGAGCCACCTATTAATTGGGAATTTTTGGGTAGGGCAAATGAATTTAAAGAAATATCCGAGTATCTTAAAAAATGTATCTTGGGAAATATTTCCGGGATTATTCATATTTCTGGCTCTCCAGGAACAGGGAAAACATGTACTTTAAACCGTATTTTAGATATTTTAGAAAATAATTCATCAAAGAAGTTAGGGTTCGTAAAACCTACAAATTACAAGGTAATCCGTACAAATGCATCAAAAATTGCTTCAAATTTTAATAAAAACTCGGGCTCACTGAATGGAATTGCACTTTTTGTTCATTTATTGGAGTTAATGAATTTTCGAGCTCGTATAATTGAAGAATTTAAAATAATTAGTAAGAATGAAGGATTCCAAGAATGCATAATATATTTCATGAAACAAATTTTAAATAAAAGAACCAAGTTTGTTGTATTCATCGACGAAATAGATTTAGTTCGGAAGAACCGGAGTAATGGGGATGCTGTCTTTGAATTATTCAAAGCAATAATTAACTTTCCAGATTCTGGGTTGGTGCTTCTGGCCGTTTCTAATACAGTAAAAATAGGTAATGAAATGGTAAAGAAAATTGGAGTTGATCTTAATGATAATGGAAGGATTAAACTTATGGTTTTCTCTCCATATAGCCACAATACATTAAGAGATATAGTTTTGCAAAGAATAAATTGGGCAAATAACCATAAAAACGATTCTATAATCAGCAAGGCTGGTATTGAATTGTGTGTTAGAAAAGTTGCGAGTCTTTACGGTGACTGTAGAAGAACATTAGATGCATGCTATTTAACCTTAGGAAAATTTGTTTTTGAAAGGCAAAGCCAAATCCAAAAGGAGCAGATAAATACAGAAGAAGGTGAAGATAGCAATTTAATCGGAGTTGAGAATTTAAGTAATGTATCTACAAGAGAAAATAGCCCCACACTAAATAGGGGTCCTCAAAACAGACAGGAAGCTAATTGTCTACGAAGACTAAGAACTAGATCAATGCCTACAAATATGACAGTACCTATTGGTAGCTTTCAAAATGTTATTGGAAAAATTCACCAATCAAGTCAGGGAAGGTTACAAATAATTAAAACTCTTCCTCTTCACCAGCAATATGTTTTAATGGGAATTATTCTGGCAATTGCCGAAGAACAAAATCAAACGAAAAAAGGCTATAATGAAAACTTTTGTACCGAAGAGAATAAGCTTTCATTTTCAAAACTAACTAATACTGAAATATTAATATGCCATTTGAAAAGGAAATACCAACAAATATGTGCAGAATTAATGACTCCTCCTGAAGAATACAAAGATATGCTCGAAGCCTTAGAATCTAACAATATAATATCTATTTCAAATGGTGTTGGGAGCACAAAGAAAAAAAGCAGTTCTTTTCACAGAGGCGCAATAAGGGTCAACAACAATAAAGAATCTAAGATAGAACTAATGTTCCCACCGGAAAATGTGATTGATGCCCTTACTTCTCTACCGAAGCTCGGAACGATATTCTCAAGTCTAATGCCTTGCTAGTAAAAAAAAATCATAAATATTGTAGTTTATCAAAGTTCTCAAACGAAACAGAAAATTAGGAAACAAACCAAGAAAGAGTTAAAACCTCGTGGTACAGAGGGGGAATTTCTAAATAGTTTTTTCTACTTAATTAATGATAGGTTTATACTAACTCTTTAGCAGAAACAATCTTCTCCGTTCCGCATGCTGCAAGTACTCCAACAAGAATTGCCTTACCATCTGCGTACATCTGTTGGATCTGAAGTGCTACTTCATCAGGATTACCTTCAGCATCTGTTGGGAGTGCTAAGTCGTCCTTAGTAGACCCATTTTCTGTCAAAAGTGACGTAAAGTTATCGTGAATATCAATTAATTGGTACTCGCTTCTCTTTACAAATGGAACGGCCATATTATGAGACGTTGGGCAAACATCTTCATATTTCTTATTCGTAAATATGTCCAAACCTACAATGTGGGCTTTTGCGTGGCCATGCTTACCAGTCTTGGAAGTTGACATATCAACAACCTTACAAGGCTTTCCTTTCAACATACAGTATCCATTCTTCTTGATTGAACCGGCAGCCATTGGATAGCAATGGGAGGCTCCTGCATCAACAGAGTCGAATTGTTGCTCGTCTTCAGACATATTCAAATTCAATATTTATTAAAAAACACCAAAACTAGAACTATAAAAATCTCCTAGAGGTGTTAACCTGGATCTGTTTCACTGCCAATTTCTGCGTTATATTAATATTTGATAGACAAAAGACATAAACAAAGGCGGCGTCACCTTTATGTCAAAATTCGCCAAAAAAATACGTAATCGCAATACATTGCACAAAAAAAAATATAGTTACTATCTCAAAGTTAAGCTACTTTTTTAACGGAACAGAAACCAGTGATTCTGGAAGTCTCTCAATAGAGTACTTATGGTTTGTCACGTACATGATTGGTACGCCAGGAATTCTACGTATTCTCCTCTTTAGTTCGGTGTCATTTGTTCCCACTATGTAGCATTTGTGTTCAGTTACTCTTTGTACTATGCAGTCATCTGCGTAAGTCCCCTTATGTAGGCAATGCAGACGTTTAAATCTGGGATCTCTGGCTAGTTTCAGAGCCAAGTTGTAACGGTGACCCATTTTTTCAAGTTCTCCAATTACACAGTCAGTAATACAAGGAATACACTTAGCTACGAGACAATCCATTGCCCCCTTAAATATATCTAACTTGTGTTGTATAGAAAAGTTAATAAAATTAGTGTCCAATAGAATATGGAAAGGGGGACCCAAATTGTTGTTATAATTGAAAAACAAGCTGGATGGTACGTTTGGACTAAAGAAATGTCATTTAAAAGCAACATTTAATTGTCTTCTGAAAACTTACACTTCTCTTAGTTTATCATTCTCTTTATCATGTATTTTGATTTTTTTATCTTCTTGTTTATTTCTTTGTGAAAATAATTAAAATCTCTGTCGAAATAAACTTATATCTCAATAAACTTACTGTTTAATTCTACTATCATTGGGATTTAAAATGCGTTTTACTGCTGCAAATTTTCTTGTTCTTTTAGCTACACTCTATAAATATTTAACATGAATCTTTAGTTAATTTCAACTGACATACCATTTAGCTCAAAAATAGCATTTCATGCAATTTGAGTACAATTATAATTCCATCAATCGACCTTTGATATTAAAAGATACGCCTCAACAATAAATCTATTATTTTTTTTCTCGAATATAAACAGGTCATAAAGAGATAAGTAAAAGATCGGGCGGGAATAGTAGTCTATATAAAAAATATAAATTAGCATGGAGAATAAGAAAACAGAATAATCAAAGAGAATAAGTATATTTCATATAGATTAATTCACTGAGTTGACCAACATACTCTGAGAAACTGTATGGCTGCATTACAACCTCAAAGTCTGTTGAGAATAGATAATTTGGGAGTAATAACTACCACAATCATTTTGAATTGTTAATGATTGGGCCCTGATTACTCCCTCAGGGCAACAATTTAAAACAAAGTTACCAATTATGTTCAATATCGGCATAAGCATCACTAAATACAAGTTGCAAGAGAGATGCAAGCATCAAATTTTAGTTTTCATCGTAAGATTTCAATGAAACTTTAACTAATGCCATATTTGAATGTTTAATGGCTATTGCTATCGATGCACGTTCTAAAATAAACACAATCAAATTGATCAAAATTCAAAAAAAAAAGAGTTACTCACAGTTCCTATAAAAAACAAACTTCAGAAGGCAACCAAAAATACCGCCAAAAGACTGAGACGCCGAGACGCCATAGTCTAATTTACAGCTTTAAAAGATGCGGGCCGAGCCAGTAAATTGCTTTAAAGCAAGACGAACCATCAATAAAGTTTTTGATAGTAAGAAGTTTGTTTTTAAACCAGGACGTAGAGAAGATGCAGATTTTTGTAAAAACTTTAACTGGGAAGACCATCACATTGGAAGTTGAACCTTCAGACACTATTGAGAATGTAAAAGCAAAGATTCAAGACAAAGAAGGTATCCCACCTGATCAACAGCGTCTGATCTTTGCTGGAAAACAATTGGAAGACGGTAGGACTCTATCTGATTACAATATTCAAAAGGAGTCTACTTTGCACTTGGTATTGAGACTAAGAGGTGGTGTTATTGAACCTTCCTTAGCCAACTTGGCCCGTCAATACAACTGTGAAAAGATGATTTGCAGAAAGTGCTATGCAAGATTGCCACTAAGAGCAACAAACTGCCGTAAGCGTAAGTGTGGCAGAACAAGTCAAATCCGTCCGAAGAAAAAGCTCAAGTAAGCTGTTTTCCTTTGATATTATTGATACTCGGAGCAAAGTTTTCATGCCTACTATTATCCAGTGTTTGGATTAAGGTTGTCACTAAACAAAAAGCCTTACGTCAGTTTTCATTTTTGAAAATTGTACTTAATTCTTGATTCAAATATCAGGGAATATTCGTCTTATGATAGAATTTATATCTAGAAACTACTAACTCTTATTTGAATGGGATTGCCTTTATTAATTAATTTCATCTTTGCTATTTAGAAACTCTGCTTAAGAGTGTCTATGTCTGTATTGCCGATTTTCTGTAGAATTTTCTGTAGAATAGTGGCTTATTTTCTCTTGTTGGGTTACGATGAGATCCACTATGCGTTATTGGGCACATCTGCAGGGATTCTGTGCTAACAGTGATGAAATTTATAATTTGTTCATTGCTAAGAACAAGAAGTATTGGTTCCCTATGCTCAAATAAATTTTTTTTTCGAATTAATCAGAATTTTACTTTTTGATCTGAAAATGCACAGGCGCCAAACTGTGACTTTAATATGTTGTGTGATGTCTATCTGTGACTGATCATTGTAAGAATATGATATGAAACAAAATAGAAAGACTAAATACTGTTTTGTAAAAATTAGGAAAATTTGCGAAACTTCCCTATATAGATAGATATAAAGAATTTATATTGTATTCAGGAATAAGTCTAAAAAATGTTTATTATTGAAAGAGCTTTAAATATATTTACATTAATATATGAAATGGAGGCTAAAATCAGCCTAAATGAATCTAGAATTCCAAAAATAGGTCTCGAAAGCTCGGCTTCAAGTTTTAATTCCGCCTTAGATAGTTCTACAAAAAGAAATTCGCTGTCTTTTAATACAGGTTTTATCCCGAACCAGCTTGTTCTTAATTCTTCTCTTTTAAGCGAATTAAGGCAAGAGTCCTTTTCAAGTAGCAAAAATATTCCGCAAAATATAGAAGAGCCAGGAAAATACGAAGGTAAATCTGAAGCTTCAAATTATAAGCAATATAAGCGAAAAAGTAGTGAAAGCAAAGATCTTGTAAAATCGTCTTCAAAGTTTCAAGCTAATGTTCAAAAGTTAGAATCTGAAGCAGTAAACATTCTAGAAAAAGGGCAGGCCCAAAGTATCCCCAACTTGGAACTTTCAAAAATCGTTTCTCCAGATTCATCAAACATTCAAGTAAGAAAGCAAAATAATGTTGCTGCAACTTCATCCCTCAATAACCATTCTCAGTCTAAACACAAATTGAATGCTCAAGAAAGACAAATAGAGTCAAAAGATAGGAATATCCAAGCATCTTCCCCAAGATTTGTGAGAGTTAATAGTAATCTTGTGGACAATTCTTTTAATACACATAGAATGCAAAATATTGCTAAAGGTGGAGCTTTTCCTGCAGTTTCACCAATATCAAGAGTCTATAATAACACAAATATCCATGGAACATCCTGGAGAACCGTATGGCCAAACTCAAATCTTATGTCAAATGGAGGAATGGGGGACGCGTTGGCATCTCCTGTGTCAGCCAAATCAATGAATAAATTTAGTCCTGCAAGTCCACAGCAAATGTTCTCCCCAACAAGTTACAACCAAATCAATTCCAATGTTAAGTACACAGTTACGCCAAATCCATCCGTAGTAAGGTATATTGAGCAAAAATCTGCAGAAGGGCTTGCATCACCAGTTGGGTTCTCACCTCTAGCTTCCCCAAATTACAGAAAAAATGTATCACAAAGTAAATCAAATAATAGTACATCCACGGCAAACTCTAATCTCAATAATCTAACATTCAGCTATAAAGGTTGAAAAAAATTAAGAGATTTTGCTTATTTTAGGGTTTTAGAAAAAAAACTTAGCTCTTACAACTAATCATTGATTTAAAATTGTTATAATATAAAATAGAAAAATATTCTAAATGTTAGTTTACGCAATGTTAAGCTCGGACCTTTTTCAATTTAATTCTAGATCTAGCTTGTTGTTTCTCCTTTTTCTCTTGATATTTTTTTTGTTCTTTTGGACTCATTCTACTAATTTTAATAGCTTCTGATCGAATTTTTTCCCTTCTTTTTGCCTCAACTTTCTCATTTACACAATTGTTCATTTTAAGAAATGTTTTTTCAACTAGCAATCTATTGCTGTTTATATGTTGAATTGTCTTTTCTGGAAGTTCAAGAGTTAACAGAGTTTCACAAAGAGATAGAAGATTCTTGAATAGATAATTCAAGTCCAAATTAAGATTTCTCAAAATATCAATATCATTTTTAGAAGGGATTTTTACGCATGCTTTTAGTACGCTTGTATTTTTCGAATAACTATTGGTTAGCCTTGGGCATGTGGTTTGATCAGAGATATAAATATAATTCACAAGCCTTTCTGATAGTTGCGAGCATATAAACTTTGAAAATGTATTGGATGACATTAGAAACTCAACACAAGCGTTACTGTTAGCATAAACAAGACTATTTTTAGGTAAATTTTTTACCTTTTTCTGTAAACAATGGATTTCAATCTCTGGATATTCAATTAAAGTATTTTTAAGTTCACTTTTATTGCATACTAATAGCATAATTGGCCCCATTTTCTCTATTGGAATTTCAATATATACCTTATCGTAATTTCTTAGCAAAGGTTGGAATAAAATTCCAGTAAGAACATCCTGTCTTGGCCTGCAAATAACGTTCATATACATATATGGACAATTCTTTCTTCCCGTTGCAAAAATATCAAATTGACTCCAAGAATCCAACCAAAATGATTTTTGTATTAATGCGTATCTGCTAAAATTTGATTCTAAAAATTCTTGAGAAGATTTAAACCAATCAATTGAAACCTCATAGTTTTTCCTAATCCCTCTCAATAATACAATAAACATAACCAGTAGAATCCATAATGCTATTATCTCTATCCAATAGGCTTCGCAGAGTTCTTGTAACCAGATCATTTTGTAAACTAAAGGTTTATTTTTGAAATATCGTCTAGTGCGCCTTAACGCGGACCAATGAAAATTAAATTTGAAATATCAATTAAGAAAATAAAGTTTCAAACAAAGATGAAAATAGACAAGAATAACTAATAACTGAAATAAGAATTAAAATTGGGATAATGACTAGATTTTTCCACGGAAAAAACCTTAGCCTAATTGTAAATAATAATTCTAGTTATGATAAACAGTATTCTGTTCTATTGGTTAATAGGATATTCTTTGGGTTCTCTAACCACGACAGCGTCAGGTAGTGGTTTAGATGGCCCAGTTTTACCTTCGGGATCATATGGAAGCATAATCTTAACCTGTACTCCCAATACACCTTGTTTCATCATAACATTACGAACAGCCTTGTCAACAAAATCTCTGAAAGGCTGGCCAGTAGCAATCATATAACCATCTCTGAATTTCATACTCTTTGCTCTTTGGGCTCTTAGCTTACCAGAAACTATGACCTCACATCCCTTAGCACCTGATTCCATAACATGACGCAATACACCGTAACATGCTCTTCTGACAGCAACACCCTTGAGTAGCTTATAGCGTAAGGATTCAGCTTGGGCCATTGCGCAAAGTCCTCTGTTCTCAATGCGCTCAGCGAAAAGCTCCACACTACCTTCCGGAAAGTTAAATCTTTTTTGAATAAGAGAAGTAAGCTCACGAATTCTACGGCCCTTGACACCAAGGACTTCTCGTGTGCGAGTTGCTCTGATGATGATCTCAGTTTTGATTGGAGTTACTCGGACTTCGACACCTGCATAACCATCCTCCGCAAGAGTACAAGAGAGGAATTCATTCAATTCTGCTTCAAACACTCCATCATTAATAAATTTACGTTTCTTGGAAATTAACTGAGGTGCCATTTTAGCCTAAATTCGAAATCTTCCAATTTTTAAATAAAACTATCTTAATTCCTACTTAAAAAAAAAGGTCTTGCTTTGCGTCTTTCTCCTTTACTATTATTTTCAACTGAAAAATTACAATATTTTTGAATTAATGGTATTGGCTTAGCGCCTTTAAATAATTTAAATAAAATGTTATTTAATTACTTTACTCCTATAAAAATTAATTCTAACCTCTTTTTTTCAAATGATCATATAGTCTCCAGTCATCATTGTCTTATTAAATAATTTACATACCGAGACACAAGACGGCGTCTCAAACACATTAGTCTTTATATCAAGGGGCGCTTACCTCATTTTTTTCTTGAAATGACTTTGGATAAATTTTGTAAATGTTAAGAAGTTCTTAATTTACATTGATCTGTAATAGAACCACACTATTAATTTCCCAAACTTTATAAGTTAAACCTCCACTTTTTCGTCACAATTTATAATGACGCAAACTGAATTTAAATGCTTTAAACCCTTTTCGCGTTGCTTATGATATTATAATACTACATTCCATCATTTAATACCTTTACTTTGCAATATATAGGTTTATTTTACTACTTTAAAATTTTATCTCAGGTTTTAACACTCAGATTCTGCGGAGCATGCCCAAGGCTGTTCCCGCCAAAAGCCAAAAAATACTGGTATTGGATTGACTATTAGGATACTTTAAAATAAACAGTAAATAAATTAAAGAAAAAAGGCTAATCTCTTAAATAAGCTTGTTTTAAGTAAAGTTGCTCAAGTTGTACCCTTCTTGTTGTATTACTGTGACTAATCTTGAATTTTGAGTATTCTAGAAACAGGTTAAAATGCGAGTATGAGATACAACTCTAAATTAAGATTATTCAGGTCATTTATTGGGTTTGTTCTATTAATAAGCTTTTTTCAAAAAATTCAACGGATTTCTTCCAGCACTATATTTAACAATGGAGAAAATACCAGTTATAATCATAACGAAAATTTCAAACAAAAACTCTTTGAAATTTTAAATAAAGGGAAAAAGCCGGAAAACCATGGAAAAAATCCATTTGACACATTTTTTGGAATGTTACTGAATATTGATGACCTTAGAGATTTAGATTCAGAAAAGTCAATTTTCGAAAATGGCCCTAAGTTACGTGTAATTAATAAACAAAATCCGAATATTAAAAAAGAAGTTATTCCCGATCATTCTACAAGTAATTTGGATAAATTTGTTAAATTTGGACGGAACTGCAACCAATTATTTGACTGGGGTACACAAACAAAAGTTTTCCGTCATTCGGTACATGATAGTTTAATCCCAAAAAACTCCCAAAACCAAATAACACAATCATTTCTCGAGTTTTTTAATGTTATTAAAAAAGGAGGCAATGATATTTCCAAGAAAAAATCTTATAAATCAAACTTTAAAGAAATAGTTGTACCGAGCATGATTGCAGGTGTAAATAATAGTGAATTAGATGGTGCAACAAGAGGGATTTTAATGAATGAACTTTTAGTTGAAACTAAAATGGGAAAGGTATCAATACCAAAAATTCGCCCAGATGGACTTCCATCTATATCTTTTATTGGAATAGAAAATGAAGTTATGCCATTGCATGTCATTTATATCAAGGAAAGTGACCGATTTTCATTTAAAACATTTCCAAATTTTGTGCCTCCAGATATTCCAAAAATTGCCGGCCAGAGGCTTAGGGAATGGGTCATTTTAAAGTATAAACAAACACATGACTTTTTAATGGATAAATCAAAAAAAGATTTGGAAAGTAGGTCACTGTTAGAATCTTTGAATAATTATGGAATTTACTTTGCAATCGAATTCAAGGATGATGCGGTTTGCTATCTTTCAGAGGTGACCAGGTACAATATTAACCATATTAAGAATGGTGACAGTGATAATAAGGCGCTTGTTTCTAGAATAAGCAGAATATTATATGCTAGATTGAGGCCATTTATATCGTTTAAATCCACATTTATTCCTTTAAAAATGAGTGAATTTCGTTCATTATCTTTTATAGGTTCTCCCGTTTTGATGAATAGAGCAGATAATGAAGACGATTTATTAACCCAACAAGCTTTATTTTACTGGTCAATTGAAGCTGAAAAGTTTTTAAATGGCTATAAAAGAAAAGACCATGTTTGCAATGAACGTGAAATTTTTATTAATACTGAATACAAGCAGCATTGCATGATATCTCCCCACGGAAAAAATCCAAGGAACCCCAATTCTTATAATAATGGCTTTGTTACCACAGTGTCCTGTTTTGGATTGCACCCAGAAGGTACAATGGTATTATTCTTATATAAATCTTTACTTTCACTTAGGATATGTCAAAAGGATGGTAGTTGGAGTGATATAAAAGTTCTCTCCAACCAAAATAGAGCAACAATTATATTTCACAAGTGTCATTCCAGAAACAGTAATAAAGAAAGTTTTTATTCACGAGTTTCCACCGCTTCATTTTTTGAAGATTAATTTATATATAAAATTCATGCCACTCCGCTTATACTAATTATAATTTTGAGTTTCTAAACAAAGCTGTTCAAGACGGTTGAAAAGGCTTTTTTTTGAAAATCGACTAAAACAAAATATATTATATACTAATCAAATGATACAGATTTCAAATTAATTAAATTTTAGGAATTCGATCTTTTTAGGTTTTAATGTTTTGATTTATCTTAGCATCATTTATTTGACTAATCTCTAAATTACAATCCTTACCTTATAAAGCGTTAATTATCGTTGAGAATCGAACTTATAGTTAACTTATTTTGGCCTTAATAACTTTGTTTTACATTTTTGGCAAGCCCCTTTAGTTTTATTCAAGATTGAATCAAGAGTAGACCAGCTCTCGCAGGAATAACAAAGTATTTCTTGATTAAAAGATGATAACGTGGATGCATCTGTGAATGCAAGCTTCTCGGATAACGAACAGATATGTTGGCTTAATAAGGATATTTGTTCGTCGTAAGACTGCCTAGTTACTTCAATATCATCGTTTAGATCATTGATTCTAAGTTGTAACCTAGTTACAGTATTTTCGAGTGTTTCATTCGCCTCTCTTAGCTGAGATTCAAAAACTTCGTGAATATATTTCTGGGTTTGATTTCCGCTTTTTGTTTTCCTCAATTCTAATAACTTACAAGGTTCTGAACTTGAACAATCAGGAATTGCTTCCATAGATGGCAAATCATCATTCAAATCTGATTTATGATTATCCAAATTTGAAGACTGATTTACAGAATTAAGTTGACTCATCAAACTATTTATAGTTTTAAGTTGTTCGTTTTTAGTTTCTTCAAGCTGCTCTATTCTTTTATTTAGAATATGCAATTCTGGAAGAGTAATCTTTGGAGGAGCAGTTTCTAGCTTGCTTTTTGTTTCCCTCATAGTAATTTGGAGTTCATTGAAATTATTGACGCTCTGACAAATTATTGAAGGATGCTGGTATAATGAAGAAACCAATTTTTCAAAGTAATCTTTTTTTTCATCAAGAAACCTAGATAGTTCCAATACAGAGCTACAGAAATCATTCTTAATATCACTCGATGCTTCATTGAAAAATGGAAGAGTGGAATTTTTTGAGAAAAAAAACGATTCAAAAATCTTGTTGGCATCTTTCAATTCAGCTGAAATTAATTCAATATTACTTTTAATCTTCAAATTCATCTTGATGTATAAACTTTTTCTCATTGCTTCTAGTTCAATTAATTTTTTGTGAGAACTAATAAACGATTTACTCAAAGAGATATTTTCATCTTGAAAATTAATGTCTTCGACCAATATTCTTTTCACAAAATCAAAAAATTGTTTCTTTTCTTCAATTTCAGCACAAAATTTAGTTAAGTGATCCTTCATATCCCTTCTTAATTCCAAAAATGCGACATGAAATGAATTTGTCCATAAAGTGTGGGTATACAATAAATCGGGTTCTTTTCCAAGGTTTAAAGAAAAGTTAAAAAGGCAATTTACTTCTGATAAATACTTTTTAATATTTTTTATAACAGTGAACAATCCCGATAAAGCTTTTTTATTTTCACTTTGAAATTCAGCTGATAATTTATTAAATTCCATTTTAAATGCAACAATTTGTAAATTAAGTGCGTTTTGAATTGAATCCATTGCATTTTTTGACTTTTCAACCAATACATTCTTAATTTCCGCGTTATTTAATTTATTTTGGTCATTCATGCTGTAATTCAATGTTGATTGAGTAAAATTCTGTTCTAAAATGAATTCGTTTTGAAAAACTACGCCAGAAGAATCGATCAGACTTCTATCAACTTCTTTAAGAAGAATCAGTATTTTTTTATAAACACCTTCAATAATATTATCTTGAAAAGAAAACTTATTTATGTAATAACCAACGCATTCACTCCAGTTTTCAACAAATAATACTACCCTTTTGAGGAATTCATAAATTAGAGATTCTAATTTTAAAAAAACAAAACAACCTTTCTGCCTGCAAGTATTCACCCAAGATAAATAATCCTCTTCTAGTTGCAAAAGATTAACCGGAGGAACCAACTTTCTTATTTTATTTAGCTTGTTACTTAAATTATTACCATTAAGATTAATATTTTCCAATAATTCTGCAATCTTTTTATTATTAATCCTATCTTTTTCTTTAAGTCGATTTAATTCATCTAAAATATCATCTTCGTTTTTCCTCTTTAGTTTTAATTCATTAATTTCTGAATGCAAATTCTCTATTTCATTATTCAATTTTGCATTATTAACAAGATGTTCTTCGATTGCTTTTTCGTGTTGTCTTTTCAAATCAAATTCTTTAATGTGTAGTTTTTCATTTTCTAAAATTTTTAGGTCTAGTTCTTCTTGAAGAACTGCAACTTTTTCCTCCAACTTTTCATTCTTTTGGAAGTTCATTATTACCCCATTCATTGGAAGTAGTCCTGTTAAAATCCCTTGTACCATTTTACCATTTTGGTTGGCTGTTTGGTCATTTTTTATGTTTCCATGAGATTTAGACTGTTCTAATTGGCACAATATTTCCTCTATCTCTCTTTTTAATTGTGTTTCTCTATATTGTGAGGCATCAAGGCTTGAAACACATTCTTTGTGTTTAATTTCCAATTCTTCAAAACCGCTTTTTAAATGCTTAAATTCATTTTCTTTAGTTTCCAGTGACTCTTTCAGAACCACCGTTTGCTGTTTTAGCTGGGCAAATTTTTTCCTTAACCTTTCATACTTGGACTTTAAGTCTATCTTTTCATCCATTTCATAAAATATCCATAGTATTATTTACTCGTCTCCTTCTACTAAAATGTAATCTTCTGCTGTTACTTCTCGCTTATATGATACCTCCAATATATCTAGATCTTTTTGTTTTATATGCAAGCTATTTTTAATTCTTTTGTTTGGTTATAAAATCCCCAAAAGCATGCCACTATAATATATTGGCGCCACGGCGGGTCGTGATTGTTAGATTTATGCATGTAACAGGTTAGTGGAGAAAAATCTGCAAAGCAGAAGATAACCTGAAAATAATGTGCATATAATCTGGCATATTAAAAACATGAATTTTAGGGTTTTCCTTTTGGTCTTACTCTACATTATTGGTAGGTTTGAGTAACTGAACTCGATATTATGAATTATTTTTCAAAAAATAGGATTAATATGCTGTGACGAAACAAGTAAATACTCTGTAAACGAAAAAAAAAAAATAAACAATGTTTCTAAGACTTTTCTTAGTGAATATCCTTTATTGGAGGACTTTGATCTCGAATTCCAACGTGAAGATGAAAAAGTAAATAATTACGAAGAAATATCAGATTTCATTTCAAAGAATAGTCAACCTACAACAGAAAAATCCTCATTTTTCTCATTATTTAAAAAAAATAATCCAAAACGACTGAATAAGAAAAATACTTGGTCATTAAATAATCCTCACACAACTTTCAAAATAATCAGCCCAAGTTTAAATCTACAGCAAAGGAAATATAAAATCTTCCCTTTAAAGAATAAAAAATCACCAGATACTGTTAGTAATAATGGCAAGATTATATCTCAAATTTCGAATTCAAATTTGTCCAAAGGATCTTTGGAAAATACATCTTCGGCATTAAATTTTGTTGAAGAAAGAGGAACACAAACCAATGGTGATTCATATTCTAGTGATGTAAGATTTGTAAGTAAATAAAAATTTGTAATATATTTGTTATTATTCCTATCAATCTAGGAAATCCTAAAAAATGAGGAACTTAGAGAAAGAGAAATGAAGCAAATTATGGATGAAGTTGCGTTCAAAAAAGAAAAGATTAAAGAAAAGATTGAGGAGGAGCGTGAATTTTCACTAGTGGACCCAGAAGAAGATCAAATTGAAACATGGGATGACACTCAAATATATAAAAAGGTAAGTTTGTTGTATTAAAACTTTAGAGTCTTAACACATTTAAAATAGGTTGAGCCTGGAGAAGAAAAAATGTTAAAATATCCTTATGAAATTGGTGATCCGAAAAAAATTGCGATTCGTAATCATCCTGAACTTAAAGGATATAAACAAAATGATATAAATTTGTCAGAAATGAAATCCAGACAGTTGAAGCATGACCAGGAATTGGAATGTAAGTTTGACTACATATTCCTCTTTTTATTTTTATCTTCTTATTTAGTTATTGAGACTTCTCAAGAAGCACAGCATATGTTTGAAACTGCAGGTTCCCCATTCAGAAATGTTAAAAGGGGAATTAAAGACCCATTAAATGATGAAGATATGGCTGTATTAGATATGCCACTAGGGCATACTCCAGACGGAATTAGAGATATTGTCGAGGAATATTTTTGGGGAGATTTTCCAAACTTTAATTATGAGCACGATAGAGTTAATCCTCCTGATAACTTGGCTCACTTTTTTGATTTGGATTCAAATATCAAGAATGTTTTAACCTTATCTCCGCACAGTTCAAATATATTAGAACCAGGGGTGAGTATCAATTAGTTAATTCTTTTTCAAAGATAATTCTCTTTAGTTGAAAGATCTTATTTCGATTCATCCAAGAACAAAAAAAGATGTTAAAATACTCATTGCAGAAAGAAGAGATCTACTTACGGTTAAAGACCGACCTTTTTCCCTTACCAGATCAATCTCCAAAGGTTTTAAAAATATTTTTATGAGAAGAAAATCCAAAAAGGCAAAACAAAAGTTTTTGGCGGATCTTAGGGATGCAATAATTGAATGGTCTAATGAATATGATAAAGAATTTCCTATGATTACTTTGTCTCCAAACAAATACATTTCACCCAAAATAATCAAAGAAGCTTTAAATAGCAACGAAAATAAAGATATGAATTTAGATCTAAAGCAAAGGTTAGAATTTGTAGAGGAAATGCTCAAAAAAGAAGAAACTCCAACTCCAAAAGATTCCAAACTGTTTAATATTCATCTTTCTAGGCAATTGTTCCCTGAGTTAAAGTTTGAAGATATTCCTGATATTCGAGGAATTCCAATAGAAGAATTAATTATTTTATCGTCCTCAGGAATATTACCCAACATGGGTGACTTTGAACATACTCTTAATTCACTTAGAAACGAATTAATAGAAGCTGAAAGAATAAAAGGTAGCTTTGAAGACCCTCTTGATCCTAGGAGAGTAAGTAGGCATGTGTTAATTAAAGAGCTTCCGCCCATTTCAGCAAGTGAAGATGAATTGGCACAATGGGAAATGGAACAAAGAGAAAAGATGATTCAAGAAGAATATGATGAGCATGGCCACCGTAAATTTAAGCTTCAGCAATTACCATTAGACAGAATACCAGGTGTTCCAAATTTGAAATTAAAACAAAATGAAATGAAGGTCGGTAAGGTTGTAGTTTCGGATGAAGAAGTTGAAAAACTGAGAAATTATGAAAAGAATATATATCCTGAGTACATTAAAAAGACAGATAAATTGTCTAGAGAGGTTGGTTTGTTATTTTGCGTTAATTATTACATTATAATCTGTATTTTAGGCTGAAAAAAGAAGAATCGCTCATGTTATTGATAAAAGAGACCAAGTTGAAGCTGATTTAAAGAGAACCCCAGCTGCCTTTAAAAGAAAAAACCAAGTTGATCCATATAACTTCATTTATGAAAATGAAGGGATGAATTCCAAAATTAGTGACGGAAATAAGCAACTGGAAAGGCCACACACAACAGCTATGACCCATTTAGACAAAAATTTCAAGAAAACTATATTTGATAGCTCCAAATTTAATTATGGATCAAGTTCAGAATTTGGAGACAATTTGAATGATTACATAGAAGCGGAAGACTATATTAAAAAAAAATGAAGCAAAGTGACAGAAAACTTTTAATAACTAAATTAGATAAGTTAGGTATAGAATTACGCAAAAGCTGTCTCTAAATGTTATTATTAATAGTTAAGAATAGGTATTTTTTTTATCATCAATAAGTTATTTTAAAAGTAATTTGCATAACAATTTAATATAGAAATTTGATTAAAATTACTCTCCAATAAGTTATTGATCAATATAAGAAACTTAAAATTCTGGATTCAAAGAATAGTACAAATAAAAGCAGTACCCGTTTTTTTTGAGATGAATTCAAATTTTGCTCAAAATGTGTTAATTTTACTAATCAATTTGTGAAATCAATTAGAAAAGTTTTATCTAAGTTATTTTAGTTTTTTTCAAATTTATTCATTTTCCGAATTATTTGTAAAATTCTTAGAATTTGAGTTAGAGAATAACCCAGAACCTGAACTAATAGAAAACTCAACATGCGAATAGTTCAAACTTTGAATAATTGGTACGGCTTGGCCCGCTCCTTCATGTGAATGATGATGTTTTTTAATGTAAATTACTCTCTCCGACGATTCCACTCCGCCTGAAGATACATTTTTTACAGAATCTAAATCTGTATTTTCTGCTATTTGAGCTCTATGAAATGTGTTCGGGTTCTTTCTCAGATCTGGCTTTCTGTAAATTAAATTATAAACTGTTTCGGTAACAAAAAGGGTAACTTCCTCTTGTTCTTGGTTAGTAATAATAAGTTCTATCAAACTATTTGAATGACTCAAACTATCATCCAAACTACTTGTTATGTTACTGCCTTCTGCATTTTCCATAAGTTCATCTTCTATTGATGTACATAACTGAACTCCTTCCAATCTATTGTCAGAAGTAAGAACTAAACTAGTTTTCATCTTCCAAAATGAGTCATTTTGTTCACCCAAGGAATTTGAAATTGAGAATAATAATAAAGTAAAATAGAAAAAGAGTGAAGGCATAACTAATTAAATTTAAGATTTTGTTTTGTTAATTAACTCGAATTATAATTTGGTTTTGCTTGATGCAGCGGGGACATAATTTTAAAAAACATTACTGCCAAGAAAATAAATCAGTAAAAAATTATTGAGAAATATCTTCCCAAAATGATTTAACTAGTGCACCAATTTCATTACACGCAGTTTCCAAATCGTCATTCACTAATTTGTAAATATTTGGATTGCATTTAATCCTTTCAATTTCCTGAGTAGAATTTTTTAGCCTGACTTGAATTGCCTGGTCCGAATCTGTTTTTCTCTTTCTAAGTCTTTTCTCCAAGTCTTCCTGAGACTTTGGAAGAATACCAATATAATATGCCCTATCTCCGAAAGAGGATTTTTGGATTTGCTCGACTCCTTGGACGTCAATATCAATTAAACAGATCTTTCCCTGATCAATAATGTTTTCTATTGCTTGTTTGGAAGTGCCATAAAAGTGCTCATGTACTTCCGCATACTCAACAAAACCGTCAATAGATATCATACTCTTAAACTCCTCACTTGAGCAAAAATGGTATTCCTTCCCATTAGACTCTCCCCCTCTGGGGCATCTGCTGGTATGAGAAATTGAAAACCCAAACTTCTCAGGAAACTCCTTCATAAGGTAGGAAATCAAAGTTCCTTTCCCCACTCCACTTGGACCGCAGATTACCAGAATATCCTTCATTTTTAAAATTATAGGCAGGAATTTCCAGAAAGCTATTCTTGCCTAAATCCCTTGCTAACTTTTTAAGCCTTCAAAACCGTTATTCTATGGTCGTTCTTTTCGCCCTTGCGTATTCCAACTTTTTGCCTTAATAAGTATATGGCGCCAGTCTTTTAAGATCTGTGGTACCGAATTAAAATTAAGATTAATGGTCAGAAAATACATATTTTGGTTCAAATAAAACTGCCTGGAAATTTATTTAATTATGAGCAAGAGATATTTTGATTATCTAGAAGATTTGAAGTATTGTTTTGGAAAAAAAGATAGTGATTCATTCTATTTATTAAAGGAAATATTAAAGGTAATTTATTGAATTAAAGTAACAATGTTTTATTAATTAATTATTAAACACCTTTATTGCCCCTTTCTTTAGAAATCTGTTAATGAAAAGCCCATATTGAGTAAATGTTCCGAAAAATTAGGAGTTATATTGGAGCTCTCTGAATTTATCATAGAATCTTTTAAACAAAAAGGCTTCACTCCCGATGAATTGAAACTCCTATCCGAACTCTCAGTTTTACTAGGGTTAATTAGAAATATATCGACTGTTTCTCTTGAAAATAGGAGGATCATTTCTAATTCTAAGATATTCAAAAATTTGAATTATTTTATATATATTAAACTTGGTAATGAAGAAAAAATGGGACTATTTAACTTAGTTTCATATGAAATTTTAAAAGTCTTAGACTATCCATCCCCAAAAGATATTTCTTATAATGCTGAACATTTTAAAGAATTTTTGCTCCTCACCAGCAGGTTTCTTCAAATATTAGCAAATATTTCAGTTGATAATAATATTGAATACCGAGTAAGTAACCAAATAAATCATCACGTATCCAAAAAATCAAATTTCAGAAATACTTGTTTAAAGCTTTATACCCATTTGGTTTTATTAATATATATTTGTCTGAACTGATTTCTTTGGCTCTTGGGAATTCAATAAGTATTAGAACTGAGACATCTACTGTTGCTTGTTCGTTTCATCTTATTTACAATTTAATTAAAAATAAGACAGTTACTATGGATGAAGTTGTATGCAAGAAGGAGTTATTTGGTTGTTTTGTTTTTGTTGCGATCTCAATGTATTTTAATACATTAAGATATGCAAATACTGAGAATTTAAAGTCATCAGAGTGGATGTTTTTCTTTTTCAAATATTTGTTTTCTGAAAACCCATCTACATTTAGTGATTTATATTTTTATAAACATTCAGAAGATTCTACCATCGAATGTGACGCCTCTCTCATTTATCTAACAATGCAGGAACCCTATATTAAATTATCAATGCTTGAAAGCAACAATAAAAATATATCAGATGCAAAAATAACAAAAGAAATTTTAATTCTTCAGAAATATCTTTCAAATACTATAATAACAGAATACGAATACAAGGAGATTTTACTTGAAATTTGTGTAGAAATCGAAACCAATACCAATTTTAAACAAAACTTACAGGAATCAGCTGATCAAAACATAATTTCTCAAATTCTCCTCTTAAATGGTACTTTTGATACGATCCTTTCAGAAATAGAGAAAGGAGTTTCCTATCTGGATCAGTTAATTAATCTTCAGATTGAGAATTATTTGTCAAGTGCGAGAAGCAAAAATCCTGTAGGTTTCAGTGTATCAAAGTTTGGAAATGTTAAAGGATGGGTTTCTGTTCTAAGAATTAATACTCCTAAAAATGAAAGTAATATTGATTTTTTTGGTAAAGCACTTATAAACCTTGCAGACTTATTGAGAGTTATGTTAAAATTTAGAAAACATCTAATCAAATCCAAGAGTATAGGAAATGAAGAAATAAGAACTATTTGGAAGCTAATCAGTGAGGAGATTTCTATGGCCTCTATCATTCAAGCAATTTCCACAATTTTTTATGGAAATACTCAACTCCAAAATTCATTTACTTTAATTCAGGATGGTAAGTTCAAAAAAGAATCTATAAAGCTTTTAACTGTGCTTAAAGGAATTGAAATGCTCATCGAATGTACAACAATCGTTGATGAGAACCACCCTTTAATAAGAGAAGCTGCAGTTTTTTCCCTGAGATCAATTACCGCAAATAACTCGAAGGCTTCCGAGATTATTTTTAGTTTGGGTAAAAAAAAAGCATAGAAAAGGCCTAATATGTTAATAATAAATATTTATTTGAATAAATCATCTATTACAAATTTTGTTTCTTTATTTTTAAACTTCAATTTTAGGCGCTAATGTTTAAACACAAACTGTATTGTGTATTATTCTGTATAAATAAGAATAAATTTCTATTTGAATTTGGAAAAAATTTGAGTAGCATAGGTTAATTCTAAGCCAAATTAACTTGCTATTTTTAGTATATTCTATTTTAACAGAGGGTTCTCAATCCAAATGGAAGACTACTATTACTCTGAGATTAATGAGAGCGAGCTTTTAGATGATGATCGTCATAATGACGAGACATTTGACGTGGGTGAAGTAGGTGATGATTGGGTTCCTTCAATTACATTGAATCATTTTGAAATGAGGCACGAACACCAGGGAAGGGAGGGGAGAAATCAAATGAAAAGGCTCGAGGAATTGATGAAGTCCAAAACGCCATTAACAGTAGAGGAGATAGAGGCAGCAATAATGAGTCAAAATTTTTCCAGAGAACAAGGCCCAGGAATAACTCAGGAAGAATTTCATCAGCAGAATTATCTAGATCATGAGACTGAGCATAATAATGTGAGACGTAATCGAGTCCATTCTGGCCATTCTCATAATAAAGGAAGCCTGCATGAATCATCCTTCCAACAAAGACAAAGAAATGCGAGTAACCAACACTTTTCTACAAAAAGGAATGATGATAGAGGCTATTCTGGAAGCAGGGGGTATAAAGGAGGTCATCACGATAATTTAAACCACGATCAGGATGCGTCTAAGGAACCCGAACCAGTTCCTGAAATTCCTTTTAGTAGTTATATTTTTCCACTTACAAAGGCCCACATGTCTGAAATTATTTCAAATAATTTATCATCTCCATCAAATTGGAATTATTCTGGTTTTTCTAATGATACCTTAAGAAACAATCATTTAATGGTCTCAAGAGACTTTGATATGATTTTGAGAATTCAGCTTCAGCAAATGGCAGAAAGACCAGAAATTCAGTCATATTCTTCTAAGTGGAATAGAAGACTCCTTGCTCGCAAACACAATCTCCCCTTGGGTAATGGTGATTCTTCAGAGGATAGAGATCAATCTAAAGTGCAACCCAAAGCGGGGCAAGAAACGGGCGATCGATCAAAAAATAAGTTTAAGGAGGGACAAATTGCTGACCAAGATCCCAATAGAATTCGTAAATTCGGGAAGTCCACATATTCTACGGTCAGGGGAGCTAGAGAACTTATTAAAGTGCATAACTTATCAAAAGATGATAATTCTGAGTTGAGAGATGAAGTAAATATTGGAGAAAATGGAGAACAATCAAAGAGTTCAATAAGTGGAGATTCCTTATTTTATACGGGAAATATCCATCATCAAGCACTTTCAAGACAAGTTTTTGAAGTATTACACAATAGTGTTTTTAATTCTTCTGAATTTGGGAGTAAAGATGACAATAAAGTTCAAGCTCCTGGTCCATTGGTTTATTCTATAATAGAGGCAGGAAATGATCTTCTGCAAGATGTCAGTTACTTTGATGATGAAATTGAAAACTGTCCAACTGGTCATTTACAAGCAAGACTTCGTCTTGACCAGGAATTAAGAGATACCATCGACTTAATTTTTCAGCTACTATTCGGGTTTTCAAAGTATACTTCAGTATCCCCAAACACAGAAGACACAGGCTACAGAAGTGGAGATAATTTTAAAGTTTCTGAGATTTCTTTTACAGAAAGAAATATTGCTTGTTTGAACGCCAGGCGCTGGCTTTTAAACAAAATCCTTAATATTAGGAAGGGAAGACACTTTGTTTTGAGTCTATTCCATATGCCTCATATTAGCGAGGGCTATATGACAGTTTTATTAGAGTCCATTCTTGCATGCAATGAGCCAATGATTGAGATTTTCAGATCATCATCTATAATCCTGCCTCCCTTAATGGCTCTTGTTCCTAGGGCTTTTAGATATCGGCAAGGCCAGGACATTTTAGCACCTCATGATGGCTTTGGATATTCAGGTGATGTAGATCAACTTATCGATGACTGGAGAAATATATATCAAGGAAGTGACCCATATGATGAAGAATATGTCACTAGGGAAGATTTGATGGTTAAGGCAAAGTTGGGAACAAAAATCCTGGAAACTACAGCACTACTTGCAAACAGAATGATGCAATCTAACAATTACAGAGATACGTCTTGTTTAATCCCTAGTCTTTCAGCCCTCCTTAAGTTCTATACCCAAGAATCTATTCAAAGCCTTTTGGGAATTTCTACTGGGGTGGTATTCCTTGCTCTTCTATACAATTCAATTTCGGTTGTGCCCAGGCAAGTAGAGACTCTAAAGCAAATCACGAGACTGCTTGTTTTGGCATTCACAAATTATCTACTTGAAAGAGACTCGGAAAGCTCTCCGATAATACCTATCAAGCTCTCACCTAATGCTCTAAAAGACTCTGAACCTGTGGTACTTTGTGTTCTTCAAAGATCAACAAATGACCCGAATCTTAAAAGCATCCTGATGAACTCAATTTCTGATGTGGTTGGGGCGGAAAACAACGATAGATTCATCTCGGAATTGCAAGATCTAATAGTTAGAGGAACATCAAAAAATTAGCTAACCTAGCAATATAATTATATCCTACTGAAACTTTTGTTTCTTGTTCTTTCCCCCTGTATCCTCAAAACCGTGGCTCCCTGCCACCGCCTCTTCTATTGTGCCGAAGAGATCGGGACGCTTTGAAACAAAGGCAGCCAGATTTTCTTCTATGTTTGAAGATGCTGTGAAGGCAGAATCTTGTTGCGCCCTCTGTATTAATTGGTCCTTCTGTTGTTTCCACTTCGGGTCTAACAGTAGAATCCTCATATGATTTGAAATCTCCTCAACTGGAATTGACTGACCTGTAATTGGACATCTGTACATTTTTCCTTTCAAGCTTTGTTCTTCTGCCTTGGTGGCATATCCCCTCTTTTTTGGTACTCTAACATAGTTCTTTATTATTTTAATATTTTTAAATTCTTCTTGTTCAGAAGCATCATCATTTTTTCCGTTATTTACTTCATTAGAAACTTCCATATCATTTGCTCTTTCCTTCTCTACAACTAAAACGTTAATCTGTCTCTCTTCGCTTTGAATTTCGTCCTCTAAAAGATCCTTCCTATCATGCTCATTTAGAGTGTCTAAGGAAGACTCCAAAACTACCTTTGAAAGAGTTGAAAAATCGACTGGTTCAGGCAGGTCAGTACATATATCTTCAAAATCAACAGTTTCAACAATGTTGATTGCCACCCATTCCAAGTCTATATGGTCTTTATTTTCTAATTCTAATAAATCACTGTTTGAGTCAATTTCCTTCTTTCTCCAAAGGCTGTTCTTATAACAACGCCTGAATATCATCTGTAGATCTTCGGCTTCTTTTTTCATCTGCATTAGATAATTCTTATTTGGAATTAAACAAAGTGAGTAAGTTTCGACTAGGTCCGCAAAGTATCCAAATAATGCGTGCCCAGGTTTCAAAAAATCAAACTGAGGGTTATTTGCCTCTCTACTAGTTAACTCCGATAAAAAAGATTGCCCGTTCCTAGACAAATACATTGCTGTAATTTTTATTACTGACTCGTCCTTTATTGAAATCATAGGATGAGAAACAGTGTATTGATCTTTTCTGGGCTCTTCAGGCTCCATTACAGCACCCCCCATGAACCCAAAGTTTCCACAGAAAGATGTTAGCATCAATACTTCCTTTTCTGCAACTTCTTGTTTCTCCTTCCTACTATTCATATCTAATATAGCTCTAGGAATCGTAGGTCCGCCATCATCAATAGAAATACCATTTTTAAAGTCTTCAAGTCGTTTCTTGTAATATAAATGAAAAGGATTATCCTTATTCAGAAACGTGAACTTAATACTCCCTGACTCACTAAGTATTCTAGATTCGAACGCCTCCCCATTTTTTGCTACAAAGCTGGCAGTCTTATCAATTGTCGTTCTTAATTCAAATGGAGGATAAATTAAGCCAACTTGGTTAGTCATTACGTCACTTAAATTTGTATAATTTAAAAGTTTGTAAGTTTAAATTTAACATAATAAAAATAATAATGTTAGCTCTTTTTATTAAATCCGGTTTCTCTTATCACCTATTTTTGCACAAAAATTCAATTTAAGTCAAGTCCCGCAATTTTGTTATTTTTAGATTATTTCCTTCTTTTCGGTACTGCATAGAAAAATAAGCTCATCACTTCAAACTATTGTTTCCAACCTTCAATATAAAGAATACAATCCATTATGAGACACAGACTGTCAACGCAAAATGCGAAAAATCCCGTAATAACACTTCACCTAAACTAAAGGAGTCTATACAACTAAAAATACACACTTCCAAAGTATTGAATAGATTAGAGATACATTGGTTTCATTGAAAAAACGTATCTAAAAAGATACGACTTGCTGGTAGAGGGCGAACCTAAACCCTGCCAATTCAGGTGGGTTGTGAGCATCCAGCGAGATTATAAAGTTAGCATGGCTAAAGCAATTTTAGTTTATTTAACTAGTTAAGCCTTGAAAAATAAGGACGAAACTAGTAACGAGGTATAACTTGCCAAAACCCCCCGTTAGAAAAACTTAAGTCGGTTTAGGTTATCGGAAAAAGATAATATTCCGAGACGAGCCAATTTACTGTAAAGTTTAAAAAGTGAATGGAGTGGTCCTAATTATTTAGAGACACCAGTGTGAGGAGAAATTATGCCAGATTAATCTTATTTAGCGCAATATTGTTAAATTTAATCACTTTTAAGTATTTTATTGTCTCAAATGTGTAAGGTTGCGGTACAT
This sequence comes from Cryptosporidium ubiquitum, assembly GCF_001865345.1. NCBI lineage: Eukaryota > Apicomplexa > Conoidasida > Eucoccidiorida > Cryptosporidiidae > Cryptosporidium > Cryptosporidium ubiquitum. The sequence goes on along the minus strand of NW_021639816.1, from coordinate 521,907 downwards.
TTAGACATAATAAATTAGAAACATAAGTTTAAACTTTACATGCAAATATGTTTGATTATAAAAAATTTTAAATATAAATGAAATATTTGAAAGTTATTTTGATTTTTTTGCTTAAATTTACCATAGAGCCCTTACTTGTTGATTCCTATTTTTAAAAAAATACTATTTATTTGCAATTCTGGACTTTTTCTTTCTAGTATTATTGCATAAATCCATAGCTAAAATCCTTTTATTTAGTTAATTCTGTTCGCTTTAATAAAAATAAAAATTGAAACAATTAGATTCACACTTAAGATACAATACTTAGTTTAAAAAACTTAAATTCTATGCCTAAAAATATAAACCGAATGATAATAATGCAAAAGTAAGCCCTAAGCCCAAAGTAAGTGACCCTGCAATTGATAGAATTAGTTCATCCTTGAAATTTCTTTTTAGCTTCGGGAATCTGAATTCATATACAATAAAAAATGCAATAAACAACAATGCTAGAGAATAAAACTTGAATAATATTTAACCATAAAAATCCGACAAAACTTACAAATAAATGAGAGGATCATTGATATCGGTAGAAAACTTTGATTGGAAACTAATAGTGGGAAAGGCTCTGGGTTAAAGTTGCTGTTCATTCTTTAATTTCCACAATATTATTTAATCCCTGAAAGTCAAAATAAAATCACTTAATGCAAAATAAATATTACAAAACAGTTATCCTACCGCCAATATTTTTTGTGTAAAGATATTAATTAAATTTGTTTTAATAACAATGATAAAGATGCCCAAGCAAGCCAAAACCACTTATTTGTCTGTGTGAGTAGTTTTTAATGTATTTATTTCATCTTCTAAATTCTTAAATTGATTTTCTAAATACATTCTAACATACTAAATTTGACTTCCCCTCAACTGCTTGACCAAATATAATTAGAAAAATTGCAAGTTTAATTGCTCTCAAAAATACTTATAACACGACTATTATAAAGTGATTTTTAAATATTTGCGAATTAATAATTTTTGTTAATGAACCTGAACTTATGAAAGTTTCCCAACGGATTATTATTCAAGCACTGGCATTATTTTTGTTTATAAAATACACAGGGATACATTCTGCACTCTACTTTTACGTTCAAGAAGGTACAGAAAAGTGTTTCATACAAGAAGTTCCTAAGTCTGTTCCAATTCACGTAAAATATGAGAATGTGAATAATTTAGGTATGTTCAGCCCCCATTTTTGTGCATAACGTACTTTCTTTAGGTATTGATTGTAACATTATTTTCAGAAACCCAGAAAACATTGAAGTATTTAGTAGGCATGTAAACGAAAATGAGCATAAAGGGAGTGTCGCATATCTTCCAGAAATAGATGGAGATCATAAGTTATGTATTAGATGCGAATCTTCAAATTGGTTTAAATCAGAGCAAATGAAATGGAAACTCTCAATTGATACAGGTAACTTGAGTGAGCACCTCGATGTAGATTCTATAGCAAGCAAAGATGAGGCAAATTATATAGAAGAGTTTATCAAATCTCTGACTAACAAGGTAAATAATCAAGTATCTGAGGGGGAATATGAGTTTGAAAAACAAGAAAAGTTTTTACATCAAGCACTGAGTGTAAACAAAAGAATTGTGATATATTCTATCATCCAACTATTATTAGTATCAGCTATTTCATATTTTTCAATTATTCATATGAAGAATTTCCTTAGAAAACAGAAGATTATTTAGTGTCTGATTTTTCATTTTTTTTTTCTTCATTTTTCAACTTAACGCATAATTGTGAGGGGAAGGTAAACAAAATTACATACAAGGTGTGAAAATTATAGCAAAAAAACCAGTTTCTAAATTAAATTAAAAAATAGGTTTATGATAAATATAGCTATTTCAAACTTATTTTATAATGGGAATTAAAGGCCTCACGAAGTTTCTTGCGGATAATGCTCCAAAAAGTATCCAATACCAAGTAAGTTTTACATATAGACAACTATATTGCAAAGTTAGATATTTACCCGTTTTTTCTATATCTAGCTCAAATTTGACTTCTTGAAGTCTTTTACTATCCAAATAAATTTATTTCAATTAATTTATTTTAGACAATTGGCTCATTATTAGGAAAAAAGGTAGCAGTAGATGCTAGTATGTGGATTTATCAATTTTTAGCAGCAATTAGGGAAGGTAGCCAATGGGGTAACTTAACGAATTCTTCAGGGGAATCTACAAGTCATATAAGCGGAATGCTTTCGAGAACCACCAGATTGCTGGAAGCAGGAATAAAACCTGTTTTTGTTTTTGATGGTACTCCCCCGGAAATGAAGAAGGATGAATTGGCGAAAAGAGATGAAAGAAGAGAGAAAGCGCTTGCTGAGTTGGAAAAAGCTCAAGAAATGGGGGATGGAGAACTGATCAAAAAGCAGTCAATTAGAACTATTCATGTAACAAAAAAACAAATAGAAGACGTTAAAAAACTTTTGAATTTTCTCGGAATGCCCTATATAGATGCTCCATCGGAGGCCGAAGCACAATGTGCAGAACTTTGCAAAGATGGTCTAGTTTATGGAGTTGTCACAGAAGATGCGGATTCACTGACATTTGGGACACCGGTACAAATAAAACAATTGAATTTCTCAGAATCTTCTTCAAATAAAGTAAACGATAAGTCTCCAGGTAAACAAAAGAATGGTATGCAAATTATCAAGTTACCTTTAATCCTTTCTGAGCTTGATATTACTATGGAACAGTTTATTGATCTTTGTATTTTGAGTGGATGTGATTACTGTGGAACAATAAGGGGAATCGGAACAAACACAGCTTATAAACTGCTTAAAAAACACCAAAATATTGAAAAAATTTTACAAAACATTGACAAAACCAAAAATCCTGTACCAGAAAACTTCGAATTTTCAAAGGTGAGAGACCTCTTTAAAAAACCGATAGTGACAAAAAGGAACGAATTGGAAGAATTAATAAAGTGGTCAAGTCCCAAGTATGAAGAACTTACAGACTGGCTCGTTAAGGAACAAAATTTCAGTGAAGCTAGAGTCACAAGTTATTGTGAAAGAATCAGGAAAAGCAGAAGTAAGACTTCGCAAACATGTCTGGACGGTTTCTTCAAATCTAAATCAAATGAAAGAAAAATGTCTCATGAAACCCCCCTCTCCAAATTATCTCAGTCTGAAAAACCAAAGGAAAAAACTTGTACAGGAGTCAATTCTTCTTTGAATCGCGATACAAAGAAGGTCAAAATAGAAGAATGTAGAATTTCCAGCGAGTGGGGAGTTCCTATATCTAAGAGCTCCAACGATAAAACTGAAAAAGGTGATTTCGGGGGCAAATCCGAAACTCATAATGAAACTAAGGAATTCCAGATTAATAAAGGCAAAGAAAACAAAGAACATGAATCTTCAACCGTAGAGAACACTCCATTAAAAACAAAATCACCTGAACTTTCGAATAGGCCAGTTAAAAGAAAGCTAAACAGATTAATCGATGAAAGTAACGAAGATTAATTAATTTATTCCTTATAATAGTTAATTATAAACTGAATTGATAATAATGAAAGTAGTAATTTTCCTGTTATTTAATTTCTGGTCTCATTGCTTAATCTTATTCCTAGGAGACTTTGATTTTTGATTTGTTTTGGGGCCATCCTCTACTCTTGGTTTTGAACGTTGAGGACTTTGTCCATTTTCTTCACTTGAAGTCCTTCCTTGTTTTTTTGGAGTTATTGGGTTTTCTATATTCAATTTTTTACAACTTTTTTCGTCGTTAGTAGACAATCTTCTAGCCATATGAACAAAATTGTATTCCCATACTCTTCTGTCCCACCAAACAAATGAGCCACAAGGAACAGACCTTGGATCCAATACCTCGTAAGGAATAGAAACGTTTTGAAGTTGAATTGGGTGGGGAAAATTAATTATTATTGGCGAAAGATCATTTGGGTCGGACAATAATGATTGTGAACTTGGACTGTTTTTGTTTAACTTAACCCTTTTATGCTCATCCAAATCTGAGCTCCATATAAATTGCATTTTGTTGAATGGTAAGTCTTTATTAGTTAGACTTGAAAAGTTTTTCTTAGAATCTTTCTGTTTTTTTTTTTCATCTATAGAATTATGGATGCATGAAGATTGAGCTTTATTCAAAATGATCATCCACTTTGTGGGCTTCATTTCTGTAAGCAGAGAAGTTATGGTTGGGTACTTGCTAAGATACGGCTCTGCTCCTTGTGATTCATAAAATACCAATCTTTCTTGAGTGTCCAAGTTTGTAATATTGAACTCTGCAATTGAAGAATCAGATATCGTCTTTTGGCCTAAATTCTCATCCAATTCGTGCCCATAAGTTTGCCTATTTTTTTTCACTCTTCTAGAGTGGAAGTTTGAATCTTTTGGTGCTTCCCAAAAATCGCCAAAGACTGCCTCTGCAGTATCAGTTCTAAGCCTTCTTGGAGACTGAATGCTGCCCAAAAATTCTTTTTTGTTCCCATTAGAACCCATGCTATGAACTTATCTTCTCTAGGAAAAGATATTAGCTATAATAGTTATACTAATTTCCTGTTATAATTCATTTAATTAATTTATTTCCTGGCGAAAAATTTTGGCGGATCTCAATTCAAAAAATGTGAAAATCTTAAATAACATGAAAAAGTACATTTTATTTATTATAAATTGCGTTTTAATATGTGGTTTTATCTCAGCACAATCTACAGTAATACCTTCGTTTATTCCAGTTAATGAGGGTATTCCGGATCACGAGCTTTCACGTCTGTCCTTAGAAGTACTTCCAATTATATCTCACAAGTTTAAAATTCAGATATTCTCTGATAGGATTAGAATAGACTCGAGACCAAAATGCCATCAATCCCAAGGGTTTGACGGCAAGGACACAATAAAAGTAAGTTTTATCATTTTACCATAATTACATGCGACTTTTTTTCACAGGGATGTGAAATAGGGGTTTACATTTGTGATAATGATTTCCACAAACAATGTTTGTGGGTCCACAAAAGCCACTGCCAATGTTCATCTCCCGGTAAGTTTAAAAATTTTTAAATTAGCCAACCAAGTAAAATTTTGAATAGACGAATTCTTCAAGCTTAAAGAATGCAGGATTAGCATTACCAAAGTTCCAACAGGAGATCCTAAATATCCTTTTATAAATGTTCCGATAGGTGAATGCAAACTTGCAATTTGGATAATTGCTCTTTTAACGACATTTTCGGCCTTATTCGTTGGCTATTTAATCAAACTACTCATAAATAGTATTTACAGAAAAAAATAAGGGGGTATATTTCCTGCATAAAGAGAATCCACGATATAAAGACCAAATTCAGTTAAAATATTTAATAGCTTAGACTAGATACTAATAGAGTTAAAAATCTGACTAATAATTAAATACTATATAACATCAAGGAAACATTCCCAAGCTCTTGGTAGTAAATAATCATCAGGAATCAGAAACTATCTATGCGTTACCTCGCTATGAATTTAAACTCCCTTCTCTGCCTTATCCTTAGCTGTCTTGCGGCCACCACGTAACAGACCAGTTCTTCTGGCAGCAATGAGACCGACCTTCTGACCTGGTGGAGCACTTCTTGAAACAGTAGATGGGTGACCAATGTGTTGATGGTTACCACCACCGTGAGGATGGTCTACTGGGTTCATAGAAACACCTCTAACCTTTGGCCAGCAGTTTCTCTTTACTTTGTATTTGTGATAATTGTTACCTGCTTTCAAGACTGGCTTATCAATTCTTCCTCCGGCAGCTACAATACCAATAATAGCTCTAGATTGAGAGCTGATGGTTTTTCTTGCACCAGATGGGAGTCTGATACGTGTCTTGGTTCCGTCTTCAGACTGACCAACGATAATTGCATAAGTACCAGAGGTCCTAGCGAGCTTGCCTCTGTCACCTGCCTTTTCTTCGCAAGAAGATATGATGGTACCTTCTGGAATCTGACCAACTGGCAAAACGTTTCCTACAGAAAGCGTTGCATTTCTTCCGCAGTATACAAATTGACCAGTATGGAGTCCTTCAACAGCAATCATCAACTCCTTCTTGATTTTGTATCTGTAAGGGTCTCTGAAGGAAACATGTGCAACTGGACAGCCCCTACCTGGATCTGTTGTAATGTCCTTTACTAAACCCTTAATATACCCATGACGCTCGATGTAGTCCAATGCACGGAGCTTAACTGGTCCTCTTCTCTTAGAGACCTTAGCCTTGAAAATTGAACCTGCACCCTTACGCTGACCTCTAATAACGCGACCCATTGGTTTCTATTCGAATTTAATCTTCTCAAAAAAGTCTAAAGACAAATTATTTATTAAATAATCCAAAGGTCACTACTGAATGCGATATGAAAATTAACTCAGTTTATTTTAATTTTTGTTTATAATTCAACTCTAATGTTATATTTGACCCGCCTCTGAAATTATTAATTAATTTGCTATTTTACTTATGATCTTTCTATTTTAATCTTTATTATAATTAATCATTATTTTGCCCTAAATTCTTGTCTCGATGTATTTTTTCCCCTTTAACAATAAGAAATTGATTATTAAAGGTAACTACGAGACGCCCTGAAATACGTGTCTAAGGCGCCACCACATTATATTTTTTAAGTTGATCAGAGCCAAAGTAATACACAAATTCGCATAATTTTTTTAGATTATTTCCTCATCTAAAGAATGTTTTTGGACATTATTTATGCTTGTTTTGTCTATATTCCATTTATTATATATGTATATGCTTAATATTCTCTTTGACTTTTTAAATTAAATTAACTATTAATCGGAAGTCTATCTAGGATATATTGAATATTTCAGATTTATTTATTTTATTTCAATTTCATCTAGAAATAATTTGCTTGTGACTTTGTTCCACTATTAGGGAGTATGAAAATCAATTGTGGCGCCATTTTCCTTTTTGTATTAGAAAGATCCATCTGAAATTTGTGTGGTGAATGAAAACCTCATTTTGTTAATATAGAGTAATGCTACTTTCATGTGGTGTTACACCGGATGGGGGTATTCTAGATGAAACCACTTTGACTTGTTGTAGCAGTTGGGATTCAATTTGTGCTACTGGTACAAAGTCTGGGCATGTATATTTATGGAATATTTTAAGGGTCAATGAAGAGGCGAGTGGAATTTCTCCAGATAAGGAGCTAGTCCCTTTTTGCGTTCTTATTCCTAATTCACTATGCCCAGTTAAACTGATCGGTATGGTTTTTATTTTGTCTCCCTCACCTTTATTACAAAGTTGTACAGATGAGTTGTTATTAACACTGCATTCGGATAACATTCTAAGATACTGGTCCTTGGATAATGGAAGGTGTATTGCACAACTATCAGACTCGGCAGAACACGAAGTATTGCAGTTAGTCAGCCTTGCAGACAAAAGGTTCATATTGCTTGTAGGACACCAACGTATTACTATAATCGACACTTGGTCACGACTAAACTGTGGAGCCCTCAAAATAGCAAGTTGCCCATATTCGAAACGCATGGTCAACAACAGAATTGATGAGGACACACCAGATATGTACAAAATTCAATCTCCGAATACCGTCCATTTTTCATATGAAGACAAAAATGAAAATCCTACCCTTAAACCAACTTATATATATGGAGAATATGGAGAATCTATGATATTTAATGTTTCTACTAATCATGATTACTTTGAACTTCTGAAATGGTCTTCAAATATCTCACTTTTTGACTACTGCGAAGATAACAAGTATCCCACAGCCCACTTTTATACAGTGGCTGCAATGCTAAATACTGGTCAAGTTTTGGTTTGGGACTTAAGTAATTTGATAAGAATTTGGTGGCACTTCATCCCAATTCCTCACTGTGAAATTCCATGCCCAGTTCCAAAACCTCAAAAAAATAATGTTCCTAAACCATTTATGAAATATAGCCAAGACGAAGCTGGATTTACCAATTCTGCTAAAAATGCTTCTCGTTCTTCTTTAAACTATTCTCATGATCAAATTATATTAGAAGATCATCTAGGTGAGCTGGAACTTAAACATGAACAAATCAAACCTGAAAGTTCAACAGAAGATATCAACGGATCTTCATTTGAAAGTTATGATCATATATTGGAGCTAAGTAGTAATGCAAGTGACCACTCCAAGTCCAGTTCATTTGATTTTCCAAATATTTACCAATTTAATTCAATTAGGTCTCCAATGTTGGCTCCAACATTTTTTTCCTTACATCCATGTTTTGTTTCAGAACCCATCAATTTTTATTCTATTCCCTCAAGTGAGATGTTTTCAACTCAAATTGTTGTAACAGACTTTTATTTAATTGTAAATGCGAAATATAGGCTTATAATTTGGAAACGCACCTTCCTACCTCAGTTTCAAAATAGAAACCAAAGGTACCAACCATTTGGGGATCTATTTGTTCCAAACACACCAGTATTTGAAGATTCCAATTTAACAAATTCACAAATAGAAACAGGCATAAAAAATTCATGCCATGGAAATGATTCTAAAGATTCAATGTATGATGTTCATCAAACACCTCTGAAAAGAGCGACAACTCTAAATATAATAAATCAAAATACAGATAACTCAGAAACTAAGCAAAAGCTTCAAATTTGGCTAGGATTCTCTCAAATTTCCTTGGGTATAAGACAGTCATGTATCAATAAAAGTAAGACATTTTCTCCCATAAGAACTCTCAGCATGGAATATGAAGAAAAACAAAAACATTTTGTATCTTTTCTTGCGTGGTCCTCTGACTTTACAATCTATAGCATTCAAATTCCCTCAATAGTTTGCTTTCTTTTTAGCCAAAATTTTAACCCAAAATATGAATCAAATGTTACTTTTTCTGAACATGAACTCGGAGAAATTGATAATTTTGGTAACTACAATGACATATTGGCGATTCCTATATATATTTCCAGAGACTATATTCGAATAAATGATAAAGATCAATTAAATTACTTGGGCCATCTTGCAAGTTATTGGCAGTTCTTTAAAATCAACACATTGTATGAGAATTACATAGAGGAATCATCTAAATCTAGTAAAAATACAGATTATAATGATCAAAACCACGGAAATAATGAAATTATTTGGGTTCATAGAAATAATTTTCGGTTTTTATTTGAAAAGAGTTGTGAGACACTTCCCAATACCAATTTTACATATATTGAGCAGAATTCAGACAAAATATTTTATGCATTCCTGGACTTATCAATCGTTGAATCTCAAAAAAAACTTCCTTCATACTACGAGTTTCCTTTTATTCCAAATAGTAACTCATTTCCGAATTACTATACAAGTTTTAATGATCCTCACTCTTTTGTTTTAAATAATGTAGAAATATCTGATTCCAAAAACAAATTTTTCCCTGTTAAAGATAATATAGAATCTCAAAAAACTATTGGAACTAGAAATAAAACAATTATGAATAGATTGACTGAAAACAAGCTTTATTGGAAATCCACGAAATCCTTGAGAAATGTTTGGGAAGATGATATTACTGATTATGATAAGAAAAATAATATTTCGGTCCTTTCCTGTTGTATTACCGAACAAAAAAACTCCATTTATTGCATAATTTCTCTCTCGAATGGTAAAATTATGGGACAATGTCTAACTGGAGAATTTGGACTTTTTAGTATGATGAATTGTAACGAAGATAAACATTTTTTTGGAAATATCGAAAACGGAGTGGTTTACCAACTTCCTTTGCCAAGATCTTCATGTGGACATAAAACAAATGTGATCGAAATAAAATCTATTACGGACGGTTGTATTTTTGGACTAACTTGCTGTGGAAATGTACTAGTTTGGAAAGTGGATCTAATGGAGAACCTTTTTAATAAATTTACTTTAGGAGAATCTATAAATAAAGATCAACATTGCAACTTTAATCATAATCATAATATCAATTCTACAAAAAATAAACATTCACCTGGAAATAAAACACAAGTTATATCTAATAATCTATTTTCTCTAATAGCTTGGATAGATGGCTTGTTTTTCACAAATATGATTTCTCTTAACAAAGTAATTGTTTTTGATGTAAACAGATTAGGAGAGCTTGGGACACCTAAATATGACAAGTTCCAAATCTTGGTTCATTCTTCCTTAGAAAAGAAGTGTTTTTTAATAAAAGTGAATGATAATAAGATAAATAAGATAACCTCAAAAGCTGAGTCTAAATCAATTAGTAGATGTATTTGGGATGAAAGAAAAGATAAGGTCAATACCGAATGCCAAGGAGTCACTTATGAAATATTAAGTTTATCTTTAGAAACAGAAAAAATACAAGACCCAATTGAGTCCAGAATTAATTCAGTTGGTATTGACAAACCATCCAACTTTATTTTTATATTGCAAAGAGACATAGTTTTTGTATATGACAAAGATTCATGTCTATTACTGGCAAAAATCAGCTTTAATTCTATCCTCGAACTAAAAGTATCCGAGTACCAAAACTACCACCTATCATATGGTATTATGTCTAGTCTAAACAGATTTATACAGACTAGCAACCGAATTGAATTTTTGGATCACGGAGTTATGTTTGGATCTATATTAATAGGGTATATGCCAAAACTCGATTTTCAACAAGAAAATTTTAATCAAGGATGTCTTGGCGTTCGTTCTAGTATGAGTATTACATTCATGGCATTTAACCCTCATGTATCAGCAGATGTTGTTAGTATTGAAAAAAAAAAACAGAAAAACACAAAAACCTCAAGATACCTACAACATCTTTTCCCTCTTTTTGTGAGATCTAATAATGAATTTCTAAGTAAACTCTTTGCAAATATGGCTCCACTTACTGTACGACCAATTCTTAGATTTAGTACTTTAATTACAGGCGTGAATTATGCAATTTCCATTCCAATCTGCAATAATTTGAAGAAGCAAACTTTTGATATAAAACAAACTTTAAGATCAAAGTTGCGTGATAAAACTGACTTTTGCTTCAATACTTCTAAAAAAAGTAATTCGGGTACCAGAAAGCGTTGTGAATCTGTAGATCGCTCCAGAAACATATATTCTGGATCAAGAGAATCCAGGATTAGATCACACACCTATGATGGAATAGGAAATCCTCCTTATAGATACCTTGTTTCCGAAAACTGGAGTGAAAACATAATGAGACATTTGGATATTAAAACTATGTCTGTGAGAACCCTAAGAAACAGGCTTAATATCTCGAATAATAGAAATATTATTAGTAGCTGTCCAGGAAGGCCATTTTTTGAATGGAACAGATTACCAGAAAGGAAGAAGAATCTCGAAGTAGACACAAATGACTATTATATTGGAGAGTTATCCGGAATTCCTTGTACTTCTCATTTAGTGAACAGAATAGTCAGATCAAGAAATTCTGGTTTAAACAGGAAAAATTCAAAGTTATCTCAAAACTTAAAAGTAAACTTGAATTCAACTACAACACTTCAAAGAGGAGAAACTTTTGATTCTAGAAGTTTAATAAAAAGAGATTCTACGGATAATTATGAAAATTCGATCTCTTTGTTTAGATCAAGAACATACGAATCGACCTTGAACTTTTCTAATGGATTAATTCAAGAATTCTCCACTTTTGAAGATTCGGATCAAATTTGGTTAGAGAGATTTTTAAACCAAAGAAATATTAATGAGAAATTTCTAGGTTATAAGAATCAGGGGGAAAAAACATTCGAATTTGAGGATTCTGTGGAATCTTTCAATACTTGTGAGTTTGGGAACGATTTAGAATGTCAACATGAAATAGAGTCTTTTAGACAAGATCCGTCAAAGGAACCTCAAGAACACTTTTCGGCACACCAACTTGCTCTTCAAATGGTTATTTTACATTACTACTTTACTTATTATTCAAATTTGGACTTGCCTATACAGCTTTTAGATAAGTTTCTATTATCATGGATAATTGAACATGTTGAACAAAAAAGACTGTTAGTCAGATTCATTCCTTTCCATCTCTTTTCAATCACAGGTATGACATTAGACGTATTTAATCCATATTTAAGACTATCTGCAAAATATTGTTTACAATTAGCAATTAGATCTCTTCCAAGTGAATTGTTGTCTTATTGCGAAGAAATAGCAATCGATACTCTTTCTGGGATAATTAGAGAATTCTTAAGAATTTCAGGATCTACAGCAGATAAAGAAAGTAAAGATGAGACTTTGCATTTATTAGAACAGGAAGTCACTACTTCAAGTAACTCAGATTTTGGAGGAGCTTTATGCTCTACACTTGGTAGTGAAATTAAAGATATCCCTCCTTGGAATGAATCATGTAGGCGTGGCCATCCTAAAATTTATTCCTACTGTAGTATTTCACTTTGTAGAATGATTGGTTATAGACTTCCCTTCCCAATTATGAATTCTGGCGAATATTACTGTTCTAATTTAAGCATAGAAGATCTTTCATTATTTTTTTTGAGTATGGTTCTTTATGAGCATCCTTTCAAAAGAACTCATAGCAGTTGTATAGGGAAAATTATTCTTTCGTTTTTGATAAGTATCATTACCACCTATGACATTGAGATCATAATAAAATTCTCAAAAAATTTTGAGAAACAGCAACTGGAGAAAAAAAGATTACTTAAGCCAATATATGCTAGAAGGAATGATACTGAACAGTGGTATTCTTGGGAAAACCTAAACATCGATTCCAGCAAATCAAATATTATAATCAGTTCAAGTTCAGAAAACTTTAAGAATTTTGGACTTTCAAAAATTTCTGGATATAAAGGTAGCCTCAATTACGATGCAAACTTTTATTATAATAATATTAGTATTATGGATACTTTGAGATTTCTTTTTGCATTAGAGCTTTTTTCTCTTAACTTTACGAGTCTTCTAAAAGCAAAAAATATTGAGAATACATGTGTTCCTAATTTATTGAGAAACAGCCTTACTAGTTGGGAAAACAACATCTTCATGGCAGCTCATCTTTTCCAAGTAGATAACGAAGATTTAAAGAACAATATAGAACCACAAAACAATAAAAAAGGTATGAGCACTAAGGTCTCAAATAGTATTATTTGTCTATGTATAAGATTGCTCACGTTAGCACAATATCCACCTTTCTGGACTTCCTGCAGACATTTACTTCAATTAATAGGTCAGTTAGATCCCAAAACGTACATTTATATACTCGGATATGCTGGAAGGACTGCATATCCTTATATGGGAATAAACTATACTTGCAACGTATTATCATTGCTGGTATACTTTGTATCTAGTCTACCTGAATACTCTTTTCCTTATTTAAGTATGGTTGTTGATATTTCCATTGGATTTTTGGACCCACTTGACTCTACATTACGCAAAGGAACAATAACGGCAGTTACATCTGTTCTTTTCATATTAGTGAGTGCCTTTCCAATGATCACCTTCCACCAAAATACACAAAGATTTGCAATAGGTTTTGATCGTTCTATTATTGTTTATGATCTTAGGACTGCAACAAAATGGAGAGTATTACAAGGACATACACAACAGGTTGATGCATTGTGTTTTAATAAGGAAGGTGAATTCCTCGCTTCATACTCGATAGCAGAAAAAGCTCTAAGAATTTGGCAATGTACACAGTCTGGACTCTTAGGAGGACTACTTGGAATTTCAGGAAATTGCATCAAAACAATAGATCTCGCTGAAATTCCTTCTAGAACATTGAACTGCTCATTATATTACAGACTCAAAGTTGTTAAGATTTCGTGTAAAAACACAGATGAGTGGCAATTAAGAAGGGAGAATAAGAAAACCTACACAATTACTATTGATAAGAATTGAATTATGAAATTATTCTCGAACATAGTATTAGATAAAGTAATATTAATTCTTTAGCATCGCTATTAATTCTTACTATAAACTTTAGTATTAGAAAAGAAGGCATTTATATAATATTTTAACTAGAGGATGAATGAACTAGAGTCTTCAGCTAATCTCCTGGCAGATGCGTTTGAATCGAAGAAAAGACTATCTACTTCTTGGATATCGGATTTACAAATGCTTTCTCTTCCAAAAGTACTTGCAATGATGTAAGCAGGAGTTAATAGCTGGCATATATAACGTAGTGATGTAGAACTTCCAATTTCTCCCAGAAGTTGTAGAGACTCTTTATCGACTTTAATGCCCTCTATATCGCACCTAATAGAGACGATTCTAATCATTTCTTCAATGTTGTATGGAACTGTTCTAATAATTAGAAGCCTATCCAATAAATCAACGGGAATTCCATGCGATGATAGCATATCAGTACCTCTAACAGTACATACGCCTCTGTTGGTTCCAAAAATAACGATTGGAGCTAGAGAGCTTTCAAGAGTTCTGTTAAGGAATGTAAAACATTCGATATCGAGCATGTGCACTTCATCAATAAACAAAACACCTGGGACAAGTTCCGCTACTCCCTGATCAATATATTCATTTACACTCTTGTTAACCTCGAGCCTGAGTTTCTCAGTAATTTCCGTCTTCTTTGGACGTACATATTGACCTAATAAAGAAATGATATCTTGGCCACCCTGAGGTTTAGCATTTGCCAAATCTAGATCATACAAGGTAACATCTTGAACAATTTCCCTCTTTTTATAAACATCTCCTTTTGGGAGAGGAACATACTCTTCGGATTCTAAGTCAAATTCTGTGGCAAATGAATCTGATCTTCCCAATCTCTTGACAATTCCACTTGAAGATTCTACATAAACTATGTCTCCAACCTTGACTTTTTCCTTGTAAAAAACATCGTTTAACTGAGGAGCAAGACGAAGTGTTTTTGTTCCTTTTGCTGATTTTAAAGTCAATACTATTGCCGAGACTGCCTTTCCAAAGTTTCCATGCGGATTTTCAGTTTCTTCGGTGACTAATTCGACAACTTCTCCTTCGTAAACTTCTTTAACGTCCCTAATCCTAAGTCCAATAGCTCTTCTAAAGTTTTCCATGAGTATTTCAGTTTTTTTGACCTCAGCTGAATACACTTCAGATGCTACCATTGGGCAAAACGGAACTTTTGGACCTAATTCATGTGCTATAGCCTGGGCAATTGCTGTCTTGCCAGTACCGGGAGGACCTGCCAACAATACAGCTTTTCCTGCGAGCTTTTTGTTACGTATTAGACTCAGAACTACTCCTGCAGATTCTCTGGCCTGTAGTTGACCAATCATTCCGCAAGACCCGTCATCTGATGCTGTTCCATCATCCTTCAAACCTAATCCTCTAATATGGCTATGGGCAGAAACTCGGCTAAAATTTGCCGAGCTTAACTTTTCATCTTCCATTTTGATATTTTGAGCTTCTTCAGAAATCGCAATTTCTAATTCCAACAATTGGTATTAGTAGCCTATGAGCCATCATCCCTACAACTATTTGACAATATTTTGGCGGTACGGAGACCCGCCAAAAATTGCTGAAGGATTACTGTGGGAAAAAGGAGAATTCAAAATATAAATTATAAACTTATGCTAAATATATAGATATTTAATAATACTATTGAATTATAAAATTGATATTCTTTTCTTAAATTCAACAATTGTTAATCTGTCTAGATATAATCGAAACAATATAATTGTAATCTGGAACTTGGTTCACGTCAGTCCCAACTACAATTACTGTAGGCCTGTCTGCATTCGAAAGGATTGAATGTACTACTTTTTTGATGTCTTCTATCCCTATACTCTTAATACAATTAACTATTTCATCCAGTTCAATATACTCAGAGTATGACAAAATTTGTTTGGAAATTTCCTCCATGTAATGACTCTTGTTTTCATAAGCTGAATATATAGTACTTAAAACCAAATTCTTGGCCCTTTCGAGCTCCCTTTCACTGATATTTTTCATTTCACCGAACTGTTCTGCAATTATTTTGATTGATTTTAATGAATAGCCTGGATAAGAAGTAACATGAATTCCAAATAATCCTGTGCCTGTATATTGATTAACAAAACAGTTACAGCTTTCAACCCAATCAAATTTATTTAAAACATCCAAGAACAGTTTTGAATACATTCCTTTTCCAGGACCACCCACACTAAAAGAGCTCCCACCACCAAGGTAGGCTTGGAGTACGGACAAAGCGACAAATTCGCGTCCTTTCCAGTTTAGATTAGTTTCAAAAGCGACCATTGTATTTGTAAAGCCATAATGAGGCAATTTATTTTTTACTAAGCCACCAACATATTTTGGGGCTCCCATATTGTATTCATTATTTTCTAAATTATTGAGGGAATTTTTTTCCAGAATATTAAACTTTTTTGATGAACTCATGATTTTTTTAATTAATTGATCATGTCTTATACCGGTTCCAACAATAACAGTGTTTAGTGAAAAAAGATTTGCATTTCTAAAGTGCGTTAAATTCTGGGTATTTAGACTCGAAAATTGGTCAAGGAAAAGGGCTTGATTTTTACCCAGAGAGTTTTCTTTCCATGCTGTTGAATGCAAAAGTTCGTTTAGCATTATACTAGGGTTCTCTAGCTCAAACAAAAGTTCCTCTTTAACATTCTTCTTAGTAATTTCTATTTCTTCATCATTGAATTTCTTTGTGTAGAATTTGAATATTCCATCAAGAAACTCCTCAGTATTTTCCATTCCTTGATCTTTCAAATATTCTAATATAAACGAAACATATTCTTTGTCAAAACAACCTGCCAACATCAATCCATTTGATGCTAGTTTATTTGCTAAGGAATTCCGTGAACTTTTTCCTTCTGGGGAAAGTATCATATTGAAAAGAACTCTTGACGATCCGAAAGAATTCTTTGACTCAAATCTAGAACCTAACTTGAGGATGACTCCCAGAGATGCTATTTTCTTGTTATTGTCAATTGTAATCACCCTCATTCCATTACTAAGTTCCGAAAATATTGGCTCAATTCCATTTTGACCAACAATTTCGCGATTTCCGATGCCACTCAAGCTATTGATTCGACTAAAAACCGGTCTTTTGGTTCTTAGAATTTGTGTGTTTATATTTTTAAATGCATGTCTAAAAAGACGAATTCTTTGAATCATGATAAAATTACATATTATATTAAAAAAGTAATTTTTGAATCAAAATATGTGTATTCTAACTAAATTATAGATTTTAATAGTTAATTATCTAATAATAAGCCAATTTTCATAGAACATAATATCAGTTAATCTACAGATTTGGCGCCGATGTAAGTTGTGGATCTACATGCTTGAGGAAATATGGAATTTTTATAAATTCCTCTACAACCAACTTCTAAATCCAGAATCCCAGCATAAGGTTTTTACATCGGTTTTAAGACTTTCCATGCTAAATGGTGGCCAGAGCTTCGAAAGGTATTTTGTGAACCAATTTTGACAATCTAATAAATTAACCTTGGAAATGTCCTCGAAATAGTTCCTTTTTACCTTAAAATCTCTTTCAAAGATATAACATATGTCATCCATAGATATAAAATGTCCCGGCCCATATTTTCCTCTATATTTGACCTCTTTGAAATTTTTAATCATATTTTTGTGTAGAATGGTTGCTCTTTGGCCCCAGAGTAAAGGTAATTCTTCATTTTTGCACCCATTACCAGCATATAAACTGTTGGGAAAATGATCTTTTCCTAAATTATGTAGGCTACCAAAATATTTTTTATTTGGCTTTACTTTTTGTGCTATAATTTGTTCCCCATATCGATCTGCACCTGAGGGATTAAAATGGTCGAGTTCTTCGGCATGATACCCGAAATCTCTGTTTTTAATGTAGCTTCTTCCTTTTTTCAAATAATCTCCTTTATTAATTTGGGTATATTTTCCATCTTTTTCTTTAATATAACTTCCTTTTTTGTTCTTTATGTAGCTTCCATCTTGAGTTTTAATGTAATATTCCTTAGTTTGAGCTAATTCAGTAGCTATAGAATCTCCATCAACATCGTCATATTGGTCATCGTAATAAAATTCTTGTTCATCAAATGGGCCATTTTCAACTAATGAATACCTAGCTCTATATCTTGGATCGAGATCTTCATTTATTAATTCTTCCAAAGGTGTGATTTTCTTATGTTTTCCTCTTTTATCTCCAGAAATCAGTGGAAACCTAGAAGGCCTGTCATTGAGATAAGATGCTGCATATCTAACTTCGGGCAATTCTGGAACTATTAAATCATGCCAAAGCCTCATTTGTTTACTCCAAGGAGAATTATTTTTCAGCTCTAAATCCGTAAATCCTTTATATCTTGGATCATTTCTCATTTGCTCCATCCAATCTAAGTGCATTTTACGTACTAAATTATATGCTTTTATAGGATCCAACTCTTTTATTGGAGAAATTCCCGTATCTTTACTTTGATTTCGCTGAGACTTTGGCTGTAAGCTACCAAGCTTACTTTGGAGAAGTTTTAGATGTCCAACAGCATCTAAGTTTTCAGATTCACTTTTTGTAGTTTCTGTTATAAGAGATGTATCCAAAATATTAAATTGCTCAAAAATGTCCATCGTTCCCTCTACTTTTTCAGGTTTTTGAGAAATTATATTATAATCCTTAAGAATGATTCTGGCTTCTTCGCATATAATTTGAGGATTACTTATTCTATACTTAGATGACTTACCAAGCACTGTTTCTATACGTTGAGTGCATGTTTCAGTAAAATTTTCCGTAAGGATACCTATAACTGTTCGATCAAGATCGTTAGATTTAAATGGTGGAAAGTCCAAAATTCCGGTCAGAGTTTCAGAAAAAGCCACATCTAACGACTTTGCTTTAATTTTTGATGGTAAAGTGCTAATATTTACATACCTCTTAGTTGCCAGGATGGTTTTTCCATCTTTTCCTAATTTTTCCTGATTGCCATAATTATATTGATCTGTGTAGAACTCTAAAAGATTAAAGAAGTTGAAACATATAATTGCAATTTCGTCCAAACTAACTGCATGGGGAGTGTCCAGTCCAATTTCACCATTAATAGTTTCGGAACAAGTTGATATAAACCTCTTTTCATTACTGATATCAAATGAGTTTTCAAAACTAGATTGATCAAAAATTTTTTTAAACAAACCACTAGCATTTCTAGTCCAAATATAAACAGTCTTAACATGCTTATTTAAAGCTTTCTTTAATGCTTGTCTAATTGCTGCTGAAGGAACAATTTGACCTTCCTTATACAAATAGGAGGATATTTCACTCCATGCAAGACGACAATTCTTTACTATGTCGTAATCAAACATCTCTTCTCCTTTTAAAAAGTAATTATCTCTTCCAGATCTCAAGATTGAAGTAAGAAAATATGGACAACGGATACCAAAGTCTTCAACAATTTTGTCGAATATCTGAATAAATTCATCTTTGATCTTCTTTTCATTTTCAGTGGTAATTGATTTCTTAACAGTACTCAACAGAAAATCTGTAACCTTTTTAAAGTTTGGTGAGTTTGAAAATTTTGGGTACTTTGATAGAGTTTTATCTTCAATCTTATACTGATAAGTTAAATTTCTTCTTTCCATATCTCTTCGAAACTTATTTGATAGTCTCTGTTCTTCAAATACAGATAGAACATTCAAACCATTTAATAAGAAAAAGCAAATCTGTACAAGCTCTATACCTTGAAGGATGTTGTTACTGTAGCTTTCACTTGACAGCAAAGAAAAAAGTCTCTCCATAAGTCTCTTTGACTCTCTTGCGTCATCTGAATTGTTACGTACTATCCTTGTGAAATTGACTAGTGCCTTGTTCTCCTTTTGACCAAGAATTAAAACAGCAACTTGCGCCCTAGTTCGTCTTTCCTCTTCAGTCTGAGCATCTTTAAGTCTGTCTTCAGAATTCTTAAACTCTGAGTAGGCTTCGTAAAGTTCCATGACGTACTTATCAAATGCATCCACAGCTTCTTTAACTTTATTTAAAGGACTGGAATTTTTATTCTCAAGAATAGTTAAAATTTCGTCCGCTTCTCCATATAAGCTTTGAGGTCTTGTCATAGCTCTCCATCCCCGTACTTCTATTACTGAAAATAAATTTCCTTTTAAAGTTTTATTGATATCTTCTATCCAATTTCTAATGAGATTCTTCTGACATTCTAAAGTTTTAATAATTTTACCAGAAATATCAATTGATTCCAAAGAAACAACCCTACTCTTACTTCTATCAGTCCCTGTTCCTGGGTAATAAGTTTCACCGTTTTCTTCTTGTGAAGTCGGATCAATATGTTCGACATATGTACATTCTAAAAACTCCCCAACCATTCTGTGCTGCCGTAATAGACCTTGCTTATTTCCTTTAAACAACTCTAAGTGCGGGATATTACCTCTGGAATTGCTTAATGCCTCAGTCCTAAAAACTAAAGATGAGCAGATAAAATATATCAACGATAATATCCAAAAGAGAAATATATCCGTTAAAAATTTCATCTTAGACATATTTACCTAACTTTAACAGTATATTTCGTGAAGGAAAGGCTCCAGTTTACTAGGAAATTCCAAGTTACATATCCAAAATAAACAGTTTTCTTATTTATCTATTAACTTCTGTTAGATCAAAAAATCAATATTGCATGCAGGAAATTCATACTTTAGGCGCCACATCCACTGGCTATTTTATGGTTGGGGGTATTGAAGGGGGTATGAGAGAGTCTTACTTAAAGCTTGGGTCTTACAAGAGACTAAGGTGTCTGAAGAAGTGGGAAACTATACAGTAGATATATTGAAGTTCGTAATACAACTCCTTCTTGCTCAGAAAATAGTTCTTTTCACTTGAGAGGAAATATTATCCTCATAGCTAGATTGATTAAAAAAAATTAATATAAGTTTTCAAGCAAATATATATGCAAAAATCATTTAAATAACTTTTTTAAATAAGAAGATTCGAAGTTTAATTAACTCCTATTAGGATGAGCTCTAATGACTTTGGCGATTTGGTACTATTGATTGGTGATTTAAAAATTCCTTATGGAGCAAAAGAGTTACCATCAAACTTTAGAGAGCTACTAGCTACTGATAAAATTAACTATGTTCTCTGCACAGGTAATGTATGCTCACAAGAATATGTAGAGATGCTTAAAAATATTACCAAAAATGTCTACATAGTTAGTGGAGATTTGGATTCTGCAATTTTTAATCCTGACCCTGAAAGTAATGGCGTATTTCCTGAATATGTGGTCGTACAAATTGGAGAATTTAAAATAGGATTGATACATGGAAACCAGGTTCTTCCCTGGGATGATCCTGCTTCGTTGGAGCAATGGCAAAGACGTTTAGACTGTGATATATTAGTAACTGGCCACACACATAAATTAAGAGTTTTTGAGAAAAACGGTAAACTATTTTTAAACCCTGGAACGGCAACTGGGGCATTTAGTGCATTGACTCCAGATGCTACTCCTTCTTTCATGCTCATGGCACTTCAGGGTAATAAGGTTGTTCTCTATGTATATGATATAAGAGATGGAAAAACCAATGTGGCTATGAGTGAATTCTCGAAGTAATATATACATGTAAAAGATTGATACGTAGTATATCCGAATATTATAACAGCTAAGCCTACTTATTTAGAAACTCTAAACAAAACTCTTGTATAACATTATCCAAATATCCCAAAATTTGTTTTTCTAGTTTTTCTTTAAGGTCAATAAACTCAGAAATATTGGCGGTTTTTAATCCCAATTCTGCTGAGTCAAAGTTAATTTTCCTTCCGTAATCGTGTGTGTCCATCATATTAATTTCGGAAAGTGAAAAGGACCCACTAAGATTCAATTCTTTGTTTGAACTAAACGTTCCCTCTTGAATGGTTGCATTAAATCTTCCGTTTACATTACAGTCCAGGACACAAATCTTCTTGCCTTTTCTTACACTTGAAGATGCTTCTCCTGTGACTTTAACTTCGGAAAAACTAATTGGAATTAAATTCGAATTTCTTGAGTCCAATTTTTTTAGAGAGAGTTCTTCGATCATCTTTGTTAGTTTATCAATAACCCAATTGGTTTCTGGTTTTTCTTCCCAATGCCAACTGTTTGTATTCCAGATACTTCCTTGAGCTTGAGGATCTGTTGAAGTTTTCGTTGATGCTTCAGATTCTCTCTGTTTAATCAAAGCTTCTTTTTCAATCTGTTGAACATAAATTTTTCGTTTCTCCTCTTCCTTTTCAATCCTAGCAATTTCTGCAGTTTTAATTTCTTCCTCTCTTTTTGCTTTTTCACTCTCAATCTTTCTTTGATCATTCTCCCTATTTAATAGTTTATTGTGAAACTCCATTAGTTTTTTTCTGAGCTGTACAACAACTTTCTTTTTTATCTCTGAAAGAATGAGATCTGAGTTATAGTTCTTATTTAAAACTTCCTTACACGTAATAGTAACAGGAAAATCCTCATAATTGTCTACAGAGAACTCTGGAATTGTAATTTGGCCTAGAAGAATCTTTTCTTTAGTTTCCATTTCATTCACAAGCCATGTTCCTGAAATTGAAAACTCATAGGCTAGAATTGGTTGTTTCTTTCTTACTGAGATTGATGCTTCACCCTTAATGGATGAGTTGGAGAAAGATAGTTCAAATTTAGGAGTTGTTGACTCTGAAGAGTATTTAATAGACTCCATTATTGTGTTAATCTCTTCTTTAGCCCACTTTGAATAATCCTTCTCTTCCCAATGCCAGTTATTTGCATTCCAAATTGAGCCCGAAATCTCAGTCATTTTCTTGTATTCTCTTATTTCAAATTTTAATTTTTTTTAATCTAAAGTGACTTTAGGCAAAAAAAAGCCTTTAAACCGCAATTCTAAGTTTTCACAAAAATACAGGTAATTTAAATAAGGAAAACAAATAATAAACACAAAATTAAATTCATGAGATCCTAAAAAACTATCTAAATAATATATTAATTAGCTTTAGATGAGTTGAAAAATGTTAATTTAAGTTTCCAATTATAAGGTATCTCTAAAATGCTTTCTACTTGGGTGGAGAAGAGATATACAAAACGTTGTTTCCTCTAATAAAGGTATCTCCATGATTTTCTACAAATACCCCATTTACGTATTCTTCTGTATCTTCCATGGCAATGTTCATCCTATCATCCAAGCAAGCCAATAACCCTTTATAATCCACTCCGCTATTTAATCTCACAATAACTGGACTTCCAATTACTTGTCTCAGGAAGTCACTAGGGCTCTTATTATTCTGTCTAGTAGTTCCAGAGTCAGCCATATCTTTAAAAAATTTTTCTGATTTATAGTTTAATGACTTATTTCATTTCAAAGACTCCAATACTCACAATGTTAATAAACCGGGAACTTAGCGTGGCGCCTTTTCTCTAAATGCCATAACAAAAAACATCGATAGAAATGAGAATATGAAGGATGAGAAAATAAATAATAATCAGATTTTGTGGATAAATTTGTTTAAAAGTATTGAAATCACTTTTTTTAAAAATAGAATTGGTAAATAGGAAACATTTACTGAGAAATTTTGTGAATGAATGTATTTTTTCTTTTACACCTTACTGAATTTAATACTAAACATATCAGTAAATATATTAGAAGATATGAAAATTGTAGATTAATATCTAGATATTTTCTAATTAAACCAAAAAAATTTCCTAGATAGAAAAACGATGTGGGCGTGATTCGAACACGCGCGTGCAGAGCACAATGGCTTAGCAGGCCACCACCTTAACCACTCGGTCACCACACCACTCTAGCACACAGACGTTAATTATGGATCTTGTATTAATAAATTTTCAACAGCGGGACACTCTTAGTTGAGACACGTTACTTTAATTTGTAGTTTATTTGATGGAGGTTAAGTTTTTAGATAATAACTTCGATTAAGAAATTAGGAATTTTGATGATCAAATTGAATTGGAATTAGCCCATTTGTATATGGCAATGATCAATGTTAAGCACTAAGTACTGACGAGGTATTCCATTGATAGTATGGATATTTCTTAATTAAGTAGTGCGAAAAGGAAGTCTATGAACTATTTAAGCGCTGATTAATATTTTAATGTTATTAATTCAGACGTCGCTCTGTTCAACATTATTAACATTTGTTGTGGAGACGAACAATTTTTTTTCTATATTGATCTTACCTCCTTCTCTTCTTTTGGTCCTGATAGTCTCGAGTTTTATTAGGATTGCTAAATTGATTCCTGTGCAAAGGAAATTAATTTGTAGGTATGAATAGAAATGAATACAAGAGTTGGTGCTATTTTGACAAGCCTGAAGAAGGAGATTCTCGAAAGTAATAAGAACATACTTTTTATTACGGGAGCAGGACTCAGTTTGGACTCCGGAATCCCTCTCTTTAGATCGGAATCTAACGGTGGTGATGGATCAGCAATTTGGAATTCGGAACTAGAAGCCTGGGCAACAATAGAAAGTTTTAAAAAGGACCCTGTAAAATGGTACTCTACTTTTTATAGTAATTTCAAGTTCTGGAATAGCTTTCTAACAGCTGAACCAAATGAAGGACATAAAGTTCTCTCGAAGTTATGCTCTGACCATCCCAACAGAATTAGAGTAATTACTCAAAATATTGATGGACTGATGCAGAAGTCAAATTGCCCAAAAGAAAGTATTATCGAAGTCCATGGAAGAATTCATTACCTTAGGTGCACTAACCCCAATTGTGAATATTCCTGTTCAAAATATTCATATATAGATTGGAAAGAAATTTTGGATCAAGAAAATAAAATCTCTAAAAACTTTTACTTGAAATGGTCTTGTCCCTCTTGCAGTTCTCCTTCACTACCCCTATTCCTACTCTTCGACGAGTCATACACTAGCCATGCTTTCTATCAATGGCGAAAGGCCCAAACATGGATGAATGAGGCTGATATGATGATTTTTATTGGCACATCATTCAGTGTGTTTTGTACGGATTGTTGCTTACACTATGCATACAACAACCAGATCCCTATTTACAATGTGAACATCCGCCCCTCTCCAATCTACTTTGAGCTTAATAATAGGTATCTAGGTGATTCTGAGCTTGTTGAGTACCCAAACAACCTTGTAAATAATATAATAAAGACCTCAACAGATTTTCTAGTGGCACTATCATCTCGAGAGAATAACTAAATCTACGAGCTAATATTTATTAATATTCATAAATACGAAACTACGACCCTTATAATTCTATTACAAGCTATTTACAATTTTTGTGTAGTTAGTTTTTCACTTATGCTTCTGGCGCCAACTAGTCTCGAACTTCTGTGTATTTGTATTCAGGTATACCCCCCTTATTGAAAAGTTGCAAAAAAATAGGTTGGGGGTTCTCGTTGGTTATTTTAGGGAAAGACATAACAGACATTAGAGAATACAATTGTTAGTTGAATTACTTTCAAAAATTTTCTCTGAGAATACATAAATTAAGTTAAGTTAAAAAGGAAGTTAGACGAAAAATGACAGAATGTGATTGCGTGATGAAGGGATTCCTTAATGGGTCATCTTTGTGGAAATCCGTTGTTGCTTCAACCGTATTTAATGCTTTTATGATTTTCTTTGGGAGAAATTTCTTTGGATTTATTTGCTCAATGTTCTCTCTGATGATTTTAGCAGGAGGGATTTGTGTCAAGGTAGCTCCAGAAAAACTTGAAGCTATTAAGAAAAAGGATTTGGTAACATCTGAAATGCTTGAAAAACACTGTAGCTCTATTGCAGAATGTATGAATAAGAAGATCGAATTTGCTATAGATACTATTTCATGGGAACTCCCATTTGTCTCATTTGTTTTATTTTTAGCATTGGCATTCTCATCAATTTTCCTCAGAAATCTTGGATTCTTTGTTTTCACAACTGTCGCAGTAAACATTTTTTTACTTAAGAACTACATAAACTCTTTCTACACAAGCATTGTTGGACCAAAAGTTTCCCCTCATATTGACAATATCTCAAAGAAGTTCAATAAGAGCTTCGAGAAAATCCCAAAGATGAGCAGCTTGAAGTCGGATTAACAACAATTTAATCTTCGAGTTTTAACTTTCAATCTAGGGTTTAAAAAAAAAACAAAATACTTAGGTAGTAAAAGTATTACTTTAAAGATTCCTACTTATTTTCAACTACTATTTTTTTTGCCTTGTTGTATAGTTGCCTACGAAATTCTCCAATCATCTCCTTTCTCTCCTGTGAAGACAAGTATTTCAAATCTTCTTCCAAATCCATCTTCTCACTTTGGATCTTGTCTATTTCCGACTTTGTCTCTTTCGTTGTCTCCTTAAAAGAATCAGACAAGCCTTTTATCTTCTCTTCCAAGGAGTCCACTCTCTGTATCGCAACCATCTTCAGTACATGGGCAACATTCTCCAGTTCGTTTTGCCTTATGATAAGTCTTTTTAGTTCTTTACTAAGTTCTTCTACCTTTTTTTCTAGAATTAGTTGTTTCTCGTTTGATTCTTGATTTATACCTGAATAGTTCATCATATGGCCTTGTATGACAGGAGGCTGAGCAACAATATACAAAGGAGATGGAAGAGGAGTGTTGATATTTGACGATACTGTAGAAGAATAATTAGAACTTGGTAAAACAAGATTTTGGTTTAAAGTCTCAGTAATATGTGAAATAGGGCATTTTTGAATATTAGTATTAACTTGACCAATTGATTCGTTTGTATCTAAGTTACCATTGTTGTTGCTATGGACCGATTGAGTTTCTGCAATGCTAGAAACTGACGCACAATATTGTTCCTCTCTATCAACTCGGTCCTCTTCACTACTCTTTGTTGTTGTGTCTAACTTTATCTGTTGGCCCTGGCCTTCCATAATGCTGTTTTGAATTTGTCTCCAGTTGGAGGGAGGTGAAACATGTTTAACTAAGATTTCGTCGGTTGCATTTTTAAAGAAATCTTCATTCATAATTCTATTCCGAAATTTAGAAACTTTCGAAACATTTTGGTTATTAAGCTGCTCCTTTTCTATTATTTTAATATTTGGAGTAAAACCCATCATTTCGTCACCATTAGGGATGTAAGCTTCATTTGCTTCTTGAAGTCTTTTAATACAATACTGAGCAACTTCCCTAACTTTGGGTGACTTATCCTTAGCTCCAAGATTTACTACATTGATTATAACTTCTGCATAAGTTTTGATTCCATCAATTGGTTTTTGTAAAGGAATATTGCTGTTATGCGCAGCTAAGAGAGCTCCTGCTTGTGCAACAAAACAACAGACCATTACTTCAGTTAGAAGAGAAAGAGATGCACTTCTAACATTAATATTTTTGCTATTTGTGGTATAGTTTGGATGCAATTCTTTAAGTATCCCGTTAAAAATACCACATATTTGTTTCCAAGTAATTGGAAGAATTAGATGATCGCTGATACCTTCAACTTGCTTTAATTCGGATCCTTCCCCATTAATATTCAATTCTGGGTCAACGCTTTGCTTTTGTTTAAGGTCATACATGTTTGGCGAACTTCCAAAAGAGGTTTCTTGTAAAAAGGTCCAAACTAGAACAACTAACTTCCTTAATGTATCAATTACGACTGCTCTACATGCCTCTGAAGTATTAGGGTTCATCATAATCGGAACTAAGCTTCCCATGAGTTTATTAAGATTCATAATAACTAGGTTTGTACTCATCCCATCTATTGCAGAACTAATCGCTGCAATTGAACTAATTTGAATTGTTGGGTTGCTTTCCTTTTTTGAAAAATGAATTAACGGGTCAAAGAAATAATCTACAACGTCTTGATTGAATTGAAAAATTTCTTCGGTAAGAAAAGAACTGGCAATTAATCCTATTGTTGAGACTGCTGAATTTTGGACATGCACTTCCATATCCTTACACCCTTGAATTAAGAATGCCATTATTGAGTTTATATATGGTAAGGTGCGTTCAGTCCCAAAGCGTTCGACAATGTAGTCAACTACCTTGACACTAAACCTCCTGCCCATAGGCCTCATCTTTTCCGAGTCCAAAAGACCGCTTGAGAGCACTCCAGGGATGTCCGCCAGTTCCATCCTTGCAACCAAAATCTTAAGGTCTTCCAGCCCTACAACCGTGTCAAGATTACAGGTTAGTCCATGCCAAAAATTTACTCGGAACATATTAAAACCTACCTCTTCCAACACTGTCAACATCGTTCATCTTATGTAGACAGTAGTCCAATTCCTGTCGAATGGACTCTATTCTTTTTTGTTGTTGGGCTCCTAGCATCCTTTAGACCCTGTCAAAATTGGCAAGGAGACCAAATTTTTAATTAAAAAAAGTAAAAAAAAAACAAAACAAAAAAAGAGCAAAATTTTCACCCAAGAATTATTGGCCTAGTACTAATTATTTACCCCGGCACTATTGCCACCCCACATATATGCATGCATTTACCGCCCATTAATGGCGGTCATTTGAGTGACAGACCTTTTAATGAGATCAGGGTTCAATGAAATCATTGAGAGAAATGGCTAATTTGAGGCAGAAATGTTTTGGAGTTGTTTTCTAGTTTTCAAGAGCTGCTTATAAAGAGTGGTCTTAAGTTGTTGATCTTCTTGGAAAATTGAGACGATATCTGCTTGAACTTTTTTGAGGAAAAAACGGATGTTTTGTGAGATTTCGTCAATGGATTGTGAAACATGCAAACTTTTAGTCTGTTCTGGCGTTGGTTCAACTTCATTGTTATAAAAGAGAGGATTCTGGAATTTATTAGTATTAGGTAAAGATCTAGAGTGAAGGATAGGGCAAAAGTTGATACAATTAGCCATAAAGCTGCTCCAAAACTCCATTTTCCAATTTCTTTTGAGGCATGAACTCTGATTCTTAATTCTATAATTATACACTTTAAGAATGTAATCACCATCTTTGTTAATAGTGTGTTCATATTCTAAGCATTTGAGAGTTTCATCGCTCCACTTTGTGAGCTCCATATATCTTCCCGTAATTAAACAATGGATTGTGGAAGCAATGCCAAAAATATCGATATGGTGGATCCAGGGGAGATTTTCTAGCATCACAGGAGGAAGGAAGCCTTTTGCATGGCAATTTCCTTCAAAAAATGTGTTTTTATAAACTTCTCCAATATCCAAGCTTCTTCCAAAGTCAATTATTGACATGAAGATTGGTAATTCATGATTTTCTGGAATGAGTGGATGATGAGTAAGCAAATTTGAACCATTACTCCAGCATTCCCCATCAAAACTAGGATTTGGATAAAGTAGGATATTGTCGGGTTTAATATCTCCATGCAAAATCTTCATTTCATTCAATGCAAGAAGGGTTTCGGCAAATTGGTAAGTAAGAAATAATAACATAGGTTCTTCCACAGTTGCACCATTCTTTAAGTAGTGTTCGTTTAGTATGTTCTGTAGGCTTTGTGATCCAAAGAATGTAGGCAAGATAGAAATACCTACAGACGTATTGTGGTCATTCAACTCTCTATTTTTTTGTTTTTTTTCTTGTTCTCGGTTGCCCTTCATCATCTCCCTAGTCAAGATGTTCTGGATCATCCCTGATGAGCTTTGAGAAACTATAAACAGTTCGGTAATGCAAAATACAGTTACGCCCACTCCGATTTCAATTGGCTCGATCAAAGAATTTCTATCAGAAGAGGAGTCCATATAATTGCAAGTATAGTTTGAGGAAATGGAAACTCTGCTAGCAGTCTTCACAGAAGATACCGAGTTCCTTTTTAAATTATTTAACGGTGTATTAGTTGAGTTTACGTAAAATCCTACACCTGAAGCTTGTATAAGGTTATTCAATGAGTTTCTACACATATTTTCGCTTGAATGGTTTTCATTTAAAATTTCCATAGGAGCAACAAACGAATTTAACGAGTTTCTACTAGAAGGAATATTGCTTCCTGGTAAATAAGTCGTGCTTATTGAACTTCTAGCTGTTTTCTGAACTAATGGTGATCCTTTTTTAATAGCCTCGTTGAAACTATTTGTTTGATATTCATTTGAAATCAAAGGTTTCTCAATTTCTAAAGAAGCCTTCCAATTAATATCTGGCTCGCGTTTCTTATTTCTCTTATAGAGAGATAACCCACAATATATTTCTCTAATATTAAGTCCAAGGTCTTTATGTTGAATCTTAACTGCACATGAAAATACACTCACAAGTTTTTCATTTACTATGGTACAAACATCGGAAGAAAATACACTTGCATTTGCTCCTGATCCAATCAATTTTTTAAGCATAAAAGTTCGTTTATAACCTTGGTTGATTTCCAAGGTAAAAGAGTAACCTGTTTTAAATGAGCTCTGATTTAAACTAGGAATATCATTCTTATTTTTGGCAGAAGCCAGATTAATTTGGTAAAGCATATAAGGGATAGCGAAAGTTTGTAGCTTTGAATAATTATTGTATCTCTCATTAATGTAATTAAGCATGATAGATTCTCTAAATGAGCGAGATCTCACGTGATAAGGATTCATAGTTGAAACCAATCCCATAGAAAAAAGGGACTTTTCATATTTGTTTGTATCTTGTTCAGAATTATACTTACAGGCACTAAACATTGAAACCAAATAATAATTACCCTCAGAATGAAAAGTAGCCCCTTCCTCGCTTTTATCAAAATTACCACAACTTCCCAGCTTGAACACAGTGTAATTAGAACTTTGTGAGCTTGCTGGAGAAATTCCAATTTGCTCCTTTTGTGAAGAGTTTAGGTTCAGTGACTCAATTACTTCACAGACTTTATTTAG
This sequence comes from Cryptosporidium ubiquitum, assembly GCF_001865345.1. NCBI lineage: Eukaryota > Apicomplexa > Conoidasida > Eucoccidiorida > Cryptosporidiidae > Cryptosporidium > Cryptosporidium ubiquitum. The sequence goes on along the minus strand of NW_021639816.1, from coordinate 491,336 downwards.
TTCGCTATTCTCATTATTAATTGACTCCAATATAGAAATCCGTCTAGAATCAATGTCTTTTTTAACCCAATCTCCATTATTAGTTAAATTGCAGAAGGTTCTTTTTTGGCAAACCTTACTTACATTCTCCTTATCGACACCTTGAAGGTTGTTAAATTCATGGTATTTTAATTGATATCTCAAATACCCAATTTCTTCGAATGATAGCTCATCGTTCTTCAAAGAGGAATTATTGCCCTTTGTCCTTTCATCCTTTAATATATCTACATTGAAACTAAAAAATGTCTTATATTTTTCTTTCATCATAAAGGGTGTGGATTAACCCTAAAAATACAACCTATCCAAGAAGACCCTCTCAGATAAAAAGCTGATCTCAAAGCTATTCCGATGGGCACCAAAACACTTCCCAACCCTTCTTTTTCAAATACTATTCTACCCTTTTTCAGGTTTTTTTCTTATTTAAAGTTACTTATTTCCTGATCCTATAGCCCACAAATTTATACATAGATACCGCCACAATTTGTGGCGCTGAATGCATGGGCGGGTTATGCAAGCAAGATTTAGTCAAATGAATGCGAGCAACAAAGGAAGTAGCCGAACAAGGAACCCTGTAAGAACAAGACATAGTCTACTTACAAGCACCAGCACGAAGTGGTAAGTTTTGCCTGGCTTACAATTCTGGGCATTTTTTCTTTAGAGGTATGGACAATACTTCCAATTTTTAGGCAAGCACTAAGCCAGGATGCTCAAGGATTATTTTATAGCAAATTTAATGGGTAAGTGAATTCATTTATTTGAAAAAAAACTAATTTATTTTTAATAGTATTGTTAGGGATATAAGAAACAAGGATACAAAGTGGTCCAGGGGGCTCTTTTATATTGGATGTAACGAAGTTTTGCGAAATATAGATAAGAATATTGTTGGAGTCATATTCACTCAAAAGCTTTTTTCTCTCGGAATTGGAAATCATATTTTGATTGCATGCAAAATTAGGAATGTTCCATGTATCATTTTGGCCAATAATGGCGAAATGGTCAAGTGGCATCCTGGTTCAAGTTTGTCTATGTCTTGTGTAGGACTTAGAGGAAAAATTGAACCTGAAAGACTAAATACTCTTGGTTTAAAAGGAACTGAATACACATATGAGGTTACTAGGTCCTGCCTGGCAAAACTTATAAATTCCAGCCAAAGTAAATTTGATATTCCCTACTTAGACATCAACAGTAAAGATTCGCCTCAAGTTCAAATTCAGCTTCCAAGCATCCATACATTGGTGGTAGATCCTAAAATTGAGTATCCTAAGTGTATGAGGAGATCTGAAAAGAGAAGACTAAGAAAAGAAAGGAGAAGTGCGCGGAAAATAGTCGAGGCTAGTGCTAATTAATGTTTATAGTCTATCCGAATTATTTAATTAATATTTTATTCTTTAGCCATAAATGTTGTAATTAGGGTTATTCTCCTTAGTGTAATAATTAGATAAGTCGTCAGAATATTCATTTAATGAAGGTTCTCGCTTTTCTGAACCTTCCAATAGTAAGTTTTTTGAAGCGGATTCTGGATTATAACCTGCAAGCATGTAATCATTCCTCTCTGCTCGTTTATATTCCTCAATTAACATTTCAGTTACTTCTCTTGCATTTTCAAATTCATCAAGACCATCCTGAAACACTGATTGTTTCTTATAGTTATCAAGAAAGGCCCCTCTTTTCATTAACCTATCAAACTGAGCCACACATCTCTGAAATAAACCAGCTATTGCAGTATTATTGGCCATCATTAATCCATTCACCTTATGTTGACTACTATACGGATTATACTTTGAAAGAGCTACTTGAATTGCTGCAGGTCCCCATTGAATAAATCTTACCATATTCCTATCTCTTATTCTCTGTAAACTCTTGTGTACTTCCATTGGATCGGTCTCTCCTCTAATAATGTTCAAAATTGATATATAGGTTCCCTTTCTCATATTCGTGCTTACCATAATATTACTAGGTTGTAAAAGTCGCCTCATAACATCTAGAGTTGTTGTTTTTCTAACGTTCTGCTGGATGTTTTGACTAATTGAAATAGGAGTATATGATGTAACCAGAAAATGGCATCTTGGGGTTGGAACTAAAGTAGAAACTAATGAGACCAAATTGTTGTGCATGTATCCTGGGTACCTAAGTGTCGTGGTTGAAGCGGCCATTACCGTACTTACCAAAGCATTAGTCTGAGCAAATGTTGGGTTGGTCAGATTTAACCGATCTTCAGCTATCCCACTTAAAGCAGTATTATCAAGCACTACAACACAATCTGCGTTCAAAGCCAATCTCTTCAGGGTCAACACGGAGTTATATGGCTGAACTACTACATCAGAACTCTCATTATTTAACATCGGAAAAACTGAAAATGTTTTAATTAGTTTCCTTGGGTAATGCTCGTTTAATAGTTCCAGAATATACGATCCCATCCCACTGCCGGTACCTCCAGCAATAGAGTGGCAAAGAACAAATCCTTCCATACTTTCGCAACCCTCCACTTCCCTATCAATCATATCCAATATTTCATCATAAACTTCCTCTCCTGTGTCATAACCACAACCCCAGTTATTTCCAGCTCCACCGCCCTCTTTTCCAATAAAAAAATTTTCAGGGTTGTAAAGGTGTTTGAATTCGCTTGACTTGATACTATTCAGTACTCTCGGCTCCAAATCAAACAGCAAGGCACGGGGAACATAGTGGCTATCATCCGAAAGATAGAAAAAAACATCTTTTCTATCTTCTAGTGGGCCATTGTCTTTGATTACTGTACCATTAACATCCAGGCCATGTTCAGTACATAGTTGTTTCCAAAACTCCATACCAATCTGATTCCCACATTGTCCAATCTGTAATGTAACCAATTCTCTAGGCATATTTTAAATATTACTTTTACTTGGCTTCTTAAATTTCTATGCCAAATCAGCACGAAGTTTGCCGAACAATTCGAGCAAGTCTATTTGATTCTGTCCTTGAGAGATAAAGCTACCTTATCTTTATAGACAAATTGTAATTAAATCTTTCTTATTAATTATTGAATCTCACTTTTTTATTTTTTAGTACTTTAAGCCTGTCGAGCCTCAGTCCCCACGTGGTGGGGGGGTGCACAAAACATTGGCATTGAATTTTTTTATTCTCTATAGTTAAAGGATAAAAAAATTTGCAAAAAATTAAAAAATAACTTATCCCCCTAAATTAGCTAGAAAAGTGAGTCTCTGGTAAATAATACTTTTTATTGCCTCTGTTCTCTTTCTTGAGAACAATAAAGTAAGATTATAGTCTAAACTCAAAATCTAATTTACAAATTAAAAGGTTTAACTAAAATCTAATCAAAATATAAAAAGTGTTATTCTAAATAAAAGACACCTGGGACTTAAATTAATCCTATAGAATGCACGAAGAGTGGATTATTCGAGTTTTCTCCTCATCTGGAAGATCAAGGGTGACTATTCCTTCAACATGTAACCTTTCAGTCTTAAAGTCAAAGATAGCTCAGTCGCTTAAAGTTCCTGAAGAACAGCAACTTCTGAGCTTAGACTCCTATGGGAATAAACTGCTAAAGGGCGACTCTCTTAGTATGCACCAACATGGGCTCTCTAATGGTTCAATAGTTTATTTAATTACTGATGCAACTCCTCAGATTTCTGCACAAAATATCCAAAGGCCAAAGCATATGACTACAAGTGATCTTCCTCCACTAGAAAAGAAACCTTTAGATTCAAATAACTCATCCTCTTCTTCTTCTCTAGATTCTAAGAATACAAATAATGCTTTGGAGAAAAGTGAACGACCACATTTTAAATCATTCGATTCGTTTTTAAGTGAACGAAGTTTTGTAACTGATGATTTACCTCTAAAGCAATCTTACAAATCTTTTTTTATCTCAAAAGGAGTAATGAACAAGATACCTCCTTCAGTTACTTTAAAGCACCAACCTTATCGTCATGTTGACCACCTTGAAATGATGAATTTGTCTGAAGCAATGCAGTTTGTCGATTACTGGAGGTCAACATTAGGGATGTTAAAACAAAGAATTGGTTGGATGTACGGATACTACAGAGAAGACAGCACATACCCTATGGGCATTCGAGCTGTAATGGAAGCAATTTACGAGCCTCCACAAGATGATAATACCGAACCTGGAAAGCTTATTCTGGAAAATGATCACTTTAAGTCCTCGGTAGACAAGATTGCCCAATCTCTTGGACTTGAGTGTCTGGGATTGGTTTTTACACACAATGAGAGAGACGAAGTTCTAACTTCAAATGAAATTGTTACTCTTGGGAAACTTCAATTAGAAGCATTAAAAACAAAACATTACACTGGCTATCCTGTCAGCAGTTTTATTTCCTGTACAATTGCTCCTTGTAAGTCTGTTAAAGGAGGAGACCCCATACCAAATGCATTTGCAGTATCTGACCTTGGACTAGCTTTTTTAAGAGACAAACTAATTGATGAGAAAGGATTAGAGGATAATACGAATATTGTGATTAGAGAAGAGGAAAAGGGAGAGATTCTACCTCAAATCCTAGAAAAGGGTGTCTCAACTCGAAAATTTGATGCTCACTGGCTAATAGTACGAATAAATGAGTCCGCACCTATCCAACCGAAACCTTTTTTTTCCTCATCGCAATTCCCCAAAGAAAATCGAGTTATTGCTCAAAAGCCCAGTGACGTCTCAGAATTTATCAAATCCAGGCTCACTTCAGTACCTATGACCTCGTATAATCTCCTTAACGACTTTCATCTATTGTTGTACCTAGCAAAATTATTTGACGAAGCTACAGCAATTAGTATATGCGAGTCAATTTTAAACAAGACCCCGGTTGACCAGCACTTATTAGATATTTTGATGTCTTTGAACTAAATTATAGCTATATATAATGTTAATGAATATTGGATGCACACACTAAATATCTAAGGTTTTTGAATTATTGGTTCCCATGTATAATTCTCAAATTCATTATAATCAATCTAAAAAAATAATAATCTATTAACTTCTAAATCCATTATCATTTTTTTTTTCTCGCCAATTCTCAAAAATTGCTTTTTTTTCAATTAGCATCACTAGGTGCATGCAAATCTATAAAAGCAGGCGGGAAGTTTTTGATTTTTTTTTTAAGAGATAGCTGATTCAAATATCATTCATTAGAAAAAAACAGTTAGGAGAGTAAAAGAATTTAAAACTGAACTCAAAGTTTAGATCTTAAATAGTTGTAAAAATAACAAAATTTAAAAATTAAAAAAAATTAAAAATTGGAAAAAAAACTCAGTTTAGGCATACGTATATGTATTACATGTCTTCTTCGAGAAATTGAATATCGAGGCGGAAATAAATATTAAAAAGGAGAATATTTTTGAATAACCAGAAAGTAGGGATTTTTAAGATACAAGTTTCTGGCCAAGAATCACAGTAGAAGACTGCTGGAGCTTAAGTTCTTTATGTTGTAATTCAAAAGTGATTCATCCTAAGAATTACCCAGTACTAAACTGGAAATAAGATAAAGAAATAGGATAGATGTAATCTGAAAATAAATGTATGCATTAAAAAGTTTATTATTCCAATTATTTTTTTTTTTCTTCTTGGAAGTATGCACTTATAAGTTCACAAATGGAGTTCCAATAGTCTCTGAAGCCAAGGTTGATGCAGAAACCCCTCTGCTTACAAGTTCAGATGATTGCTCTAAAAATCCATGTGCCTGTTGTTCTGATAAGTTACTATCCATGGCAGAAAAATATTCTAAATCAAACGGAGGTGAAAATTCTGAGTGTTCTTCATTTTTAAAGAACCTATTTTGTACTCTAGCATGTAACGAAGAGTCTTCTGATATTGGAACCCTCTCGAATGAAATCATGGTTTTGTCTGTATGTGAATTGGAATGCCCAGAAATTTTGAAAAAATGTCCGACTAGCAGCTCTAAGATTGAAAACAAAAATATAGTGAGCACAACAGAAGATGAAGAGGAAAAGGAAGACGACAATGAGGAACCAGAAAATAATACAGAAAATATCAACAGGAAGCAAATCGAAAAAAAGGAGGAAGTTGAAATACCAATATCTAGCAATAGAACTGTGATTTCAAACCATTTTTCAGAACTGAAAAATATGGAGAAGATAATCATTGGATCTTCTGGAGCTCCAGGACTATTAAATTTCGATGATGAGAAATCAGAATGTTCAATAATTAGTGTTCCAAGCATGCAAACAACAAAGTCTTCAAAATACTCTTTGGCGTTTATTCAAGCAAATAATAGCACCAAAATATGTCTAAATTCCACCGGAGGATTTAAGTCAATGACCAAAAGTGTTCCAATATTGAAATCAGAATCAAGTTCCAGTGCAAGCACTGCGAGTTCTCAATCTTCTCAGACAACTAAAGTAGTTCCGGTTACATCCAGTTCCTCAGGAAATGCTCCTTTAACTGAAGAAGAAACAAAATGTGGATTCTGCTTTACCAGATGCTGTTGCTGGCCGGTTTGGAGTGGATCTATTATATCCTTCGTGGCCTATTTGGTAATGGCATTCTTAGCTATATATTGGCAGTCAGCCTTGTTCTCTCTTGGCCTCAAGTCAAATCATTTCTGGAAAGGAGGAGGATACTGGTTAGTGGGAAGTGGAGGTCTTGGTGTCTTTGTTGGTATGATTGTCGGGGGGCTTGTTTCATCCTGCTTTGCTGGAGCGCTTTCACTTGGTGGATCTCTCTCAAATCTCTTCATGTCGGTACTGTTGGTCGGCAGGCTCGGAGCAGCCTTAGGAGGTATTGGTGGCCTAGGAACAGGAGCTTCTATTGGTCTTATGGCTCACTCTGGAACAATTTCATGGGTTATAGGTTTGATATTAGGCCTTCTATTGGGTCTTGTTGTTGGGTTTTCACCTATAGCTAGATCCATTAAGATGAATGATAGATATATAAGAAGGGGAATCAGGCAGAGAGAACTCAGGAGAAGAAGCCGTCTCTCAGAAGCAAGCCATCATTCTGAAGGATTCTCAGATGCTTCTGGGACAGACCGAGCCAAAAGAAGTTCGGTCCAAAGGCACACATCCGTTGAATCTAGAGATAATGCTACTAATATAAGTGATAATCATTCGCAATCTTCTAGTAGTGCAGCGAACAATGTAAATTGAGACAGGATAGAGGAATTACATTGAGTCATTATATGAGATAGTATGTAAACACTAATCCTTTCACCATCTATAAAATTTGCTAACAAGAATCAATTCATGTGCAACTTCATTGTACATGTTCAAATTATTCAAAAAAAATCACGGGTTAATGTATTTTATTTTGATAGTTCCTAATGCTTATTTCTAATATTCGAAATTTCTTTTTGTTAAATTTTCTTCGTTTTTGTACAATTTATGAATAGGTTTATATTGGTTGATCGTACCTTTTGTGTAATATTTCGCTAATTTGTCCGAAAATACTATCTCAAATTCGAACTCCCATAATAAAATCTTATTCATCTCACCTTCTTAGTTCTCAATAAACTCCCAACTTATTCCATGTGGGTTAAAAAAAAGATAGATATTTCCTAATTGCAATAGATAACTTCAAACACTCTCTTTGTGTGTCCAATAAGCTATTATTTAATCCCCCTTGCTTCTTTTTTACTAAAGTATTAATAAATCTTGTATACGTCAAAATCAACTTTTTTAGTAAAAGAAAATAACTTTTATTAATCATCCATAAAGTTCTAGTTACTTTTAGAAACCCATGGAAATATCTGTTTATATTTTGCCACACCTATAACAGCAAAGTACAATTACGGCGTTGAATAAGAAATTAACCTCTCACAAAAAGACACAAATCCTTTTAAAATGTGTGGTTGGTTAAAGAAATTTGCAACTTCCCAGGCCTTTAAGAAAGGTGGTTACTCCACTTTCTCTTTTCTATATTTGTAGTTTTTCTCATTTGAAATTAACTAGAAGAGTCAATAAATAAAAGTCAAAATTTTACTACTTTAAGGAGAAAGTTAAATCTCTAATTAAAAACTCTTAAATACAAAGTTTTTGCTGGCGCAAAAATAAAGTTTTATTTAAGCTCGTTCTCCTATTTATTTGATATCTCCTACTGATCTAAAAACTAGTTTACCGCCAAAAGGTGTGCATGCAAAAATTATGGAGATGAGGTTAGGTAAAAATTGGAATCATAGCTAGAAATCAAATATGTTATTTTACTCATTTAATGATTGTTTCTTAACGATTTCTTAGTTAATCTATTAAAGTTTAATTAATTATTTCAGCCTTTTTTTATATTATAATAATTCTAATATGGACATTTTGTAGACATATACTGAAGGTCAATAAAATAACATATTAATACAAGGCTAAATGGCATAATAGAAAAGCAAAAAATCAAATTAGGAGCGGGAATTGTAGATTTACGTATTTAATAGGTAAAGTAACTAATAATAGAAGTGGAACTTTGCATCCCAAAAATGCAACAAATGCCACTCAATGCTCAACCTTGGGGGGCAATTCCAAGTCCCATGGCCGGCGGAATGCCAGCAAGGCAAAATGGTCCTGTATTTCCAGGTGCAGCTCCAAGAATGGGAGTATACAGTACTCCACATTCGCCACAAAGATCAAGCCATATACCTCCGAATATACAATCACAAATGTTTCCAAGGCAAGTACCAATTCCAAGGCCAGGAGCAATGGGAAATCCTCCTGGCTTAGGAACCCAACTTACTCCAGCTCAAGAATTGATGATGTCAACATTTACTGCTCAAAACCAAAGTATTAATGGTGTTTCAGTCCCAGGACCTCCAATAACACAGAACTTGAACGTTTCCCCCTCCCCAATGCCTTCTCCAGAAAGAGAAAAATACAATACAGGAATAGGGACAAAGTTACTTAACTCATTTATTCCCTGGATGGGGACTTGCGGTGCTCAGCCAAGTGGTGGACAAAATTCTGGCGTAAAAAGCCCAAATTCAGGTGGAATTGGTTCAATCTTATGTTGTGCTCCTGAAAATACAGGAATAACGACTCCAGAATTCCCTAGTTCTCATGATTCAAATTTTAGTTTTTCAAATAATGTAGGGGATCAATTTAAGGGAGGCGTGAATTCCTCAAAAAGTGATTTGGAGAAGGAAAATAAGGAGCTTAGAGAAAGTTTGTTTCAATTAGGAGAAGCAGTTCATGACTTTGTTTCAAAAAAGGATAAGCCAAATAACGAATCGCAGTTAATTGCAACACTGTCAAAACAATTGAGCACAATCCACCAAAAGATAGGAGATATCAAGTATTCTGTTTTTCCTACTAACAATAAGATTGGAATAGAAACTAAAAATGACTTAGTTCTTAATATAGTACAAATTGTGAATGTTGTATTCGGGAAAATTGAGGTTATCGCTTCAATTTTAAGTAATGACCATTCAGCTTTGGCATTTGTGAATGAAATTCAAAAGTCTCTTTTTGAGATTGGTACTCATCTCGAGAAATTAGATGAACTCTATAAGTCTAAAGGCTCAGAATTAGAATCTGCTAAACATGTTTCTATCATGATGGAAGAAGACAACAAACATTTATCAGAGAGACTCAAAGATTCCAATGAGCAAATAAGAATGCTAAGAGAAAGAATTATAATATTATCAACAAATATTGAAGACAAAAGCTCTCCTCAAGCTCAGACTTCTTCCCCATTATACAAGAAGCTAGAGAGTGAAAAATTCGAGTTGGAGAGAAAGATTGAAAGTATTGAAAAACAGCTGGCGGAAACTAAGAAAGCTTTGGAAATTTCAGAAAACAAGTATAACCATATGGTTAAACAAGAATCGATCAATGCAAAATGGCCAAATTATGATTTAATTAAAGGTAGGAGTCACGAGGACTTAGTTCAGCTTTTAAAGAAAATTGATCCAGAAAGCAAGGCCCTACAATCTATTGCAGAAAATATGGTCAAGAAGGACCAGAATATATTTACTCCTCAGCCTAATTTAAGAGAAAGAGTTCTGAATGTTCAAGTTCAAGAAAAAGACATTGATTTCTTGAAGAGCGATTCTAATCTTGGTGAAATTCACAAAGATACAATTAGGATGCAACTAGAACAATTCCAAAAATTACATTTGATCAATGAAAATGTTAATAAGAATACTGAGAAAATTCCAATTGAAAGAAAAAGATAGGAAATGATAATACTTTATTCTGTAGTCGATAATATTTTAGATAGTTTAACATTAAGTCTTGGGTATTAAATTTATTTACCCATGTTTTTTTCCAATTTTGTTTCAAAATATAGATTAAAGAAATAAAGCATGCAGATTAGGAGACAAGAAAAATTAAACAACGGTATTAAATGTTTTACAAAAAATCCAGGAATAATTTTTGGAGAACAAAAGTTTCCAAAAAATTATTTTAAGTTAGAAAGTAAGATATTCTTAGTCTTTTATTTATATATTTTGCTTAAATTTAATTTATTAATAAAAACGAAGAAATTATTTCATTTCTACTTGGCATATAATTAATTATTAGGCGCTTGACAAAGTGGGGTCTTGATAAGAGGTACACTGCAGAGGATAAACAGAGACCGGAAAGTAAAAAGGCGAAAACAAGAAAATAGAGATTTTCGCCAAAATTATTGATAAATGGGCAAAGATCAGGTCAAGTTAGACGTTGCATCTTTTGGAAGGAGGATCAAATTCCTTTATTCTATATGGCTTGAGGAGAACGCCACATACGATAACAGGAATGTGTTCAAAAACTTAAGAGAGGTAGACCTTCTGTATGTTTTGTGTGGAAAAGGTTCTTCTAGAGAGGATGGAGTAATTTATAAGAGTATGACACTCCATTATTGGCTATTTGGCTTCGAATTTTCTGACACATTAATTTTGTTTTTCCGTAAAAAGAAGCTTTTAATAGTAACAAGTCAAAAGAAGGTATCAATCCTACAACAACTAGTAGAAGGATCTTCAAATAATTTCCCAGATATAGAGCTAATTCTAATTGAGAGGAAGGGTGATCTGAAAGAATCATTTGAGAGTTATAAGGAACTTATTTCAAGCATCTCGGAAGCTACAAATATGATTGGAAGAATAGAGGCAATTGGATTGCAGGACGGCCAGTTTGCATCACAGTGCGAAGAATTGTTTTCAGGTGATAACCTATTCAGCAACAAGGAATCTCTGATGGTGACAACATCAGTAGACTACCTTCTGTGCCACAAAGACGAAGTAGAGCTGGAACTATGCAAAAAGGCCGCTGTTTTGTCCGTTCAAATGTTGAAAGGAGTGCTACTCCAGAGAATCGAGACTATCTTGGATAAGGAACTGAAAGAGTCACATAAGAGTATTGGAAGGCGTGCAGAAGCTGCTTTGGATGATAAGACGATTAACAACACTTGGAAAACAAAGTATGGTTTGGATCCAGAAGACATAGATTTGGTCTATTCTCTTGTACAAAGTGGGTCTAATTTTGATCTAAAAGCTGTGGAGAACTCTGATGAAAACTTGTGCCTGACATCAGGCTGTATAATATTAAGTGTTGGATCAAAGTATAGAGAGTACTGTGCAAACATTACAAGGACGTATTTTTTAAACTTGACTGAGGAACAGAAGAAACTTTATAACTATTGCTTAGAGCTCATGGAAACTTTAACTTCAAGAATAAAGGAAGGAACTTCTTTTATTGATTTATATTCTGGTATTTACCAGAAAATAGTTGAGGAAAAAGGAACTGAGCTTGCTCAAAAGTTTGTTAAGATTATGGGACATTGTATCGGAATTGAGTTCAGAGACCCATCCTTGATAATCAGCCCAAGATCGTCCCCTGATGTCTTAGTAAAGAAAGGAATGACTTTAAATTTGTCGATAGGCTTCAATAATTTGGATTCCAATGGTAAAAAGTATGCAATTTGGATTTGTGATACTGTATTTTTATCTGAAGAAGGAAAGGTGGAAGTCCTGACTCAGGGTTGTAGTAAGAAACTGGAGCATGTTTCATACGAACTAGATGATGAAGAGCCTGAAGAAAAGAAGCCTGTTGTAAAGAAGGAAAAGACTCCAAAAGTTAAAAAGGAAAAGCCAGCAAAAAAGCAGGTTGATGAGTCTGAGGATGAATTTGATGATGATGAGACAGAAGAAGACAGTGAAGATGATATCAAGGACGATCGACATCAAAAATCAAAAATCAAAGATTCAGAGGTTAAAAGAGAAAGGAGGTCGAAGGAAGACTTAATAATTGAGGATAGGCTAAGAAGAACAACCAGAAGAGTAAATAACTCAGAACATTCGGAAGAACTCAAGGAGATAGAAAATAGGCAAAGAGAACTTAGAAAACGCAAACTTCTTGAGCTTCAGAAGCGATTTGGAGGTAAAAAGGAGGAAAAAAGTGACCAAAAAGGGGATATTTCGGACTCAGAAGAGGACTTTTTTAACTCTAAGATTTCAAGTTACAAGTCTGTTAAAGAGTATCCTAAAGAGAGAAGTTCAAATAGAATATATGTTGACACAGCAAAAGAGACTATTCTTGTGCCAATTTATGGTCTATTAGTTCCTTTCCACGTTAGACTACTTAAAAATGTTGTCTGTACTCAGGAAGAAGGAAGGAAGTCTTTTGTGTTGAGAATTAATTTTCTGTTACCAACAGGAATTTCTTTGGAACAGTTGCCAAGCACTTTAAAGACCCCTGTATTTATCAAAGAATTGATGATTCGTTCTGAAGATGGGAAAACATTGAATACAGTTTTTCGAAGTATTAAAGAGTTAATTAAAAGATTTAAACAAAAAGGTACACTTGAGGAGGAGATGGCAGAGCAAGATATGATAAAAAATCAGCAGCCAATTGACTTTAACAGGTCTAAACAAAGAGTGGTTCTTAAGGATGTTGGAATCAGACCTACAATAGGACAGGGTAGACGTCAACATGGTATATTAGAGGCCCACAACAATGGATTCAGATTTAGCTCATCCAAAGGTGAAACAATTGATATTTTATATACCAGCATTAAACATGCGATCTTTCAACCTGTGGAGAATGATCTCATTGTAATTTTACATTTACATCTTAAACATTCAATTTGGCTTGGAAAAAAGAAAACCCAGGACATACAGTTTTACTCAGAGGTTGGGAACCAGATCGATGACTTAGAACAGAGAAGAGGCAGGAATGTATACGATCCAGATGAAATAATGGAAGAACAACGTGAACGTGAGACAAAGAAAAGATATAACCTTGAGTATAAAAAATTCATACAGGGAATCGAGGAGCTTAGTAAGAATAGTTTTGAGGCAGAGATACCATATAGAGATCTTGGATTCTATGGTGTACCCGGAAGGGCTGGAGTTTCAAATGTCCAGCTATTTCCTACGGCATCTTGCCTTGTTCATTTATTAGAGTTCCCACCATTTGTGCTTTCATTAGATGAGATTGAAGTTGTTTCGTTTGAGAGAGTTGAGCAGGGACTCCGCAACTTTGATATGATTTTTGTCCCTAAAGACTATACAAAACCTGTTAAACGAGTTGACTCGATTCCTATCGAATATTTCGACCTAATTAAACGTTGGCTTAACGAAATGGAGATTGTGTACTATGAAGGAAGGCAAAACCTTAACTGGAATGCTGTATTAAAAACTATTTTGAGTGATATTGAGGACTTCGTACAGAATGGAGGCTTTAACGGCTTCTTAGGTGAGGATAGTGACGAAGGAGAGGATGGAAGCGACGAAGAAGATGATGATGAGGATGAGGAGTATTCCGAAAGTGATGAAGACGAGGATGATGATGATGATGACGACGATGATGACGAAGATCTTTCGGATCTTGAGGAGGAAAGCTCAGATGATTCTTTTAAGGAGCTTTCTAGCGACGAAGAAGAAGGTCTAAGTTGGGATGAGCTCGAAAAACAGGCAATAAAAGAGGACAGGAAAAGAGGAAGAGAACACGAGGAGGATAGAAGAGGTGGCGAGGCTCGTTATTCGAGAAAAAGACGTTAGTCCTTAAACTTTCTCACAAATCTTAATTATAATTCTGTATTTGTTTTTTTTAATCGTGTTCTTCTTCAACACTGATTACCTTGTTTTATATATAGTTTATATTGTGTCTATTTGATTCTTCTGCAATATAGAGCATTGGCGGACTGAAAGTATCTAATGGAAGATTCTTCTAACATATCTTTTTCAATAGAGGTAAGAGATTTAAGAAATACCTTTGTATGGTCACTATTCATTTTTGAAGATTCAGAAGAGTTTGGAAAATGCAGATAGATTGAGACCAGAAACAACTTTTCAAGGCGACTTCGAAAAGATTCCAAAATTACTTTGAGAAACAATTCATCTTGTAGTATGCTCAGTAGGATTACACTAACTTGAAAGAAATAAGGTGAAATATTGTTTAAATCCACACTACAGGGGTCAGTCTTCAAAGCATTTGACATTTTTGACGAAAGAAAATCAGGATAGTTAATACCAACAAAACCCCTGGAGTGTAGTTCTTTTGCAAGCCATATTGGGAGCTGCAATACCTCACCAGCAGAAATCTATAATTCAAAGTTAATTATTTACTGTGCAGTTAAAATCCCGTACATACCTCATTGTTTTCTTTTGATTGATTATCCATGGACATAAAAGCACACTCTTTTTGTGTCAATACCATTCTACAAGGCAGTAGCTAGAAAATCAATATTTGCAAATTTGATTTAATTATTTACCCTTGTATACCTGGCGTTAAATAGGTATAACTTAACTTACCGTTTCGTTCATTAGTAGATAATCCACGTCCCAGTCTACATTGGAAAAAGAGCGTTTCTGTAGATCCTCTCTGGTCTTCGTAAATTCCTCGATAAAATCCAATCTCTCTTCAACCATCTTCAATATATCTTCAAGAATTCAATACAATTTGCCTTTAGTATTTTGGTGTGGGGTTTGGCGGGAACACATACTACAATTTTCTTGATATATTTAGGAAAAATTAAAGGTAGCAGATAAAAATATACGGAATTAATCTTAAACTTTCAAAATTAGACTCAAAAAAAGAATTATTTGCAATTCAAGACGTTTGAAAGAGAAAAAAGATTGAAGATCAAACAGAAGAATTGTTTGATTTTGGAGAAATGAGAGAAGAAAGAAAAACAAACAAATAATTGAGATGGTTTGCAAAATTATTAGAAGGTTTTTTAGCCTAAAGGAAATTTAACTGATTAGTGAATTTAACTCTTAAAAATAAAAAATTTGAAATTTCAGTTGAGCAAAAAAAGATTAATTATAGCGGCAACCTTAAACTGTAGATGTGAGAGAATTGAGGGGAAGCACAAAGAACTGAGTTGTAGTAATCAAAAAGGTTTTTTTTTCCTCTTAATAAAAATTCTTCACACCAAATAGGAGGGAAATTGGGGAAAAAATGGATTTGAAGAGTGACGATAAGGGGGTTGTAGTTAATCCTTTTTTGGGTGAAAAAAGCTCAATATTACAAGAAACAAGATGTTTTAGCGAAGCCCTTTTGAACTCAAAGAAATGCTGCACAGTTTTAACCAAGGTTTTGAATATGATTAATAGTGGAGAGAAACTTACTGACCAGGAGTGGTCAGATTTATTTTTTGGGATCACAAGATTATTTCAGTCGAATAATCAGGATTTAAGGAGGCTTGTATACTTGGCAATAAAGAGTTTAAAAGTGAATGAGAGTGAAGCATTTGTAGTTATAAGTTCTTTAATTAAGGATATGAATAGCAATAATGATTGTTATAGAGCAAACTCTCTCAGGGTAATAAGTAAAATGGCTGATGGTACGATGATCGGCCAAATTGAGAGATATTTAAAGTCTGCAATAGTTGATAAGAACTCTTTTGTTGCAAGTAGTGCATTGATGTGTGGCTATAATTTAGCATTAAGAGGTCACGGAGATATTCCTAGGCGTTGGTTGAATGAAATAAGTGAATGTATTCAAGGCAGGGATGGGATGGTACAATACCATGCATTGGTACTTTTATTCGAATTAAGGAACAATGATAGATTAGCAACGCAAAAGATTATAGAGATGCTCTACAAATTACCTATAAAGTCATTTTACAGTGATTGCATAATGCTCAGGCAAATGAAGAATTTGTTCTTTTTACTGAGCAACCAAGATTCTTCCTGGGAAAACGTAAGCTGGATATTGGATTGTTTCCATACAATGCTTAAGAGCAGAAGCGAAATTGTATCTTTGGAAGCTTCTAGAGGGATCTGCGATATTTTGAAGTATTTACACGAGAAAAAGGATCAAAAAGCGCTTGGATTTATTGATATATCACAGATTTCAAATGCACTTCAAATGCTCTTAAATTCCAATATTTCAGTGGCAAAGTTCGCTGCCGTGAGAATTCTGAATGACTTAGCCAATGTGAACCCGAATATTGTGTTTAAATGTCAGCACGAATTGGAACCTTTACTTAATGACTCTAACCGAATCATGGCAACTTTGGTGCTCACTATTTTACTAAAAATAGCTCAAGAAAGCAATCTAGATAAGCTTGTCAAGCAGATCCCTGCATTTATTACTGATATTAGTGACGGAGGGAAAAAAGACATTATCAAAGCCACTAAAAATCTCATACTAAAGTATCCTGCAAAACATAAGAATATCCTCTCATTCTTAGCAACCAATTTAAGAGAAGAGGGAAGCCTCGATTTTAAGTCTTTTGTAATTGATACACTATTCGATATTTCCAAAGAAATTCCTGACATTCTGGAAAGTATTCTTTACCATGCCTGCGAGACTATAGAGGACTGTGAGTATCCAGTAATTACAATCAGAATTCTGGGATTTTTAGGAAAGAATGTTCCAAAGACCAATGCTCCCTCTAGATTTATTAGGTATATTTACAATAGACTAATATTGGAGAGTTCAGCAGTAAGAGCTGCCAGTATAGATGCTTTAGTTCAGATTGCTCTGGTCTGTGGTGAACTTAAAGAAGATATTAGAACCCTTCTTCAAGTATGCTCCCAAGACAATGATGATGAGGTCAGAGATCGAACAAATACTTATACTATGATCATCGATGACAATTCAACTTCAGATTCACTTGATGATCAAGATGATAATACATTTGATTTAAATAACTCAAAGCTTTTTGGAGAGCAGCTAATATCTATGGAAACCGACAAAATTCTCAGTCTTTCCCGTATCCTCGGTAAAATTGTTTCCAACGACCCTGAAACTCTTTTGGACTTAGAATCTATCCCAATAGATCCTGTTGAGTCAAAAACCAAAGGTTCCCAACAAACTTCTATCACAAGCTCAGTTTCGGCCTCTATGGAGGCTTTAAATACTTCTGGAGTTCAAGGAAACTTAAACCGAACAGAAAACTCATCTGAAAAAGCCTCTCCTGGAGTCAATATTTCTCTGATATATGAAAGACTTTCAGACTGCATTTCAACTGAAGACTTGGGTAGCTATCTATTTACTTCAACTTCTGCTCCTTTAACTGAGAGCGAATCCGAATACCTGGTTAATTTAAGGAAACACTTCTTTAATGAAGGTAAATTTGTCGTTCTAGAGTTCTTGGTTGCAAATACTCTAAATGATGTTCTTTTAAAAGATGTAAATGTTGAGTTTGAGGCTGCTCTTGATGGATTTTCGATTTTGGCAAGCGTCCCTATTCCTAGATTAGACCCTGGACAAGCTGAGTCTATTTTTGTACTTACTCAGAATTCCACCCAAGATCATTTCCCTAATGTATCAAATGTTGTCCCATGTAAATTGGACTATTTATATTGCGAGGATGGAGACGAAGACTGCGGATATAATGATATATTTACTATTGACCCAGTAACTCTTTCTCATTCTGACTGTATAGTACCCAACTATTTAAGACAGGGAGAGTTCAAAAACATTTGGAGTATTTTGGAAACCAACGGAATTGAACATATCGCCAAGTTTTCATTTTCGTACAAGAACATTTCATCAGCTGTTAATGGACTTTTGGCTTTAGTTAACGCAGCTGCATGTGATAACACAGAAAATGTTAACCCAGAAGCTTCCAACCACACTCTATTATTTTCTGGGACTTATTTTGCAAAAACTCCCTTTTTATGTACTGCAATAATTGTGAATAATGTTGAACTTGGTTGCCTTGTTAAGATTACCTGCAGATCCAACTCAGAATCAGTCTGTTTGGATGTGATCAAGTGTTTTGAAGCAGCTTAGCCTTTTAAAATAGACATAATGAATACAAAAAGTAGAAAACGAACATTAAGTCCTATATTAATTAGTCATCTATTTAGTAAAAAAAATGAGTTTTGAGTCACAGTAAAACAATATAATCTCTTTTGCTTAATTAGAAAAACTCATTTTGTAAATTTCATCGTTTGCATACCCTCCAATAAACTTTTTAAATGGATTAAACCAATTTCTTGAAAGTAAAATTCGGGAATTCGAACTTGGGTTTAAAGTAGTATACGCTAATCGCCAGATAAACTGTGTGTGGTATCCACCTAACATGCTTCCGAATGGAGTGTAGAAAACAATGTTATCATCATAAATATAACAGGTAGCACCTTTCCAATTGTAAATGAATGCTGGGCACTTTTGCTTTTCATTTTCTGATGGGTAATTGTTGAACAGATTCACAAGGTACTCTCCTTGTTGAGATGCTCCCTGAGCAGTAGGTGGTGGAGAGCGGTACATAGAATCCAGTTTTTCAAGTAAAGTCTTTAAGTTTTCTTCACTTAGAATCTCATCATTTTTTGGAAGGTTCTCGGCTTTTGATAAGTTAAACATCTGAGGAAAGGCCTCAGCAGAAAAGTTGTTTTTAAGGTAATTAACAGTAGGCCCAAATGATGACTTTAAAGCACTCTGGTAAATCTCCTTTGACCTATCTGCCAGTTTACTAGGCCTAACTAGAGCACAATCTCCGAGTGCATATGCATTGGGGATTCCATGAACTTGAAGTCTTTCATTAACCAAAATAGCCTTTTTAAAGAATGTCTGCTCCTCAACTTTTTCGCAGATTTGTTTTGTAAATGAATTAGGAGAGGCTCCACTTGCCCAAACAAAAACTCCATATGGAATTACCTCCTCAACTCCGCCTTTCTTCTCAATTGTAACAGAGTCTTTGGAAACACTTTTGAGCTTGGTTTCCAACATGACTTCAATTCCTGCCTTTGAACTAAGGATGTATTTTGCATACTCTGAAACCTTATCACTAGCTATGGGTAATAGTTTATTTGCCATTTCTACAATCTTAATATTAAGAAATGGAGCAAGTCTCTTGTATTCATTTTTAGAAAAGAAATCTTTGGTTAACTCTGCAAATGCACCTGAAACTTCGACTCCTGTAGGGCCTCCTCCAGCAACAATAAATGTGAGCTTTTTATGTTTCTCATCGTCACTCATTTTATCCCAATTGGCATTAACCTCCTTAATACAGCCAACAACTGCATCTCTCATCTTTATGGAGTCTTCCACATTTTTTAAGTAAAGTGCATTTTCCTTGAGACCAGGAATAATATTTGAGTTTTCATTACCAACGTTGATAATAAGATAGTCATAGGAAATTCTTTCCTGCTTATTCTGATCGGAATCAAAATATATAACTTGTTTTTTTTCCTTATCAATATCCAAAGCTAACCCTTTAATATGTTTGATCATCTCTTTATTTCCTCTAAACGTGAGTTCACTTAGAGGGATTTCGCACACTTCTTTTGGAAGCCTATTTGAAACGATCTGTGTAAGAAGAGGCGTAAAACAGAAGTGTTTGTTTGGACTTATTACTTTAACATCGTTAGAAAAAACGTCTAAGCCTTTTGACAGCTTCATAAATCCCCATCCCGTCCCTAGAATGAGGATCTTTGGACGCTTCAAACTCTCGTCTGTTTTGTAGGGTGAGCATAGCCTAAAAGTAGACAAGATGTTTTTTGTTAGTGAAGTTGCCTTGCTCGCAATTGTGCAAAAAGTATTTGAAAGACTTTTCTTTCCCTCCTTAACAGGATTTGAACAATTTGAATAGGAATTATATTTACTTTTTTCTGAAAAAGACATTAAGAATATAAATCACTGCTTTCCGAAAATATTAACCCTTGTTTATCAAAAATTTATTCTACTTTTGCAAATAATAATATAATACACAGAAATCTCAGGTTTTGATTTGGCATTTCGCGCCAAGTGCAGAGTTTGAGAAATTAGAAATCATTTATTAGGAAAAAATCGGTTTTTAATTGCCAAAAGCAAATAAATTTCAGGTTCTGTCTGGGACAAAATAAAAGCTTCTTATCGATTTAATTCCTATGGAGATATGAAACAAATAAGCAAAAAATTACTACATTCTATACAACTTTCCTACCTTTAAAGATTCATATTACAAAAAAAATGCATGTAAATATGATAAAAGTGCCCAATTACGATTTAACGGTGCATGCAGACACAGATTTTTAATTTTTTTTTCATTTTAAAAAGCTTTTACTTCTAAAGCCCAAGATCACCATTTAGAGGTATTAAAGTAGAAAAAATGCTAAAAATCTTAAAAAAATTGAGTTATTAGTTGTGAAAAAATAAGTCGATACATTACGAGACTTAACATTAATTGTGAGAGTTTGTAATAATGGGTTGGAATCTCACTATTAAATAGTTAACGGACGATATTATCCGTAAAATTTAAGCAAGATATTGGATTCCCGCCAGCCGAGACCCCACTTGAGATATATTAATTATGGCTCGAACCTGTAGACATTAATAAATAAAACCAATTTATAAAGTTTTTGCGCTTCACGACTTCTTGTGAGGCTGTAAAGAGTGAGGGGTAAAGAAAATTGGATTGGGTTTGAAGAGATAGGAACAGACGCGAATTTTTCAAGTGTAACACCAAATATATATTTTTTGGTTTTCGTTGGGGATTAATAATTCAATAGATATATATATCTATTTGGTAACGTAATCTAATTGTTTATTGGAATCGAGATGGCAAAGAAGAGACCAAATCAAAGTAAAGGGGCTTCAGGGAAGGGTAAACAAAAGTCTCCTTCAAATGGTAAGACTAATGTTGAACAAAGGCATAAGCATGAAGAAAAAATTGAAGAGCCTCAAGTAATTGAGGAAACTCCAGTAGTTATAGACTTTTCAGGACTTTCTGCAACTCAGAAAAAGAATCTAAAGAGGAGATTGAAGAAGAAGAATGTGGATTCAAATTCACAAGAAGGTCAAGGAGTTACAAAACAAAGAAAACCATTAACCAAGAAAGAAATTGAAGCAATGCTTCCAAATGATCCAATGTCAAAAACTAGGTCAGAATTCCTTTCCAAGGCAAATTCTAGGTTACGTGGCATGTTGGATCTTTCAGTTTTACCAATAGAGGAGGTACTGAGTAAGAAAGGGGAACAGGAACGGGAATTGAACAAGCTTTTGGCAGAGATTTCTGAAACTTTGTCCAAAGAGTCATCTAACTTAAAGAGGCCGCCAAAGCAACTCAGTGTGAACACCATTTGTGAGCAGCTCCGTGACTTTGAGCTAGTATCTAAGGATGATGAGGGCTATGACGAGGAGTTCCACCAGCACTTGAAGGAGTTATTGGTAGTAGCTTCACTATATGAGAACTACCGCAACTTCCAAAACCAATGTAATGAACTTAGAACTAGAATAGAACGCAAGCTTTCTATCAACAGGGAGCTTTCACAGGCAGCTATGGATAGCAACAAACAAAAGAGATTGGTAAATAAGGTCAAGAGTTTAAAGCAGGATTCTTCAATTGACGGCGATTCAATTGAAACAAAAGTATTTGAACTTCCAAACAATAAAGGTAATCTATTGGATGTTTTGTTCGGTTCCAGTTCTAAGATGGCCAAGAACTTGGAGAAGAAGTTCGGTGCTTTGGTTGAGAAGTCTACCGGCAACTCAGTGCAGATCACGGGCTTACTTAAGGACATTGAGAAATGTTGGGAAAGTATTCGTCAATTAGATTTCAGTTCACAAGAAACCGTCTCACTAGACCCACGCGTCATTAAGAAACTTTACTCAATGACAGGAAACATTAACCTGAAATCATTACAGGATGAACTCTCTGTTATTATTAATCGTATGGAGAACTCTTTGATTATTTTAGGTTCGCCAGAGTCCACAAAAACTGTGGTTGAATTAATCAACAAGAACTCCGATATTTCAAACAACACTGTCTCAATCCCTGTTTCATTAATTGTTGCTAAAGCTTTACAATTCAACTTCCTTCCAACTGTACGTTCCATTGAAAAGGAAACCGATACAAGCGTTCGTATTCAATTTGGAGGTAAATCTAGAGAGGTCACTAGTTTGGCTGATATTTCAGATTCACAGCCTGATAGCAAGATTTTGATATTCGGAAAGCCTGATAAATGTGAAGTTGCCAAGAACAAGCTTTCGACGTTGATTAAGAGTCTAGAAGTTGAGAGTATTCAAGCCGATAATAAGGCAGTTAGAAGACTTTTCAGTCCACCCGGAAAAGATTCATCGGAAGACACCAACACAAGAATGTCTAGAAGTATCTTGGATGAGTTCTCTAAATTGAGAGACTCCAATAAAATGGGAATTGTCAGAATTGGATCTTCAGTTATGCTAGTTGGTCCTGCTTCAGAGATCAAAAAGGCCAAGCCAATTTTGCTCAATCTTTTGGAAAGAGCTCAGTATACTCCATTCACTAAGACAATTCACAAGGATCAACTCAGAGTTCTCAACCATTCAAGGCGTGAGAAGATTGAAAAGGAAGCTTCTGTAGAGATCTCAACTCAGAAGAGACAAGAAGGTCGCACTGTTGTAATTGAGGTTTTGGGTTCAGAACAGGCCAAAGCCAAGGCAGAAAGTTTAATTGATGAGATTCTGGCAAAAGAGGCACATTTAGAAGTTTTGGAACTTGATTATTGTACATACGACAAGCTTTATGGAAATCAGAGATCTCATCTGAGGAAGCTTACTTCTAGTTTCCCAAATGTACAGGTTATTCAGGCAGAAAAGAAGAAGAGTTCAATTTCGCTCCTTGGATCAAAGGAGGAGGTTTTGAAGCTTAAGGAAAAGTTTGTAGAGTTTAACAAGCAAACTTTGGAAAATTCTTCAAACGAAACCAAGGAAATCATAGAAATTCCAAGTGGTAAGATGGGGCTAATAATAGGAACCAAGGGAAGTGTACTTAATGAAATCAGGAGCAAGGCTAATTGCGAGTCAATAAACGTACCCAAAAATTCCAGTCATGTAGTTCTCCAAGGTACTGAAGAACAATGCAATATTGCTAGAAATCTAATCAGTGAAATTCTTTCAAACTCTCTTTCAAATTCAAACACCACAACTTGCAGTGAACAGAGTGAATCACATCCAAACAAGGTTTCCACACCTGAATCACTAAAATTTGACGAGAAGTGCTTCCCTACTCTCGGTGGCACAATTTCCACATTCTAATTGTTTTCGTATCTCCCTGGCTATTAACTCATCTTTGGTCTGTTAGAATTCTGTTACATTAAATTAACTTCTCTTAATCCACCAAATCTTCTCTACCTCGAGTCAATTTTCCCTAACTAAATGTATAAATGAGTAGAAGTTCTTTTAGCCGTTAGTACTGAATAGATCTGAAACTCCTAGAAATACAGAAGATTAGAAGGGACCTATTATTTAAAACTATGGGTCGGATCCAGGAGCATCCAACTAATAAAGAATTTTCTAATATACTAAAGTACTTAGTAGACAGGACCTCCCTTTCTCTTCTTGTCACCTCCCAATTGGAAGTGCTTGCATCTCTTGATAGCAAGGAAGCGTCTCTGTTTGCACTTGGTACATTCCAATCTCAAAACGATTTTCTTTGTGGTCTTAGCTGTCTTTCTGAGTTTTGGCTTAGTTTGACCACCATAACCCTTTTGTTTCTGATCGTAACGTCTTCTACCTTGAGCTCTTGGTGACTCCTTTCCTCTCTTATATTGAGATACCTTGTGAGGAGTATGTTTGCGACAGTCTGATCCCTTGCAGAAAGTATTTCTAAGCTTTGGAATATTAACCTAAAAGAAAGCAAACGTTAACACGGCTCGTAGAAAACCATTAATTCTCCATGAAACTTACCATTTTCCAGAATTATATTTATCCAGACTTTTTTGTTATAATTGGAAAAAATCAAACCAACTTAATTCGTTAATTTACTACGTCTCGAGTAATTACCGCGTAGTAAATATGTCCAACTCGATTACCGCCAAATGAAAATTTATGACCGCCTGACATTTTAATATTTTCTGTGATCTTGTCTCGTTTTGCGGGTAACGTGAAAGGAGAAACTAAGGCATAAATTTGGGAATTTAATAACGTGTGTGGATTTGAGAATACCATGCCAATTAATAACAAAAATATTATTTAAAAGTATTAGAAAATAACAAAAATATAGGTCAATTAGTAATCGAACAGAATTTCTAAGTTCTAGTTAACTGGCTTGGATACCTATGAAAATTGGGTCTATTTATATTACACTAATTATTCTTATTGCTTTATCCCCTATTGATACAAATGCCCTTTACTTCATTTTAAATCCAGGATATACAGAATGCATTCATTTTCGTACTGTTACAGGAGACCACTTTATTGGATCATTTGAAATAGAATCGGAATATGAGGGAGTTAGAGTTTCTTTGTATGAAAGTGATGGAAACTCAAAAATTATGGATAAAGTTAATAATAGTGGCGATTTTAGTATTAATGCTCAAAAAAACGCAGAATATCAACTTTGCTTCAAAAATTTAATGAACTCAGTACAACAAACTGTGAACTTCAGTATAAAAAACCTGTCTTATAATTCTAACATTAACAATGTAATGAGTAATATTGAATCCAAAAGGCTAATTGAATCTATGGAGAAGCTCTACGAAAGAATATCAATTGCTTCTGACAAGCAAAAGTATGCCTTAACAAGAAAAAGATTTCAAATGGAAGCAATTGAATCATCTAGAAAGAAGGCCGCTTTATGGAGTATTCTTGAGCTCCTTGTATCTTTTGGATTAGTACTCATTCAAATTTACTATATTAAATCCTACTTCCAAGTTAAATATTTAGTTTAGTATTCAATTTCTCCAATACTTTAGGGTATTTGGAAATACTTATATGTATAATTTTTAGCTGCCATTTCTTTCTTTATTGCCTGCCTTTTTCCTTAGTACCGGTATTAACTGCTTGCACTTGCTCCCCATTATGCATGTTTTCCCGCCAAGCCTTCCCCACAGTTGTAAAAAGATAATTTGAAAGAAAGGAAAAATAAAGCAAGTAGAGAGCTCAAAGGTTTGAAATGATTTTTCTACATGGAGAGTATAGAAAGTGAAGAGTCAAAATTAATTGGAGGAGAGCAGGAAAGACCACGTCTAATTATCCACAAAATAGTTTTGGAAAACTTTAAATCTTATGGAGGCAACAAAGTTATCGGGCCGTTTCACAAATCTTTTACTGCAATTGTAGGCCCAAATGGAAGTGGTAAAAGTAATGTAATAGACGCTATGCTGTTTGTGTTTGGGAAAAGAGCAAAGCACATGCGCTTGAATAAAGTTTCTGAGCTGATTCATAACTCCAAGCATTATCCAAACAACGATAAAGCAAGTGTCGCTGTACATTTTAAGGAAATTATAGATATACCTGGCGATGAGCATGCCTACAAAGTTGTCCCAAACTCTGAGATTGTCATTAAGAGAGAGGTACAGAAGAATAGTGAACAAACAAAATATTATATAAATGAAAAATTATCAAGCTATCAAGAGGTCACAAAGTTATTGAGTAGAAAAGGGACCGATTTGGAGCATAATAGGTTTCTCATCCTTCAAGGGGAAGTTGAGCTAATTGCTCAGATGAAACCAAAATCTACAAACGGGAACGAGGATGGTCTACTAGAGTATATCGAAGATATTATAGGAAGTAGCAAATTTATTCCGGATATAGAAAAGCATTCAATTGAGCTGGAACAGTTTAATGAGCTCCGTCAAGAAAAGTTGAACAGACTTAAGATTGCTGAGAAGGAGCTTAATGCTCTGAAAGCTCCATATAATATGGCCATTGAATTCTTTACTCTTGAAAGAGAAATTTACATTGCCAAACTATTGCTTCATATGGAGGAACAAAGAGATGCGATAAAACAGATTAATGCCTTGAAAGACGAACAAAACAAACAATTGGACTTGAAGCGAGAACTAGCTCATCAAAAGAAGGCTTTGGAAGATAAGCGAGTTGAGCTTGAAATAGAGAGTAAGGAGACTAATTCTAGGATTAATGAATTGAAAGTTAAGTTTGAAAAGGAGGAGAGTGAGTTAAAGAATGTAATTCTCAAAGACGAGGAACTGAGAGCTACTTTGAAAAATTCAAAGAAGAGACTTACGAAGCTTGAAGAGTCAACGGAAGTTGAAAGAAAATTAATTCCAGAACTGGAGCAAAGAATTGTCGACTTGGAGGATGAGGTTCGAAAAAAACAAAAGCAAGTCCCAAAGATTGCAAAAGACCTTGATTCTGCTCAAGAGAAGTTGGAATTATTGCAGAAAAACGTTAAGGATGGGATTGAGGAGGCTAGAAAGAAAAAGGATAAGGCGGAACAAGAACTATCGCCTTTACAAAAACAACTTCTGGGTCTCCAGAAGTCCCATGATATGTTAAACGTTGAATTGGATATTTTGAAACAAAGACTAATTCAGAGACAAGAAAGTGAGGAAAATAATAGGAAGGAAAAGGAAAATGCTGTTAAAAAGATTCAAACCTTGAATAAGCAGAAAAATGATGTCTCTAAGAGCCTGAAAAACAGTGAGACGCTTCTTAATGAAAAATCAAAGAAGCTTGGGAGGCTTCAAAAGGAGCTAAGTGAGAGTAGTAGTCTTCTGTCTGTTAAAAAAATTCAATTAGATGAGGCAAGGAGCTTTTTAGCTTCGAATAATCATTTGGAAACCAGGGTTGTCTCGGAATCAAAACAAAAAAGTTCCAAGTTGTCATTATCAGAAACTGTGATGAAGTACTTTTCCGAATCCAAAAAAAGTGGAATATACGGTAGGCTTGGTGATTTAGGGAAGGTTGATGAAGAGTTTCAGCTTGCACTAACCTCCTCAGTCTCACACATTGAAAACATTGTTGTACAGACTACCGAAGATGCACAAGAGGTGGTTAATTATGTGAGAAAGTACAATCTAGGGAGAATCTCCTGTATTATCTTGGAGAAAATTTCTGCTAGTATTAGACAAAGTATGGAGAGTTCATTTAAAGCCCCAGAAGGGTCCAAAAGGTTTTTTGATCTAGTTAAATTCAAAGACCCCAAATTCAGGATTGCTTGGTATTTTGCGATGAGGGACACTTTAATTGTCGATAGCCTTGACATTGCAACCAAAATTTCCTACAGTGGAAAGCAGAGATGGAGGGTGGTAACTATTAATGGGGAACTTATTGATTCCAGCGGAACAATGACGGGAGGTGGTCCCAATGTTACGGCAGTGAAACAAACTGGTAAAAAGGAAGGAAAGGTTCCAGAAGGTTTCACAGCTGAACAAGTCAAAAAGCTAGAGAGTGATTTTGAAGCGTATCAGAACAGATGTAACCAAATGAAATCTGAATGCAAAGACTTAGAAGACCAGATACAAAGTCTTAAAGATGAAATTAATGAGTATTCAATTGCTCTTGAGAAAGTAAAAATAGAGCTTGTATTAATAGAAGAGACTGAAAAATCCCGATCAGAGGATCATACCGATACTGAACAGGAATCTCCCACGAATAACCAGGCTGAGACTAGTGCAGAGATCTCAAGATTAGAGACAGAGATTGGGGAATTAAAGAAACAAATATCTACTTTAGAAGCATCATTGAAGCAAAAGCAAATTGTTGTTGATCGCTATACAAAGGAGATGAATGAAGTTGGAGGTCCTGAAATGAAGAAACAATCTGAGTTTGTGCAGGAGCTTACAAAGAGCGTTGAAGCTATGGAGAAAGAAATCAGCAAGAGCCAGGTAGAAATTAGTTTATCGGAAAAAAAGAAGCTCAAAGCTATCGAGTCTATAGAACAGTTTGAAAGCAAAGCTAAGGCTCTTAGAGAAACTATAGGAAAGACAGAGTCTGAACTTTTGTCCCTTGAGGAAGTTGCTCTGAAGATTATGGAGAGTAAAAAACTCGCTGAAGAGGAACTGAAGTCATTTTTAAGTGAGCATAACTCATTCCAGACCAGATTTGAGGAGCTTGAAAAAGAAATTGAAAAGCTCGAGCTTCATGATGTAGAGCTCTCCAACAAGCTAAATGTGATTTCCAGTAAGATTTCAGAACTTGAAAATCAAGGCATCAAGCAACTACAAAAAAAGCTTCAAAAAATAAGGTCGGATGCATCTTTTATTCCCTCTATTCCAGAATTAGAAACTGAAAAAGATGAACAAGGCCCAGTGGGTCAGGATCCTGAATTAGAGTCCCTTAAGAGCAAGTTCCTTGCTCAGGACGTTCAAGATACTGAGTATGAGAAAATACTAGGGGATATGACGTCTACAAAGTTGAAACCACGTATTGAATCTTTGCGGGCACAAATTCAAACAATATGCGAGCAATATTCTAATGGAGGTCCAGCAAAGAATTTCAGACCTTCTTCGGATATATTTTCCCAGTATTCTACTCAGCTACAGCAGTTCAATAGAAGGAGCCAAGAGGTTGAAGAGGCAACCAATGCCAGAGATGAGAGTAGGAGACACCTTGATACTGTTCGGCAGGCCAGACACTCCGAGTTTATTTTGGGCTTCAAAATAATTGCTTCCCAACTCAAGGAAATCTACCAAATGATCACTCTCGGTGGAGATGCAGAGTTGGAACTGATTGATAGTGTGGACCCATTTTCAGACGGTATTATCTTCTCAGTAAGACCTCCGAAGAAAAGCTGGAGGCCAATCCATAACCTTTCAGGAGGCGAAAAGACTCTGAGTTCCCTGGCTCTGGTCTTTGCTTTACACCAATTTAGACCCTCACCATTGTACTTTATGGATGAAGTAGATGCAGCTCTGGACTTTAGAAATGTCAGTATTATTGCAACTTTCATTAAAGAAAAGACCAAGAATGCTCAGTTCATCGTGGTTTCTCTCAGAAACCACATGTTTGAGACAGCTGACAGACTTGTCGGGATTTATAAAACATTTGACATAACTAAATCCGTCTCAATTCTACCGGGTAACTATTCTTTTGATGTTAAACAAAGAAATACTGTTTACAAAGAGAAGGGAGAAGGGGCAGGGGACGAAAATGTACTAGAAAATGCCTAATTTTGGGCCAATTATGAGACTGAATGTAAATTCTAAATTTTTGAATTCTAATTCTAATAATATACAAATAATGTAAACAAAGAAAGAACACATAATGCTATAACAGTCAATATTAAGGCCTCCTAATCTTTTTCTACTTATTAGCCCTGAAATAGTATTAGTTGATACTGAAAGAGTAGACTATAAATTAATGTTAGTTCTAGAGGAGCATCTTTTCATCATATTGATAGTATCATCAGAAGCCTCTCCAAGGAGGAACTTGGACGGAACTCTCCTCATTACATGGCAGAACTCGTCAAAATTAATGGTACCATCTTTGTCAAGATCTCCTGATTTCATAAATTCACTCAGTTCTTGAGCTAGCTCATCATCAGATTTCTTAACCTTGCTAGATAAAGACATAACCTTGAGAAATTCTTTGTTGCTGATTTGTCCATCTTCATCAATATCGAACACACGAAATGCTGCTTTGCATGCACTTTCGTGGGACAATTGACGTTCTTGAATGCAAGCTGCAATGAAGTTTGTATAGGAAATAGTTCCAGTGCCTTCAGGGTCAATTTCATCAAGAAGAGCTTCTATACCAATTGAAGGACTGCATCCTATCCTGTTAATTCCCTCAATAATCTCGAATCTACTCAATGTTCCATCTCCACTAGTATCCAATTCCATAAATGTATCGTGTAAATCTAGGATGTCTCTTTCATCAATGTTTTGAGCTATTAATGTCAAAGCAATTTTTTTAAGTCTTGAAAGTCCCTGGAATCTTCTAAAGTTTGAAATTACATTATCGAGCAATAAGTTTCTTGGAGATGAGGAGAGTTGCTTCTCGAACCACTCATGTTCAAGTGCTTGTAAAGAAGTAATTCTCTGCTTTGGAGACTTAGTTAAAAGTCTCCTGATTAAAGACTCTGCCTGAGGAGAAACATTGAGCCAATCCTTTTCTGGAAATGTAAATGTGCCTTCTCTAATCTTAAGCATTACCTCAGAATCGGTAGGTGCACTAAAAGGAGGATATCCACAAAGCAGAACGTACATCATTACTCCAGCTGACCATTCATCACATTCTGGTCCATAAAGTCCTTCCAGAACTTGTGGACTCACATAATATGGAGTTCCAACCTTTGTCCTCATCATTTTCCCGGGCTTAAATCTGGCTGCCAAACCAAAGTCAATAAGCTTTAATGGAGAATCTGGTGAATCAGTCAAGAAAAGGAAATTTTCAGGCTTCAAATCCCTGTGAGCAACGTTTAACTTATGGCAATAAGCTACAGCACTCAATACATCCTTCATGATCCTTGCAGCGTCGCTTTCTCTAAAAACTCTCTTATGAACAACTCTCTCAAAAAGCTCTCCCCCAGTGCATAATTCCATAACTAGATAAATATCAGCATTATCTTCAAAAGTCTCGTATAGCCTAATTATGTTTGGATGGTCCAACGATTTCATAATTTCAATCTCTTGTTTAAAACGGTCAACATCCTCAACAAAGTACTTCGGAATCTTCTTTGCTGCCCTCCTAATCCCAGTCCCTTTCTGAACAGCTATTTTTACCTCTCCCCAAGACCCCCTTCCTATGGTGTTTTCCAAAGTATAATACTGGTTAATGTCTCCCTTGGTGCTTAAAATTAATCTAGATCTGTCCAAGAGAAGTTTTAATCTAGACCCTGTTCTGCTCAGTATTAGTGGAGGTGTCACAGAGCTTTCGTGAGTCCCTCCATCTCCAGATTCATCATCCTCTTCTGAGTACATTTTCGCATTTCCTGTTGGACTCTGCCTTGCACCAGACTTTACTCTACAAGAATGATCATCAGTTCCATCATTATTATCCAAATTCTCCTCAAAACGCATCGTACTTTTAGAGATATTTCCCCAGCTACATTGAATAACGTACCTATACTCTGGAAAATTCTCGTCAACTTGTAAGTAACGATTCCCTTCAATTGGCTCCCATTCTAATTGTTCGCATGGGCCACTCTCCTTTCCAATAACAAATTTATATTCCAAAAGGCACGCACCTCGAATCCTAATTGGCTTGTTTGTTCTCCATACAGGATAGGAAAGTTTGTCAGTTATAAGTCGAATAGGTTTATTCTCCTCTTCCTGCTCATTAGTTACTCGCCAAACTCCCAATCTTGGGTGGTTTCCTACTATGTACAGGGACTGTCCTGGATAAGTCCGGTCACACACACATTCCCAGGATATTAGAACCATACTTTTTTTGTGTTCTTTACATGATTCGTAGCCTTTTGACAAATTTAATTTTTTTTTTTTTAAATACGTTTCATGGATAAACCTGCAACAATTGTGTTACCCGCCTATTTATGGCGGGTGTTTTAAGGGAAAAATTATATTTAAAGGGGGAATTATGCATGCAAACACGTAGGAATTTACATAAAAATTAAAATAGTAAAAATAATTTTTAAAAAAAACATTAAAAAAGATGCAAAGATTAATTGACTTAGTTTCCATCATCAATAATAACTTCTTCCCCGTTATCTACAACGATTTCTCTTATTTGTTCATGTCTGATTCCGTAGCCTCTGATTTTTTGGTTGTTTGTTGCATGTGCCATCTCTTGTTCTGAAATTTGATATCTGATGGTGCCACTGTTATTAACAACGAGACTCTTAATGACAATCCTGGAACCATTCTTTGCCACAATTCTAACTGAACCATCAACAAAGAATTTTCCGTTAATCACCACATCACCTTCAATATGTACATAGGATTTGCTTGTGATATTAATAGGGCCTTCCAAAATCCTCTGAAGAAGGTCGGAGTATTTAAATGCAAATGAGGGATGCAAAACTACCATTGCTCCAACTCTAACTGGTATCCCAGCGATCATCTCGTGTTTGATCAGAGAGTGTTTATCTTCTTTTCCGGTAACTGGGTCTTTTTCACTCTCTTCAATCCTGCAAACAACACCCTTTTCTTTTGATGCTAATCTCAAATACTGTGAAGCTGCAGCATAGAAATCACCTTCAGTTACAGAGGCAGTGTCTATAGAGACTCCTGCGCTATACTTTGCTCTTCCCTCAGCCAAACTATTTTTGCAAGCAGAAAATGTAGCCCATCTCTGCATTTGTACACATCCAACTTTGTATTCAGATTCAAATAAGAGTGGAATATCTTGCATCATACATTCAAGACGAGTTGGGCTCTTGAATGCTGTTTTAGTTGAATCTAAATACTTGGGATTCACAAATTCAGGCACAACTCCTCCAGTCTTCTCTAAAGTCTTTAGGTAGTAATCCATTGAAATGAATAAAACATTAGAATTTCCAGGAAATGGAGAGTATCCCGTCTTTTCATCCGCAAAATCTGACCCCAAACCACAGCTCTTAAGTAAAGGAGTGAGTTGGTTATATTCTGTATTAATAGTAATCTTTTTTCCATCTGGATATCTGAGCTTACACAAAGCACCAACTGCTTCGCATGGAATACGGGGGATTGTCAAACTATTCATCGCAAATGATCCAATTGCTGTTACTCCCAATACTGGAAGTACAGAATTAAAAACTAGAGCATTAGTGTCTTGAATGAATACCAAATATTTGACTCCTTTCTTAGAAAGATCTTTCAAAAGTCCAGAACCGTGTAGTAAAGTATGAATATCGCCATGCCCATGAGGTTTTGTTAAGATAGAGTATTTGTCCTCAGGGTCCAAAGCAATTTTTGCCTCAGAGTCTATCAAAGCAGGAACCTTAAGCTGTTTTACTATATATACCTGGTCACCTCTTAGGCCAAAATGATCATTTTCTTCTAAAAACTTTCTGGTCATAGTGTCAGTATCATCAGATGTCATAATAATCAAAGGAATTGAAATATCTTCTCCAAAAACTTCTTTCAGTCTTCTCTGATATTCTTTAATGTAACTTGTGTATAGCTGGAAAAACGTAATTTTGGATGCCATTGATAGCTCAATACTTATCTTTATTCCTTCAAATGCAAGTCTTTCACCCAAACCACCAGCTACCATAATAAAGGCCACGTTTTTCAAGACAGAAAAACCGTGCTCTTCATATCTTTTAAAGTCATCGGAGCCGATTTCCAAGTTAACCACCTCTGGAACTTCAGGATAGCATCCCTCTCTTGGGTTCACACCATCCTTTGAGTCTTTTAAAAGTTTTTTTGCCCTATTAATATATCCGAGTAAACCACCACCCACGCAAGAACCTTCCAAAGTCATCAATTGGGAGACGAGTCTTTTCACATTTTCAGAATCTCCTGATTCAAGCAAAGTCAAAATGTGGTCTTGGCCACCCTTTGAAAGGTTCTCTTTCAAACTTTCCAATTCCAAAGGTTTCCCTGAATCACTTGAGTTTCTTAAAGATACCGTAACAACCATCGAAAAATAAGAAGTGAAAAATATTTAAAACTCAAAAATCAGAATTTTATGTATGGTTTGTGAAATGTTTTCACAATGCTAAAACAAGATACCTTAATTAATACCAAAACTCACCCACATTTTGGCGCCTGAATGATGTACCCCACAACGTTTTTAAAAAGTGAAAATGTTTCGAATCACTCGCAATGTACAAAGACACGAATCAAGCAAAGGATCTAAAATTATTCCCTTATTTTCTCCTATTTTAGTGAACTCTTTCTTTATTTTAATTCAATTTTTTACCTATCTTGAATTGAAAGTAAGGCGGTTCTGTGCCTATGTGATTTAATTTATTCCTCTCCCACAAAAATTTTTTTTGTAGTTTTGACCATACAAGACTTTTGAAATATTTTCCTTTTTACCTTGGTATTTGAATTCTTTTTATTTTTTCAGTTTTCCCGAGTTTTTTCAACTTTCTCTTTCAATATTATGTCCGTTTTTTACATTACCCTAGTTAAGCGCCTAGTTTGAGTTTGATTAAATTCCCACCAAAGTTTCTTTTAATTGCAGGAAATGTCAAATTCATCAAATCAACACAAGAAACGCTCTGAGTATCTCAGACTTGGAGAGCTTGCCTTTCAAAAAACTGAGAAAATTAATGGGGAAGTTTTTTCTCTCATGTATGGTAGTTTAGTTGCTCAGTTTGTTAAAGATCTCGATAATGCTGAACTTATTAACTCAAAGCTTGAAAAAATTGGATACAACATTGGTATTCGTCTTGTGGATGAATTTCTTGCCAAATCTGGAATTTCAAAGTGTGACAGTTTTAGAGATACAGCAGAGGTTATAGCTTGTATTGGTTTTAAAATGTTTCTTGGAATCACTGCTGAAACTAAGGACTGGAATTCAGAAGAAACTTCATGCATTTTAGTATTTAATGAAAACCCTCTAGCAGATTTCGTCGAGCTTCCTCCTTGTTACTCATCTTCTTTGAATTATAGTAATATTGTATGTGGAGTGATTAGGGGAGCTCTTGAACAGCTTCAAATGCAAGTTGTTTGCTACTTTCTCAAAGATATTCTTAGAGGAGACACAACCAATGAAATATACATAGAGCTAAAAGAGAGACTACAGGAAGAATTCTTTGACGATGATGACGAGGAAGAGGAACAAGAAAACGAGTACAAGGAATAAACCTATAATTATCAATCATAATTATTTAGTTAATTAATTATAGCACTAATAATTTTATTATAATATTTCCAAACTATCTTCAAATTAATTATTTTCATTCTCTTACCTTGTTTCTAAAATTATTCAGACATGGAAGAGAACTTTAGCTCTTTAGATTACATCCGTATTAAATTACCATTTCATCGAAATGATACACAGCTGAATTGTTCCACTCTTGATAGAAAGTTTCTTTTATCAAATTGTTTGATTTGAGAATTCTGTTCAGATTTGGAGAAGGAAAAACTTTTCTTTCAGGACTTGAGTTGAAACCTTTAAGTAAAGTAGTAAGTCTAGAGCAAAGTTCCTGGGAACTTGAGAAGAACAACTCAAGCTTTTCATTCTTTAAAAGCTCATTCATAGTTGGGTAAGAGAAGTAAATTATTGGAATTCCTGCCCCAAGCATGTCAACTACTTTCATTGGAAGATCTAGCCCACTAGATGAGTAATGCATAGAAACTCCTAGATCTGAAGAGGCTAATAGTTTAGGATAGTCATCAGCTTCAACAAAAACTGTCCTAATTTTTACATGTTTCATTCTGCTTTTGGAAGCTTCTTCCAACCATAACTTTTTGTCAGGGCCCTTTCCTGTAATAATTAGAAAGATGTCGGGAAGTTGTTCAGATAAGTTATTGTTATTAATCTGCTTTGAAGCCAGTACATCATATTCCAAAAGTCCTTCTAGTAACAAATTTAGATCTTCATCAGGAGTCCAACTAGTGGAAGTCACCAAAATTACAGGTCTGTTCTTCTTAAGTTGTACCTTTAGCGAAATTTCCCCAGACTGAACACGAGAAATTCCTAATTCAGTTACTGGTGAAGTCTCAATAATATGATTATCAAAGAATAAATCATCTCTACTTAGTAGATCACTTAAATTCTGATTTTTGAAGTTGGAAGAGATTTCATCCAAAACTTTTGGTTCCATCTTTAGGAAGAACTCTTCCTCTATTAAACATTCAGAAACCAAAGAGCCCCTGGTAGATGACTTAATTCGTTCTTTGGAAAGTTTAATGCTCTCACTAATTTGGTAAATATCTAAAACAGATCTATTTAAAGCACCCGATACTATATCTTGGACATCTGTAAAAGAAGAACCATCGTAAATTGTAACATTTTCTGTTTTAGTATTATCTTTCTGGTTTTTCTGAGTAAATTTCTTGTTTTCCTTGGATTTTTTCCTCTGCTTTATTTCTGACTCAGTTTTTCGAATTAGGGGAGTTTCCTGAGTATATCCTTTCTCTAAATTGTAATCCTCTAGACAAATATCATCCTCTAAGCTACCAAAGTATTTTAACAAGATGGAATGTCTCTTTGAAACAGAATCAAGAGGTTTAAAGTCGGCATTAGGTCTATCATAAACCACTGTTGCCTGAATTCCCCTTTTACTCAAGTCCTCTTGCATAGCTTTCGAAACACAAAAAGCAGAATCTGAAAGCCTACCTAATGTGAACTCCAAGATCTTGTAGCTGGTAACAAAAATGTGTTGGTATATTCTCTTGAGTATAGAAGATGAAATAACTCTTTTTTCATCCTTTATTAGCAAGGTATGACCATAATTATGCCAGTCAATAATCAAAGGAGCTCCTCTTATAAAAGAAACAAATAAAGCAATAGGGATTGATGGTATAGATGGAGGAACTTGTAATAATATCCCAGACAGGTTTGGAATTTGCATGATTGTTATGAAAATTCTCAATGACTGTTCCACCACCTTAATTGATAAGAAAGCCCACAAAGGAAGAATTTTTCTGTGCTGATCCACAAAAGTTTTCCCTATCCCTAGTAAAGTAATATTTTTGTCACCAGTTATAGCTGAGCTGCAAGTAGTATCATTGTATCCAACCAGATAAACGTGGTTGTTATTAATTTTGTCGTCTAACTCAAAGGAATCCTTGCTGCTTGATCTCTTAAGTAATTTGTTAGATTTACCTGAAAAATCGGGTTTAGAGCAAAACCTCTTAGAAATGCACAAAGCATGGTTCTGCATCCTTGGACTCCTGCCTATATCCCCAACAACTAAAACGGCAATGTTTCTTGTTGTCTCATAATTATTCAATCTTTTCTTATTTATTCTACGAATAACCAAACATAGTAAAAAAAATAATGAAAAAACTGAAAAAAGTATCCCAGAAAAAATACAGACCAAAAATCCGATGAGAATCATCCCAGTCTATTTTCCTATTACCCTAAATATCAACTTTTAAACTTTACCCTCGTTAAATTTGGCATTAATTTCCCTATCTTACACATTTTCCCGCCAAAACTGTCCATGTCAAAATCGTAAAGTAGAGACTATGAAAAAATTATAACTATGAAAATGCGAGTAAGAAGAGGATTCAAAGATGGGTGTACAGGCGTGATTAAATTTTACTTGGCTTGCAAGTAGGTTTTTCTGTTGCTGAATAAAATAGAGGGAAACCAACCTCATAAAGATGAGGAAACAGAACATTAAGATACCGGCATATAAAACCGGAGATCTAAAAATGAATTTAACTAGTTTATCAGGAATTGCAAAAATTTGTTTGGCCTCAGTTCTTTTTTTTAGTATCCAAATCAACTCTCAATATGTGAGAGTACCTGTGGAGACCTGCCCAGGTAATTTTGCACTTGTTAACGGAGTTTGTGTTCATCAAATTGAGACACAAAAAATTCCTGTTTGTCCAGAGGGGTTTGTATCTAAGGGATCAGAATGTTACTTAGCAGAGCCTCTACTGAAGGAGTGCCCCACAGGTTTTCAGATGCAAGACAAACAATGTGTTAAAGAAGTTATTGTTGAAAGAGAAAACTATTGTCTTGATGGCATGGAAATGGATTATGATAAAGGCAAGTGCTACTATAGAGAGGAAGTTAAGGCTGTTTGTCCACAAGGAAGTATTCATTTTAGAGATAGCTGTGCAATAGTAAGAGAGCCAATGAAAACTTGTCAGGAGCCATTAAAGTTTGATTTTAGCACAAATATGTGTATTGAGAGAAAAGCAACACTCCCAACAGCAGCTTGTCCAGAATCTTTTGTTTTTGAAACTTCTTTAAAGATGTGTATCCAGGATCATATTGAGCCAAAGATTTGTCCTGAAGGATTTAAGGATATTGACGAGAATAACTGTGCTACATGGATTCAACCAGAATACATTTGTCCTAAAGGTAGTCAGCTTGAGAATGTTAAGCACCAATCTCTTTGCAGATATGTTAAATACTCGAACCCTATACTTGAATGTCCTTCTGGATTTACTTTAGAAGGTCAAGTTTGTGTTTCAACTTCCGGGATTAGTACTAGAGTCTGTCCCATAGGATTTGTTGAAGTTGAAGATCAGTGTGTTAATTACCAAGAGCCTCTTTTTCATTGTCCTGAGGGATATGAGAAAACTATCCACAATGGTAATAAAGTTTGTCTTAATACCCTGTCAGTGGAACCAGAGATCTCTTGTCCAAGTATCTATTCATACTTTGACCAATCTAGTAACCTCTGTATTTCAGAAACTACAACAGAAAAGGAATGTCCTGCTAATTCTTTCAGATCTAAGGATTCCTGTCTACAAAAAGTAAAAGGAGAATGGGAATGTCCTCCAGGTACAAAATATAATTCGGAAAGCCACTTTTGCCAGGAAATAATAACTATTGAACCAAACATTATTTGTCCTCCAAACTCCAAATTCGATCAAACTACCTCATCTTGCATTGGATACGAAAGGAATTTACATGTATGTCCACCAGGGTACGATGAAGTAGGGGAAAATGAATGTGCTAGTTTTGTTTCTCCAAAGAGATCTTGTAAAAACTCCCAGAATCTAGTTAATGCACAATGTGAGGAGATTAATTTCTCTCCAGCAGAGGTTATTTGTCCTTCGGGTTCCGAATTGTCAAATTCTGTTTGTGTTTTAACGAGTGAGGATATGTCAAAAAGAAAGTGTCCTTTGAATTCTTTGGATTCTGGAGATTACTGTTCAGTTATAGAGTCCCCAGAAAAACATTGTATAGAAGGATACAAATTTAATCCTGAGACACAAAAATGTACTAAAATCACTACTAGATCTCCAGATCTTGTCTGTGAGGAACCCAATACTTTAAATTTCTTAGGAGAATGCGTATATACAGAGACCATACCAAAAGTGTGTCCAAATGGATCAAGAGAAGACTCTTTGAATGAAAATTTTTGTATCATGGAAACTAAACCTAAATCAAATTGTCCAGAAGGATATTCTTTAATAAACAATAAGTGTAAAAAAGAAAAAAGAGCTGAGGTAGAGCTAAACTGTCCAGTAGGATATGAAATTAATAGCTTAGACATGAGTTGCCACAAAACAATACAAAGAAGTCAGATTTGTCCTCCAGGGTTCTTGGATAATGGAGATGAGTGTTTCAAGACTTTAAAACCCAGCTCTATTTGTCCAGAGGGATTTGGAAGAGAAGGGAAATTTGGAGATTGTGTTCAGATTAATATCTCAGAGTCAAAATCTCAATGTCCAGAAGGATCTGTTGAACTTAGTTCAGGAATGTGTGGGACCAGAAAACCTCTCCCTCTTGAATACAAATGTCTTAAGGGGACTAAAGTTGGTGATTCCTGTTTGGTTGAGAGCTTTATGGATGCTTCCTACGAATGTCCCAAAGGATATTACTTAAGTGAAATAAAACAGTGTCAGAAATTGGTTGAATATGATTGTTCCGAAGTCAGTATAGTTTCCATTCCTTGTGAAAGTGGGCTGAACACTATAAACACCTCATCTCTTGGGTTTTATGGACAAAACAGATCAGGAATCTGTTCGCAAATCATTAGAAATCAGAAAACTTGCTCCAGAACTGAAGCTTTTCCTCCAAAGATTTCATGTCCTTTGGGATCTATTAATATTGGAAAAGAGTGTTTAAAGAAGGAACACCTTCCAATGACCAGAATTTGTTCAGACCACGAAAAAACCCTAGAAACATGCTTCAAAGAATTTATGATCCCAAAAGTTAATATTTGTTCACCAGGTTCATATTTAACTGAGGATAATAAATGTGCTTCTATATATAGAAAAGCCCCAGAATTGATTTGTGAAGAGGGATATAATATGGAGGAAGGGAACTGTATTCAAATGACCAGTAAGGTCTGTCCTCCAGAAGGTTGTACTTCGAGAAACATTGTTGATTCACTTCGGGAATGTCCTCCAGGATTTCTTTTTGAGGATGGTATTTGTATATTCAGGCATGAAGTCTATCCAGAAAAGATCTGTGAAAGGGGAGAGCTTTCCAGTACAAACCAACAAGTTTGTATTGAAAGAATCGTCAAAATTTGTTCTCACAATAAGTGTGAAGTAATACATAAACAATCTCCAGAGTTAAAATGTAGGGAAAACGAAAGCCTGAATTCCAAGACAAAGCTTTGCGAGAAAGTAAACATTGGGCCTCAAATTTTGAAGTGTGTTAAACCTTTCAAATTGATAGGAGATCAGTGTGTTCACCAGGTATCCAAAGAATGCTCAGGAGGGAACTGCTCAGTTACTATTTCGATCCCTCCGAGAATCACATGCAAACAAGGAACTTTGATATCTAGCAATCAATGTGAAATTATCAAAAGAACCCCCTCTTTACTTACTTGTCCCAAGGATTTTACTCTTCAGGATGATTTATGTGCTAAGTATGTATATAAAGAATGTTTAAATAATCAATGCGAGAAAAAAGTACATTATCCTCCAATTATTGAATGTCCGAGCCAATATTCACTTTTTCCCGGAGGAAATTGTTCAAAAAAGGTTCAACATCTCCCCCAAATTAAATGTCATCTTGGAAGTAGTCTCAAGAATTCTTATTGCATCAGAGAGGTTGAGGCAATTTGCCCAGTCGAAGGATGTTTGATTCGTAAAACATTGCCTCCAATTTTAACTTGTCCCTCTGGTTTCGAAAAGAATTCTCAAAATTTAAGCCATGGAGGGCCAGTGTGTATGAAGAAACTATTTAATAACGGGGAGATTTCTTGTCCAAAAGGGTCCATTATGTTTAATGGAAGCTGTCTCACATATTCGGTTAAAGAATGCTACAAAGATAAATGTGAAGAATTAAAAACAATCTCTCCCACTAAAGTTTGTCCTAGTGGAACAGAATTAATGAATGAAAATGTTTGTAAAGAATCTGAGATTGTTCCAAAAGATATGATTTGTCCTGAAGAGTATATTCTAAATGGAGACAAATGTGTATTGTATAAAGAAAAGATATGCAAACACAAAGATTGCAAAACTCAGAAAGTTATTGAGCCAGAAGTAACTTGTCCTAATGGATTTAGACTAGATAAGGCAATTTGTATTTGGGAAAAGTATCATTCCACATTAAGTTCATGCCCCAAGGATTCTATGATGATAAATGGACAATGCTTTTCAATGCTAAAGAAAGAGTGTCCAAATGATACATGTGAAAATAAGATATATTTTGATTCATTCTCAAGGTGTCCAAAAGGATTTGTAGAAGCTGGAAAAAAATGTATTATGGTTGAGTATTCAGGCCACAAAAGAATTTGTCCTCCAGGTTTAATACTGAAAAAAAATCACTGTCTGAGATTTGCTCAGGCAAAGTTTAAGTGTCCAATTGTAAGTTTATAAAAAAAAAAAATTAAAAACGTTAAATTGACATTTTTAGGGTTTTATGGAAGAAGGAGAAAAATGCATTAAACAGGTGAAAACTGAACCAATAGTAACTTATGATTCTCAGTGTGTAGGGAATCAATGCAATTTGAGCTCAAGTGTTAACATTGCTCAACAGAAACAAACACATCATCATACTCACTCTCATCATCACAAACAAAAAAAACACCTCTAAAAGGAAAAGTTTAATTTTATTTCTTAATTACTAGAATTACTATATATTTAAGTGTTGCATACAAATATTACATGTGCATGCACACAAATATTTTTTAATTTGTAATTTTTTTTGAATTTTCCTTCATATTCTGGAGTAAAGAAGAGAGAAATATTTTATTATAATTGAGTAATAATGGAAGAAGGATTCCCAGCCAGAAGGATTGCTATGCAGAAGATTACCGAGAGGTTGCTTCAGGTAGGATAATTGACCCAATTTAAATATTTAACATAATTCATTTCTGTTCTCATTCTTACAGGAATTCGACGAATCAGATCCAGAAAATATCCCATATTTTATAGTAGATTTCATGTGTAAGAATTATGGAGAACATCTTTCAGGATTTTCAAGAATTTGGAATGCTGGTAAGTAATTATATACTGTATGCAAAAAAAAAAATTTGATACCGGTGTTTGCATGCAACTTTTTTTTTTTACTATTAAATATTAAAATAAACTGAATTGATTTAAACAAATTTTTAGAATATGAATTTGAGCAGGAAAGATTTGCAGTAATAGATTTTTTTAGATCACAATTTATTAACTCAAAGATTATAGGGGACTTTATTGCTGCAGGATTCGACACAGTAAGTTTTTTGGCAAATTTGAAGGTTAAACATCTCACCTTCAAATTATATTTTCAAATTGCCTGAATTTTTGACTATAATTAAATTGGAAATTGAATTTTAGCTTGAGGCCCTTTGCACAATAACACCCAAAGATATTGACGAAGTTGAAAAGTTTTCTGAGAAAAATTGGCTTCCAGGCCATAAAATTAGACTTCAACAAATATTTTCAGATATCTCTACTCGAGTTCAGCAATGGAGAGATGAGAGAGAGCAAATATTAAACAAATCTTGCCAGCATTTGGGATCTAACAGATTAGTGGTAGGTTTATCAAAAAGAAAATCCAAATATTGAAAATGACTAA
Source organism: Cryptosporidium ubiquitum (assembly GCF_001865345.1). Taxonomy (NCBI): domain Eukaryota; phylum Apicomplexa; class Conoidasida; order Eucoccidiorida; family Cryptosporidiidae; genus Cryptosporidium; species Cryptosporidium ubiquitum. Next base: position 448,847 of record NW_021639816.1, on the reverse strand, counting down.
ATTAATAATTTCAACAGAGCATGATTAATAGCAACAATGCCCCTGAGTTACCAGTATTTTCCCATGAAACAAATTAATTGATTAGATTTAAAGCTAGAAAACATAGATGATCATATGAGTCTTAGAATATGATATTTTGGTTCTGCGATTATTTGTTTGAATAATAATGAACGATTCTATATGACTTGCTTGACTAAATACAGCCAAGACAAAAATTGCAACATTTGAAAGTGAAAATAATAGTTGAAAATAAGTAAATAAATAGATTAAGCTTAATAGTTCTATGTTAATTTCCTAATTAGTCAATCTGTAGATTGGATCCTGAGTAGCCAGAATGACTTTGGACTGTGAACTTAGTGATACCTAAGGTTACAGAAGGGTTAGAAACTCCAAAGTTGGAGAGTTCTGAAATTATAGACCAGAAAAGGTTTCTAAAAGTTGAGGGAATCCAAGCCAGTTCAATTAAGACATCGATGAAAGGAGACAGAATTCCGATTGCAATTTCTCTAGAAGATTTACAGTGTAATTTCTGTAAGTTGGGGTCCTGTGAATTTTTCCATGACATTAATTCTGATGATATATAAATAATATACTGAGAAAGCATTAAACACGAAACGGGGATTTGCTCCTTTTTATTATTAACAAAGTCATCCAATTCTGATTTAAGCAGCTCAAAAACAGGACCAATAGTTTCTCTTCCCCAAAGAATCAGGATTTGGTCTTTAACAAATGAGTCATTATTATCACTCATATTCAGAATCTCCTGATTGATTGTTTGGTTGTTTGGCTGGTTTTCAATCAACGATTGAGTGAACTGGGTGTGGTGATGAAGATAGTGATAGTTTAGACTAGAAAAAGACTGGAAAATTCTCCCAAAGGAAACATTTTCTGAAATTGTAGTCAATGTTGCTAGAGAAATTGGTAGCACCAATTCCTCATACAAGCTTTTAATAGATTTAATATTTGAACAAAACATACCAGATTTAAAGTTTTCTTCGTCCTTGAGGAACGAGTAAAATCCGATACATGTTGATGACAACTTTAATATTGTTTGAAAGAAAGAGTTAAGAAGCTTTTGGTTGCATTTAACCTTGCTTTGAGCTGTTACTGAAGTAATATTAAGGATTACATTACATCCAAATTCTAATGTATCAGACAGAAATTGAATTCCTTCTTTATTATATATTAAACAAGGAAGCAGACAAGAATTCTCCCTAACTTCTCTCATACAATTTGCCAATGATGGGATTGAAAACTGACAACATGTCCTACAAGATCTGAAAATCTCCATTATAAAGTTATTTACAAGACCCATTATTTCATCAAGCCCTTCATCAAAAACAACAGGAATGAGCTGGTTGAAAGAATTTATTGTTGAAGACAAAGCAGTCCAAATACTCATAGTTTCAGAATTTAAGTAATCTAAAACTTGTTCAAGTAAATCGGGGTCTGGAGGTTTCCAAGGCTTAGTTTCTCTACTTATCTCAGTATTTAAACTGATTTCATTAACTGAATAAGCCTCATTTTCCTTGTTTAAGCTAAAATAATCATCATAATTACAACTATTTTTTTTTTTATCCGATTTGGAATCTATCTGAGGACCTGAGTTTATGGTAAAATCATTGGAGTTATTGTTAAGCTTTAGTATTATTTTCTCAGTGGGAAGATTTGGTTCTTGGAGATAATGGTAAGATTTTAAGACCAAGGGAAGAACTTTACAATGAAACTTTTTCTCGTATGAAAAGATTATTCCAGAGCTGGTTCTGAATACTGTCAGTAGTGCAGTCAAAAGAGCCTTCAAGTGAATTACACTTAAATCCTTTTTTTGTTTAAAGTGTTCAGAATAGAAGTTACTTATTTGTTCTAGAGACTTAATGGCCTCAGGATCCTTCAAATAACAAGATTTCAATGTATTAGAGTGATTCAAAGAGTCATTACCTGAAAAATTCGAATAATCACTCATCTTGAAGGGGTTTCCACCTTGATTCACTCCCTCTTGGTCATTTTCAACTTGGTTAGAGAGATGTGTTGAAATTCTAGGAAAGTTTTTGTTGATATTTGAGTTGGTACTAATATCGCAAATGAAGTCTAAGTTTTCTTTTTTGTTGAGAATTAGTGAAACTAGGCTGGATGATGAAGCCAAAAGATGTTTCTGAATTAAATCAATATCCAAAAGACAAACTCTTCTTTCAATGATGATTTTCAGCTGATCAATATCGAGAAGATTCTCATTTTGAAGCTCCTCCTTTTTAAGTATAAGAGAGTCAATAGAAAATGTACAGATAGTCATAATCTCTGAAAAATCATTTAATATGGATGGGAAGCTGCTTAGGTTAAGTTTTTCATTGGCTGCAATAGCCATTAGATTGTTAATTATCTGGATTTTGTCCTCCATATTTGAATTTGGTTTCCTAAAATGTGCCATCAGGTACCATACATCGTCTGTAATAGGGTATTTCGGAACATAAGGCTCGTCCAAGTCGTATATTGTAAGATTTGAAGTACTTTTTTTGTTATGTACACAATTACTTTCACAAGGAATTACATAGAAAGCATCGGAAGAGTCAATAATTTGTGAAGGGTCTGGAATTTCCTGAATCTTGTCAGCACTGGAACTCTCAATTTGCTCACTAACCCTTCCTCCTTTAGTTCTAGAAAGTGAGGCTGCAGCAGAACGAGTTAAAGGGGCTTCTTCATTTGTATTAGAAGGAGTTTGAGTATAGTAAGACAAAGCAAGGCCAGGATTTGGAACCAAATCTGGATTATTTGCAGCAAATTCGGCTGCCATTGCAAGTTTTGTACTATCATCCAAAGCCTTTTCATACTCCCTTAACCAGTTCAAATAATAATTCTTGATACCAAATCCAACTTCCTGTTGCTTCCCTTCTGGAATTTCAATCCCCATTGGCTTCCCAAAAACAAACCATCTGGAGTTCTTGTTCACTCTAGAATACCCACCTCTTGCGACTATCATCAAGAACATTCTGTAAGGATCTAATGTGTGTCCTGACACCTTTTGGGGTCTAAATGCCCGACCCTGGCTTTCATGGAAGGCTCTTAAGCCGTCCATAAAAGTTGTACGATCCATACTTCAATATGTAAGTCAAATATACTAATTCACTCTGATTAAGAAACAAAGTGGGGAGGAAGTTGAAAAAGTCGTTCTGGATTTTAATTTCAAAACTTCAATCTCAAAAGCGACATACGGACTGTAGGAGGACTAAAGGTGCACCTCCCACTACTCCTTGATACTGGTATTTGACTTTTAAATTTCCTAACTCCAATCTCCTTTTAATTCTGCTCTTTTGTGCCTAATCCTTTTTTTTCCTCATTTATTATTTCCTGCCTTATATTCTCTGGGCTTTCCAAATTTCCCGCCTAATGTGGATTATATTACCCAATATACTTGTCGTAATTGACAAAATAATGGATGATCTTGAGAAAGCAATAAAAACATTAAATTCTCCAGGATCAACTCCATCTGAGAAGTTGAAAAGTTTGGAGGTATGCGAGTTGGTGGTGGGTTCTTCTGAAGGTTGGAAAATATGTTTGAAACACTTTAATACTGGAACTGACGATGATATTAGGTTTTGGAGTATTGGGAGTTTAATCAAGATGATAGGAGTTTTTCCTGGCGAGGAGAGTAAGACAGGTCCATGTAAACTAAACATGGACGACAAGAAGGTGATTAGAGAAGCTTTGGTAGAGTACCTTCGTGATGGAATTCGTATGGGAAATACAAAAAGCTATTTAAAGAACAAGATTTCTGAGTTATATGTGACAATGATATATGTAGATTATCCAGAGAACTGGCCATCCGCTTTTTTGGACATAATTTCTTTAGTTACAGCACACGATTGGATGCCAGATATGTTTATAAGGATATTGTGTACTTTTGATAACATGATTGTGAGTAATATTGGGATGCAATCTGCAGAAGAGATTTCAATAAGACGTAAGATTAAAGATATTATGAGGGTAAATGGTGACTTAAACCATATAGTCCAAGCTTGGATTTTTGTAGTTTCCAAACACAAGAACCAAACTCTTAATAAGGATATAATCGAGCTGCTTTCTTCATCCATGAAGATGATGGAGTCTTTTATTGATTGGATTGATATAAGTTATGCTGTGAACAATGAGGTTTTGTCTATAATATTGAGTTTTCTGAATCCCATTGATTCTCCAGTTGTTGTTGAGACTTTGAACTTTTTATCGGCAATTCTTCTTAAAGGAATGCCTCCAAAGTTAAAAATCCAGCTTTTCAAGGATTTGAATATTTCATATCTAGTAGATAACCAGATTACACTCAATATAAAAAACATCACTCCAGATTATTTTCAGTCCCAGATCTTGGGTAAGTGGCCCATATTGGAGAATCCTGAAACCATTATCTCCATGGAACAACGCTCTTTCGGAGATCTTTACAAAGACTTCTGCTTGTTTCTTCTAACATTTAGAGCTAATTTTGTTCTTAAGGTCGTAAATGAGCTTTTTTTTGCTATCAAGAACCTTTCATCAGAGCTTGAGTCTAAAAAAACAGAAGAAAGTGATTTGGTTGCCTTTAGAACAGGAATGGAGATTCTTGAGACTTTACTTCCCTCTCTTAATATTATACTTTCAATTGAGAGTTCAGAATTTATGCAAATTAAGCAAGAAACTTGCAAGTTTTTGACACATTTTTCATCGGTACTTTCATCTACTGAATCCTATATATCAAGACTTTCTCAAGATTTAAAGAACAATACATCTTTCTTTTCAAACTTTGTTTCTGGTGTCTTATTTGCCTTACTAAATGCTTTAAAGAAGCCAGATTCTCATTATTTCTTCCAAACTGGAGGTGAAACCGAGATAGATTTACCTGGAGTTGTAGAACAGGGGAAAAATTCTCCAGATTTTGGTGCTTTATTCCTTTCTCTTTTAGACCTTAAACCTGAAATTGTATGTGAATTTATGGATATGATTATTGAAAATATAACTAAAGATATCCAATCAATGAGCTTCAACCAAGTTGACTCCGTTTCTTTTTTAATTGCAAAGTTTGGACAGGCCTCCTTAACTGAGAAGAAGAAGCTACTTAAGTCTAGAAACACTTCTTTGTCTGAATCAAAACTTTTGATTTCTAGCCACTATGTAAGATTTGTTGGATCTCTTTTAAAGTGCTCCGAGATTATGTATTTCAACTGTAAATGTTACAATGCAACAGAATCAGGTATTCATAGAGAAATATTCCTGAGAAACTCTCTTCTCCAGATATTTAGAAATTTCACATATCTCGTTGGGAGCAATTGTGGAGGATCTCTCAACATTTGGAATGATGAAACCAGGAAGATTCTTAACGAAATTCTTGATATCCTACTTTCTAACTGTGGGTTTCTTAATCCTCACTACTCTATTTCATATCAGTCTTCCAAGTCAGTAGTTGGGATTGCAAAGTCCTTCAGCAACTATCTCTTTGACTACATTCCAAAGTTAGTAATAGTACTCAGATCACATGAGACATTGAGCTTCATTTTTAAGCTTGCAGAAAAAGGCTCAATTAAAGATCACTGCATTGATTCTTTTGAAATTGGACTGGGATCCAAATCTTTGAACACCATATGTGAGGCAATTGGGTTTCTTTTGTTCAGTAAACTCAAATCCAGAAGCAGTTTATCAGAGCAACAAGAGGTGGTTCTCCAATACGAGGAGATTGTAAAGCCTATTTTGGAGTTATCTCACAAACTAATTGAACAGATTTCAGAGAATTCTAGCCGAACTGATACTAAAATCGATCTTCTCAAATGGAGAAGTGCTATGGAGCTGGTTCAAATGATTTCTTCAATTTCAGATACACTGACTGAGCAGGTCTCAGCTTTGTCTCATCTCTGGAGAGCTTCTTTAAACACTATTCTATTGCTTGCAAGAAGCTCAAATTCCCTTTTAATTTCTGAAAGTGGTGGATTTCAGATTTCCGTTCTCTCACTCATGCACAAGTTTATACGTATTATAGGTCCTGAAATATGCAATTATATAGTTCCCATTTGCAACTCGTTTTTGGTATCTCTAATTAAGCCAGATAATATCAGACAAAAGGAGTTTCAAGGGGGGAAATATTCTGAAGCTTGTGAAGAAATTTCTCATTTAGTTTGCCATTTGGTAAATCTTTATGGGAACTCGGAAGATTTTACAAATATTTTTGGGACACTAATCCCAGAGATTTTCCTTTATATTTTGAAACTATGGTTATTATGTTGGCCATCGCCTGCATCTCTATGTAATATTGACGAAAGGTTTAGACAGACTGTTTTGGAAGACATAGCATTCTCAGTAGAGGCTCACCAGGCCAGAATGTCCATACAGCTTTCACTCCTGAAAATTATCAATCAGCTTTCAAAAGAAACAATAACTCTAGAACTCCTCGTGAAACTTTGTTCTACTGAGGGAGAAAAAATGAATGAGGCAAAACAAATATTAAATCAGGTAATTCTAAATCCCGTGGGGGTGACATCTAGTTTTGGAATAAAATCCTATGTAAATTTGGTGCCTTCAGCTTTTTTATTTAGAGAGGCTTTAGCCAGGATCCAAAACCCTGTTCTATGTTTTCTTATCTCAAGCTTGCTACCATCTCTTTCAACTCCCATTCACTGGCTCGAGTATAACGGTGATAGGCATCTATTTAGTGATCAGGATATATATATTCAATCAGTTGAGGTAATCACAAGTATATACTTAAAGGTACTAACTTTTTCAAATCTCAGCTCCTCTTCGAGTATATCCCAAGAACTGGAAAAAATGGGAATTGAGGTGGCAACATCCTTTTTGTGGTTTTCAATTTTGAATAACTCTCATAAAGAAGAACCACTGCTAAATTCTCAACTAGCACTTTTTAGGTTACTTATAAAAGGAGAAGCTCCTCTAGTTCTCATTGAGAGAAATTCCAACAAAAATAACAAGAAACAAACACAAATAGGTCAAAAGTATCAACAGGGCCAGGATACAAACTCTATTGTGGTTCCCCAAAATGTTGTTATGGTTACGAGAGACTTGGTTCTTTCTGGAACTAAAGCAGCTTTCACACAGAAAAATTCAAGTTTAGTGAATAATCCAGATGCAATTTCATTCACAAGAAAGAGCATTTACTTATTCTCTGGCTATCACTACTTCGTGCTCCTATCATTTATGCCTGGTAATGGACTTCTAGATGAGACTTTTAAACTATTGAATGAAATCTCTCAAACCATTGATCCTCAATTTAAGCAAATTCTGAGGAAGTTCATAGAAGATTACCAATCCTATGTTAGACAGGTTTTATAATATATTGAATACTGCTTATTAAATCTTTTCCTTAGAAATTTTTACTGTTTTTGATTATTCTTTATATTAGTTTTAAACTGAATTTAAATAAACATCCACGTCAATGGAAGGTGGAGAAACTCCTGGATGGTCACACAAAGACATGGGATTAATCATATTGTTTCCGTTGTATAATATTTGGATATTCTTTGCTTGTACATTTTTACTTTTAGCTATTAGAAGTTTAACAAACCCCACCTCAGTTGAGGAACTAACACTAAGTTCTTCAACAACACCGTCCAAATCCTTGAAATTGAGCCTCAGAGTCAAAGCTTCACCTTCTAATGACTCTTTTTCTTCTCTTCTAAGCTCATCATTTTTCGGTGGAAGGCTTAAGCCTTTTTTTTCACACATTGTGAAAACTAATTTTCTAAAAGTTTGGGCGCCATAAAAAATGCGTCTTTAAATATTCGGTCTTGGAAAAAGTGCCATTGAAAAGGAAAACTTAAAGCCGAAATTAATGAATATTTTCTCAGAGCTTCAAATATGTTTGTTTTGGGGAGAGCCTCTAAGAGGTTTTCTGTGGTAAAAGAAAGGTAAGTTTTATTTGATTTAAATGACTTGAATTTGGACAAATTCATTGGTTTTACGTTATTACGAGCAGCCGACCAAGACTAGTTGTAATTAACAACAGACAAGTTAGAAGTTTTTCGGGGAATTTTATTAGAACATCTAGATACACAGCATTGAACTTCATACCAAAATACCTTTTTGAGCAGTTTTGCAGACCTGTGAACTTTTATTTTCTTGTAATTTCTTTGCTTCAAATATTTCCTTCAATTTCGTCAACAAATGGAATACCTACACTCGCATTTCCTTTAGTATTCGTTCTATTTGTTGGAGCAGTGAAGGATGGGTGGGAAGATCTTAACAGACACCACAATGACAAGATTGAAAATGAAAGAGAGGTTATAGTTATTAAGAGATTTCCATTTATTAATTATATTCATGGAAGGACCTTAGCTTGTGACTTGGAAGAAGCAAATAAGCCCAAGAACAAGAGCCCCTCTCTCAAACACGTGATATCTTTTAAGAATGACACCAGTGAGACATCAGATTTAAACAAATCCTGGTTCTTGGATATCGAAGGATCAGAAAGGTCGACCTCCAGAGAGCTCAAAGTCGGGGATATTGTGATACTGAGGAACCACGAGACGATTCCTGCTGATATTGTTCTTCTTTCAACTTCTTCAGAGGATGGAGACGTTTTTATAGATACTTCATCTTTGGATGGAGAGTCCAATTTAAAAAGAAGGTTTTCTCACAAGGAGTCAACAAGAATGCTTGGAAATAATATTAAGGATGTAATTAAGAGAGCAAGATACTTGGAAGGTTTAATAGAATGCTCACCCCCTGGAAAGGACTTGCATAATTTTGATGGCACTGCAATAATAAGATTGCCTCCTATTTCCGAAGGCTTGGTTACCCAAGGAAACACCATTACTCAATTCCCAATCAATGTTGACAACATTGTTCTAAGAGGATGTATCCTAAGGTCCACAGAATGGGCCATAGGGTGCATAGTATATGCGGGACATGAGTCAAAGATTCAGATGAACTCTTTGAAGCCTAGCAAAAAGATGAGTAATGTTGATAAATTTACAAACAGAATGGTTTTGGTGGTACTAGTTATTCTTTTTTGTCTTTGCTTGACAGGTTCTCTACTAACCTACAAATATATCTCGGATGGAGTGTTTGACAAACTTTCTTACCTCGGAGTTTCCGATGTTAATGAGACGTCTTATAGAGCCACTGGCCAAGCCATTCCAATTTCTCTAGTCCCAGTGGTCAGATTTTGCACATGGATTGTTTTACTAGCAAACATTATTCCAATTGCTTTAGTGGTTTCAATGAAGATTGTAAAGGCAATACAAGGTCAGTTCATATCCAGGGATAGAGCCATGTACGATCCAGAGAAGAAAGCTTTTGTAGTTGCTAGAAACTCGGATTTAAACGAAGATCTTGGTCAAGTTAGGTATATATTTTCAGATAAGACAGGAACTCTTACAAGAAATATTATGGAGTTCAAGTCTCTGGGTGTTGGAGGAGTTCACTACGGTTCAATTGACACCTCTTCTTCAAAGGATGAGGATCCCAGTATGGATTTTGTAATTCCTCAGGTGAGTATCAGTGATAAGAAAATATTTTCGGATATCAGATCCAGGACAGAGCAGAGTCTTAAAATCGGAAGTCTCCTGATTAATATTGCAATTAATAACTCCATAATGATTGAAAACCAGGGTGAGATGTATAACTTGTTATATAAATCAGGAAGGATAGAATCTGCTTTCTTTCCTGAGAATACAATTTCAATTACAAATAATACACCAAACTTAAATATTACTTCAAATACCAATACCAAGCTTAAATCTAGGCTTGGTTCTAATTTTAGGACAACTCTTAAGTCATTTTCGAGCCAAAGTTCCAAATCCAGTTCTAATAACGGCTCTAACTTCAGACAAAAAATGAGTTCTAATTTCCCTTTATACTCAGCTCAATTCCCAGACGAGGCCGCATTATGCTATGGAGCTCAGTACTTGGGGGTTTCACTTTTATGCTTAAACCCAAAAACTAAGCATATGATATTGGACGCTTTTGGGGAACTTTTGGATGTGGAAGTACTTGCAAAGATTCCATTTAACAGTGAAAGAAAGCGAAGCAGTGTTGTAGTAAGAATAAAGAGACTGAACTCTAAACAAAACGATAAGGATTTTGGTATTATCTCTGAACTTTACCGAGAAAGGATCATGGTTTTTTCAAAAGGAGCAGACTCTACAATGCTTCCTTTGCTGTTGCAGTCAGATATTGAAAACTTTCAGAAAGATCTGGATATTGGAAACAAAATGGCTAATCAGGCTCTGAGAGTCCTTTGTATCACTGAGAAGGAGATTACAGAGGAGGAATTTGCTAATTGGAACAAAAAATATCAAGTAGCCATAAATAGTGTTGAAGGAAGAGAATCATCTCTACAGGAAGCCGCCTCCTTGATTGAGAGAGATCTTAAACTTCAAGGTGTAACGGGAGTAGAAGACAGACTACAGGATGAGGTACCCGAAACTATTAAATGCTTGAGAGATGCAGGAATCAAAATCTGGATGCTTACTGGAGATAAGGTTGAGACTGCCAGGGAAATTGCTGCTTCAGCAGGACTACTAATTCCTGGATATGAAATTCTAGAACTTACAGAGAATACATGTTCTAACAGATCTGAAATTAAAAAAAGTCTTTTAAGTATCAGCAAATCAGTGGGGATAAATTTTGAATTGGATAAGAGTGAAAGATTTTTAAGGAGAGTTAAACCCAGTAGTTCAAACTCGGAGAAGGAGACTAACTTCTCAATTATCATTGATGGGGCAATTCTAGCAGAGATTTTCTCAGGATCACTTGCAAACAGTGATTTTACTTCTGAATGCAAAAGATTTGAAGATATAATCTCTAGCATAAGTTCCATTGAAAAGTTATTTGTACAAATCTGCTGTAAATGCCATACTGTAATTTTTGCAAGATTTGCACCTTCACAAAAAGGAAACATAGTCAGAATTGTGAGGAAACATATGGATGAAGTGACTCTAGCAGTGGGAGATGGAGCAAATGATTGCAATATGATTCAAACAGCCAATATTGGAATAGGAATTAGAGGACTTGAAGGTAACCAAGCATTTCTGACTGCAGATTATGGAATCACGTCTTTTAAGGACCTCAAGGTGTTACTTCTTGTCCACGGAAGGCTTGCATATAGAAGGATATGCAAGCTTGCTTTATATATGTTTTATAAGAACCTGACAGTTAGTATTCCCGTCTTTATTTATGGGTTTTTCACTCTTTGGAGTGGAACTAGACTTTATTTTGACTATTGGTACCAAGTATATAATGTGATCCTTTCTTCAGTTCCGATCATTGTAGTTTCAGTATTTGACTTTGATGTTACCAAATCAGAATCTCTTTCTAAACCACACTTATACAAATATGGTTCCGAAAATAGGTTTCTAAATTTGAAGATCTGCTTAATTTATTTACTAGACTCAGCCTGGCATATTTTCGTTATCTTTACAATCCCGTACATTCTCTTTGGAGTGAACAGTACAAATATGTTCGGCTCAAACCAGTCTATAGTAGGAGCTACAATTTACTATTTGGTCATTTTAGTTGTAAACGTCAAGGTATTATTAATGGCTGACCACATCCACTACTTACTTGGTTTTGCCGTGGCATTCTCATTATTTAGTTGGGTTTGCACTCTTTTTATTTGTACAGCTTCTTTTACAATTGGAAGCGATGTTTATACGCTCTGGATCCCTTTATATAATAACGTTCTTCTTTGGATTACCCTAATCTCTGGGCTTAGTATTTCACTTTGGCCAGACTATTTTGTCAAAGTTCTCTTCAGTGAGTGGCCCAAAGTAGATGATAAGTAGCTTTAGGTATTATAATTCAGTTTTAATTAGTTTAAAATGATTTCCCCCCATCCTGCCTTATACTTGACTCTGCATGTTATTTGATTTCTGACAGTGTACTTTGGCGCCAAAGAGTTAAATTAATAATAGAATAATGCAAGGGGTTAGAAATATTCAATGAACTTAGGTGAAAGAGAATACTTGGTTTCGGAGGATATTGACAATGACAAAATTCCGGCAACAACATCAGATGACGTGTTAAATCCTCACATTCCACAGTTTATCGCAAAAGCTCCTTGGTATGTAAGTCAGAAAGAAAGCAGCTTAGAACACCAAAGACTTAAAACTAATGAGGAGAGATGCGATTTGGATAGCGGTACGAAGAGAGGAGTACTTAGGGAGATTCATGTCAAGTATAGGAAAGGAGCTTGCACAAATTGCGGTTCGATGACTCACCAGGCACGTGATTGTTTAGAACGTCCAAGAAAAATAGGGGCCAAGTGGAGTAATGTGGATATTTGTCCTGACGAGATCATTCCAGAAGTAAAAAAAACAAAAAATCTGGATGAAAAGAGGGATAGATGGAAAGGATTTAGGCCTGAGGACTACAAGCCAATAATTGAGCAATTTGAGGCAGTGGAAGAATTAGCAAGAGAAAAGAGGGCGAAAAAAGTGGAAGAATCTTTGTCAAAAAATAAGGATGACCCTACAGGTAAAAATGAGGAATTATATCAAGAAAAGGATGAGCTAAAACTAGGAGACTTTGATGAAACAACTTTTGGTACTTCATCAGATAAGACTAGGACGAATATAAGGAACTTGAGAATCAGAGAAGATACTGCAAAGTACTTGCGTAATTTGGATCTGAATTCTGCTTTTTATGATCCAAAAAGTAGATCAATGAGAGAAGACCCACTTCATAAGTCTTCAAATATTGGGAATACTTATAGAGGGGATAACGCAATAAGGAATTCTGGAGATGTATCAAAGATACTTCTTATGGAGGCTTTTGCATATAATAAATATAAACAAGGAGAAAGCATTCACTTACAGGCATTGCCGACCAGATCTGAAATGCTATATAAGTCAAGTATATCAAACAAAGATAGCGAAAATCTCAAGAAGTTAGAAGAATTTTCAAAAAGATATGAAGGAAATAGTCGGTCCAGTACTTCAAAGTTAGAATTGAATGAAAGGCCAACTGTCGTTGGCGACTTAAGTGGCTTGAATACAAAACCCACAAAAAAGTTTGTGTCCTCAATTTATGTTGAAGACGAATATATATCAAATCACACCCAAATTTGGGGCTCTTTTTATGATTTGGAGACCAAAAAATGGGGTTTTAGGTGTTGCAAACAAACATGTAGATTTTCAAAATGTACAAATGTTTAGTATGATTTTAAAACTTTCCCGCCATTTCCGAATTTTTTTTCATTTTAAAATTTGTGATGGAACAATAGTGTATTTTTATGTTAGACTTATCAACTTCTTCCGATGAAAGCGACTGGGATAATTCCTGGGGACGTCCGGGAGATTTCACAGATTTACCGGGATTGAATCAAGATCATAGCTACCCTTATATATTCCCAACAAATTGGTATTCACCAGAAGACCAAGAAAAGAAAGAACCAAACTACCAGACAGAATTCTACTCAAATGACATATCGACTAGTTTTTTGAATTCAGTTAAAACTGTTCCGGGAAATGTAGTGGAAAGTGAGAAAGAAGATGTTACACCTGATTATTTGGATAATTCGGAATACAATAATCAGAGAGCCAATTTCTTTGACTCTCATATTCCTAATTGTAGAAGCCAAAGACTTCAGTACAATACAAAGTTGTGTATTGAGTATATCGAAGATGACATTTCAAGGATTATGTGGAATTTAGAACAACAATTTCAAGAATGTGTTTTAACTAAGGACTCCAAAAGACAAAGAAACCATGGATTTAGTATTGAAGAGGTTTCTGAAATCGATTCAGTTGAACAGAAAAAGTATAAGTTGAGATCCTATATCAGCATTTTGAGGTATATTACTATGATGATTGAAAACTGTGCTTCAATAGAGATGCAATGGGCAAAGGATGAACTTGAAATGACAAATATGCTTCGAAACAATATTAGTGAAGCATTTATGAAACTTCAAAAGGTTAATTTATCAAATGAAAACTCAAATAACAATTTTGGAAAGTCTAATGACCTGCAAAAAAATTCTAATTCTTTAAAAGTCCGCAAAAGCAAACGTATTCAAGCAAAAGTTCTTGAGGAAGAAATTAGCACAGTGCAAACTGGTAGTCCAAAAATTGAGCCCAGTGATTTCCATTCTATTTCTGATGAATCATCTAAATTCTGTTTCTGTAAACAGCCTGTACTAGATAATATGATAAGATGTGAATCTGGAAATCAGTGTATTTATGGTGTTTGGTTCCATTTCCTATGTTTAAAAATAGTTAATGAACCACAAAAAACTTGGTACTGTCCTGGATGTACTAGGGACGAGGAATATCGAGCTTTATGGTTTCACATATTTCAAAGGGAAGCTTTAAAAAAATCTATTGAAGCTAATATCTTGAATAATAAAAAAGAAGAATCTGAAGCAAACACAAAGCCAATATTATCTAATTCAAAGAATGAAAAGAAAAGGAATAGTTGCAAGAAAGAAAGAAAAAGGTCAAAAAGCATGGACGGATGCCCTAAAAAGAAACAGACTAGAGGAAGCTTTTTTGATAGAGATAATGAGGTACGAGCTTATAATGAAAGTTTTAACACAAACTCATACGAGGAAATCAAGAAAGAGGCTGAATGCACAGAAATTCTGCAAAATATTTAATTATTGATTTGAAAGATGATTTATGATTATTCGAATTTAATTTAATTAAAGTTTTCTTTATCAAAAAAAAATTATATTTAGATTCACAAATATCCTTTTTTGATGAATAAATTATAACTTTAGAGTTTTAGCTATTATTATAAATTTTACTATATTACATGTAAAATAAAAATTGAAAAAATGTTTTTTATTATTTTTAGTACCGGTGAGGGTTTGCATGCGCATGCGCAGTTTTCCTATACCGTTGTGAAAATAAAACTCAGAAGGACAAATTGTTACAGTTATTAACTGAAAACTTGAAAAAAAGTTGAATGATTTTTAAAATTTTATTGTGTTCTTAACACAAGTAATTTTAAATCATTATTTTAGTAGAAAAGAGAAGTATTAATTAGTTTATGATGAGGTGGAAGACAATTTCATTTTTGTTGTCTTTTCTGAGTATTTCTCTTATAACAACTGCAAAAGATGGTGAATCAAACTACTACTTCTTCAAGAAGGCAACTTCTAGCTCAACTTTGGTGGGGAGCACTTTTAACGGAGAATTTGACCCATCAAATGCATTGAATATGGGAAATAGTGAGTGGAGGTCTGCAAATGGTCTCTCAACAGAACAACAGATTGTTTACACAGCCTATATTTCAGCAACAGCGAAAGCAATTGGTTTGAAAATAGTTTGGAGTTCAAGCGCAAGAGAAACTCAAATTCAAGTTTCTCCAGACGGAATTAATTACGAAATTGTCGTACCAAACAGAAGAGCAACTCAAAACGAGAAAGAGTTCACTGAAGACTTTATGTTTGATCATTCAAGAGATGTTAGAGCGGTGAAAATTCAGATGAAGGCAAGGCCAAACCAATACGTTGGTATCAGACAGTTGGTTGCCCTTGGATCAGGGTCTCCATTAGCCATGATTATTTCTGGAATTACAGATGAGAGAGGGGACAACTGTTTACAAGTAATTGGAGGTAAAGTTCAGGAGGAGTTTGCTCAAGTAGACTTGGATTCATGTGTATATGGTATTTCTGCGGGAGATGGAAGGGAATTATGGAAAATGGGTCCAAATGGACAAATTATCAGTGCAGCAAGTAATCCTCCAAAATGTCTAATTGTAGCAAATGGTGATTTTAGTGGCTCATCTCCTTTACTTATTCAAGATTGTGATGTTGCAGAACAAGCTGAAGATGGTCGATCATTTTGGGAATTTAATGATAATTCTCAACTACAGGTTAAAGGAACAAATGCATGTGTAAATCAAATAAACAAAGCTGGTGTTGGAGTTGGAACAACAAAGCTAGAATTAAATGGAACAGCCTCATCCACAATGGATGCATTACATACAGTAGGCGCAGCAATAGATAGCGATATAGCAACATACTGGGCATCTGCAGCTTTTGAAAGTGCTGGTGAGCATAAAGTTTCTATTAACTTGTCAGCTAATACAACCTATCAACTTAAGAATTTGAGAATAGATTGGGAATTTCCACCATTCACTTACTCTATCGCAGCAAAGGTTGATGGTGAAATAAAACAAATTGCAAGAGTTGAAGGAAATCCATCAAATACAACATTGAATGAGATGAATGGAGTAATTTCAGATTTCATTGAAATCGTTATGGAAAAGCCACATCCAAGATACGGTAAATACTCAAACAAATATTTGTATGGTATTAGAGAAATTGAATTAGTTACAAATAATTTAAGATCAGTTGTTTCATTCTGCAGAGATGCAGCTATGTCAAAAGATGCTAGAGATAAATACTTCTTGAATTATGTTGAAGATTTTAATTCCAAGGCATCAGAAATGGTTAAGAGTGCAGCTAGAGATGTTATGTCTAGAACAAGAAATCTCGGAGTGTTAAATGATAGAGTTAATACTCTACTTCCGTCAATTGATGAGTGTTTTACTGACAAGAAAGAGTATGTGTCTCGTTTAGAGGATTACATTTCAAATGCTAAACAATTAAAGGAAGGTTTGGGAGCTGTTAAGAATGAAATTTCTGTCGGAATTGGACGTGAACCGGGTGATGAGTCAACTCTTCCAGCAGAAGATTGTTTTGCAATTGCTTCAAGAAATCCAAATTCGATTTCTGGTTTCTACTGGATATTACCAAGATGTGCCCCCGAACCTATTCGAGTATGGTGTGATATCAAGTTTGGAGCATCATATTATATATGGAATGATGGTGGAAATCCAGGATCATATATTCCTGTCACATCTGTCTCAGATATAAGAAGGTACTGCGCAAATGTTGGAATGGAACCATTAGTACTTAGAAATATTGAGCAGATATCTGGAATTAAAACAGCATTAGGAATTATGGGATTCAAATTATCTGAAGGAAGCGGTATTCCATTAGCCGTTGACTATGGTTGTTTAGACGGAAAATGTACAGGATCTTATCAAGATTTAAGAGATGGAACAAGTGATTTGTCCAGCTTAGTTCTTTCTTTGGCATCTCCTGAGTCAACTGCTACAACATTGTTTGGAAATGATGCAGTAGGACTTGGATTCAGTGAAAATTATCTAAGCTTCTTCAATTTAAGGAACTCAAATATTGTTGGAATTGTTTGTTCTACAAATGTGGTATTAAGTCAAAAGCAAATCAATCATGTTGATATTGATTGTGATACTGTTGCTTACAAAAATCCAATTTTCGAGGGACCAATTAATACAAATATTGTTGTACAATGTCCACCAGGTTGTGGAGAGTATAAAACTAAAGTATACGGAAGCGACGGAGTATACTCAGAAAAGAGTTCAATTTGTAGAGCTGCTCTACACGTTGGAGTAATTTCTGCAAATACCGGAGGAATGCTAAATGTTGCTTTGGAAGGTCCAAAGAATTCATACGAAGGATCAATAAAAAATGAAATCGAATCTGAAAAATTGTCAGGTATTCCAACAAGAAGTTTAAGAATTAGTACTATTTCAAAGGAATGCCCAATTGATGTAATTTCAAAAGGATCAAATGATTTCCGCCAGCTTTCTACTGCTACTACTTTGAACCAGTCAGTAAAACAAGGGCAAAAACTACAAACTACAGTTAAAGCTAATCCAACAATCAAGAGCGATTTATGGGAAGGAGCTATGAACGAGCCTTTTATTAGTAAAATCTTGAAAGAAGCTTCACAATACATTGATGAGTCATATGGTGTTGACCAATCATTAAGTATGGCAACACAAGAGGAGTCAAAGATTGCAGTTCTGGAGATGAGAAGAAGATTAAAACCAGCAGAAATGTTAACAAAGTCACAATCACCAAAGATATTAGATGTTGTTGATGATGTTGATAATATTGCAAATGAATTATTAAAAGTTACCGGTGTTTATAAATCAGTAACTAAAGAGTTACTAGATAAGTTGGATGATGTTGAAGCAATTCATTCTTCACAGACTGGATTCCAAAGTTTCACATTAAATACACAAAAAATGCCATTTGAACAAACATTTTCTGTATATGATATGCCGAGAACCCAAAGAGGACCAAGTGATTGGGGTTACACAACCACTCCAATTGACGGGAGAACTAAATTGCTTGGACAGAATTCTCCAATAACCGGTTCATCCGAGCATTCACCAAGGGGAACCTTTGCACAAATTAAGAATAGAAGATTTTTTGATTTCACCTTAACAGCTGAAGTTTACCCACCAATTTCAGGTATTTTTGGTATTTCATTTAGAGTAAGAGATTTGTCCAATTACTATTTGCTTGAATTTAATCAAGAAGAAGAGAGAATTAGATTATTAAGACTTAAAGAAGGTATTACTTATATTTTGGATACAAGAGAAGGCTTTAAGCTTCAGAAGGGAATATTCCACAAGATAGAAATAACTGTCCAAAGAGATAGAATCTACTCTAAAGTTGAAAATATTAAACTACAAGTTGTTGATGAAGGTTTACTTTCAGGTACTGTTGGGTTCTATTCTAATGGAGTTGTTGGAGGTGTCTATTTTGATAATATTTCAATTAAAGCCAAGTCTTGCAAGAAATTCTTCATGTCACCAGCTCCAAGGTCACCAAGATGTTCCAATTATAAACAATGTTATTTATCCACATTTGAGACAACTTATGATGTTGTTAATGGCAACGATAATAGTAACTGGGAGTATGTCAAAGAATATAAGGGAAGAACAAATGCAATGGTTGTCAAAACTTCTGGTGAATCTAGAGTCCTTTTAAAGGAAACCCATACTTGTAAAAATGGTTATTTCTCCTTTGACTTTAATCCACCCTGTTCAAATGGAAAGGTTTCGGGTATTTTCAGATATACCGATAAAGATAATTATTATCAGGTTGTTGTTTCAAATTTATCTACTACTTTGATCAAAAAAATTAAGGGTAAAACCACTCTTTTAAAGAAGTCTATGTTTGGTTTTACACAAGATGAATGGAATCGTATACTTGTGAACTTTGAAGGATCAACAATCTTTGTCTACTCAACTAAATATAATGGAAGCACTAAGGAAATTATTAAGGTTACTGAAAAAGACACTCAAATAACCCATGGTAGAGTCGGATTGAGTGTCAAAAACTGCTCTGAAACAGCCTTTGATAAGATTTCCCTTGAGCCATTTAGAGTTGATTCAGACAAAGATATTCAGACCTCAAATAAAGAAACTAACTCTATTTACAAGCCCTGTACTTTAAACGTCCACATCCTACAGAGAGAACAACATTGTGAGACCATGTTTGGAGCCAATTCGCAAAAAGCAATTACATGTACTAATAACTACTGTACTGAATGTTGTGACTACTATACAAATATGATTACCGACAGAACATACTATAATTCATGTAAGAGTACCTGCTCAGTTAATGATAGTTCTGCTGAAAATTCAACTAAGGAATATATTAATCAGCTCGCCAATTGTATTTCTGGAACTAGTAAAGCCTTTGATGTCTGTACAGAGACCGACCAGAAATGCAAAGTTGAGGTTTGTGATTTATGTTGTAATAGCACATTCGATGGTTTAAAGAAGGACATTCAAGGAATGGTTGTAAAGGCTTGTCAGACTCAATGCACTCACAGATTTGAAACCGACAAGGTTATGGCATAAAATCATTTCTTATCCATTTATGGTTCAATTCAAAACATTCTGGATCTCTGTATAAAAAAGTTTAATATAGAATCTCAGAATAAGAGTACAAAATTGGGAATTATCAGAACCAATATACATACTAATTCTTAGATACAAATAAATAGACCATGGTTAATACTAAATATATATATATATATAATATAAACTTACATGTGGCGCTTTTAATAAATGAATTTGAAACATGTTTCCAAATCACTCCTAACGTCATTTATCGTTTTTTTTTTCAACAAATTATACTGTTTTCAGGGTTGTTACAAAAAAAAGATTGATGGTTAGAAAAATTAAAAAGGAAAACTTAGAAAGTCTTCCTCTTCAGCATTTCGATATCATTTGGAAAGGTAAAGTTGTACAAAAGAATACGTGAATTTTGTATAAATTAACTAATGCTTTTAAACAGAAGTCAACGCATTCAGAGAGAAGGTAATTTAATACAAATTTTTTTAATCTAATATATTAACTTGGAATAACATCTTCAGAACTTGGCACCTGTTGATGATTTTGGTTGTTGCTCTTTTGGTAAGTAGACACAATAAATGTATTTACTTGGTAGTTTTTCAACTCTTTTCATAAATTCAGCAAACAAGAATTTGCCAGATAACTTATGGGTAAGTGGATGGTAAAAATAGTCAAAATTTCAAAAAAGGACTTTCTTAACTCACAAATATAGAGATTTCATGTCTTAGTGGCAGCATTTCTTTCTAGCCAAACAAAAGATGAAGTAACTGCTGCTTGTATGAATAGATTAATTAAGAATGGTCTAAGTCCTGAATTTATTAACAAGCAATCATTTGAATCACTAAGAGATATGTTATATGGAGTTGGATTTTACAACACTAAAGCAAAGAATTTGAAAGAAATTTCTAGAATCATTATAGAAAATTATTCAGGTAAAGTTCCTGACAAATATGAACAACTTGTAATGTTACCAGGTATTGGGCCAAAAATGGCAAATTTAATTTTGCAGATTGTAAGTTCATTTATACTAAAAAGGGAAAATATTGATCATAGGTACCTTAATATTTAAATAAATAACTTGATTAAAATTAATTATCAGGGATTTGGAATAGTTGTCGGAATTTCCGTGGATACCCATATGCATCGTATTTTCAATAGAATTGGTTGGGTAAAAACAAAAAATCCTGTTGAAACGTCCAAAGAGATGGAGAAGATGCTTCCAAGGTGAGTTGAATTTATTGAGTATTATTATTTCCCAGATTTTAACTTTTTTTGAAATATAAATATACATTTTTAGAGTCTACTGGGATGAAATTAACAAAGTTTTTGTTGGTTATGGTCAAACAATTTGTAAACCAATAAATCCAAAGGTAAGATAATTAAAATTTTGCAAAGAAACTCTTTGAAAACAAAACTAAAATGACTAAAATAGTGTCAGGAATGTACTATAAGAGATTACTGTTCTCATGGTAGGAAGGGGAGAAAGAAAGTAACAACAAAAGAACTAAAGTATGAGGAATAGAATTAATAAATAACTACTAATTTTGAAAAAAATGTCAAAATTAAGCAATTTCATGTTATTTTAAACTAAGAATCCGTCATAATAAGCTAAAAAATTATAAACCTGATCTATAACTTGGTTGCGAAAAAATAGTTTCAGTACCTTTGGTATCGGTGAAAGTAATGGGATTGTTATTTGGGGCACTTGTCTTACTTCCAATATTTTGCCATGTTGGATTTGCTCCAGAATATCGTTTAATACAATTTTCCTTCATTGGATACATGGATTCTTTCACAACTTCAGAAGTGGCTAAATATGCTGTTCTTAATTGTCCGCCTAAAAACTGTGAAAAAATGATTAATATTTGAAATATCGGAAAGTTTTTTTCAAAACGATAGGAAGTTAAATGTTTTATGAAGAGTATTATTATACAAAACGGAAGTTTTACGAATTATCTGAAACTTACTCCAATTCCATCGAGAAATTTTTCGAATACAAGCACACAACCACCTCTATCTTGTTTTTTCGAGGGCATGGTTAAGGAAATTTACAAAACCTAATAAATCAATAATCGAAGAATAGATTTTCACAATTAAATTGGGTTATTTTGCTTGAAATGCGTATCCTTTGAATGATTTTTCTTTAAAAAAAATTTAAAATATATTTGAATCCCAAATTTTGTTCTTTATAACTCCTTTTCTCCATTAATTTTTCATTAATTACATTCAATCTTTTTGTTTAATTAAATTATTCATTTTTGTCATTATAGACATGACGGATTGCAACGTAACTTGCAAGCGTCATGTGGACGCAAATTGCATGCATTAATAACATGCAGTTTTGCAAAACAGATACAGGGGTGTGTGTGTGACAGAGATATAAATGAATAACAAAATATGGTTTAAATAAAGGGATTAAAGACGAGTAACGGAAGATCAGAATTAAGAATGAGACAAGAAAATGGGTCAGATTAAGATATTGGGGGAGGTAGAGGGGAAGAGATAAATTTTATTAAATAGACGACTGGGACGAAGCTAAGTTGGAAACATACTAAAAAAAATGATTCAAAATTTTGATTGTAAAATGAGAAACTCCAGAATATGGATATGAGAGCTTCATTTTATTTTAAGAAAAAGAAACAGGTGCTTGGTTTATTAACCAGAAAGGTTTGAATCAATACTTGATGGGAATCCCATAGAAGAGAATTTAAGAATAACTTCATCCAAAGTAAGAACTTCTTGAGGAACACTGACATCCCTACAACGGAGAGTAACTTTTTTGTCTCTAGCCTCATTCTCACCAATAACAAGCATGTAGTTCCACTGTAAAAGTTGAGATTCTCTAATTTTTTTATTGATGGTGGAAGCACTATAGTCTCCAGAAACGTCAAAACCTCGTCTGTTAAGTTCTTTTTCAACAGTTTTGGCATATTCAACAGTTTTTTCTGAAATCGAAAGAACGATGGCTTGTCTCGGAGAAAGCCAGAAAGGTAATTTCCCTCCAGTATGCTCAAGAATAACAGCAGACATTCTTTCTACGCTACCAAGAATTGCTCTGTGAATAATTACTGGTCTTTTATAACCTTGTTTGAGGGAGTTCTGGGCATTCTGATCAGCATTTTGGTGGGACAATTCCTGATTGGAGGATTCTTCTGAGATATTTTCGTCAGTTCTGTATTGAAGATTGAATCTAATTGGGAGCTGGAAGTCAAGTTGGATAGTTCCGCATTGATGTTGTCTTTTCAAAGCATCCCAAAGCATAATATCAATTTTTGGACCATAGAATGCTCCATCTCCGGGGTTTAGTTTCCATTTTTTCCCAGTTTTTTCCAAAGCAGACTTTAAGGCATTTTCTGCCTCTCTCCATTGTTCTTCAGTCCCCAAGTGTTCTTTTGGCATTGTACTAAGGAAAAGGTCAAATGTGAATCCTAATTGACCATATATAAAGAACAAGAAATCCAGAGCTTTAAATACTTCCTCTTGTATTTGTTCTGAAGTACAGAAAATATGTGCATCATCTTGTTGGAATCTTCTAACTCTAGTTAAACCATTTAAAGCACCTGAAAACTCATTTCTATGAAGAACCCCAAAATCAGATAGTCTAATGGGCAGTTGTCTATATGATGGATTTAGATGCTTGAACATAATACAATGGCCTGGACAATTCATTGGCTTCAGACCCCATTCCTTTTCTTCTACATCAAAAATGAACATATTTTCTTTGTAAGCAAAGTAGTGCCCTGAAGTCTTCCAAAGATCACAACTAAAAATGTTTGGAGTAATAACTTCAGTAAAATCACGAATTCTATATTCACTTCTAATAAATTCGATTAATTTATTGTAAAACCTTGCTCCTGCTGGGAGCCAGAAACACGATCCTGGTGATACATTTGTGTCAAAAAAGAATAATTGTAAGTTTAATCCTAGTAATCTGTGATCACGCTTTTTGGCTTCTTCCAGCATATGCAAGTACTCATCTAAGCGTTTCTTGTCTGGGAAAGATACACCATAAACTCTTTGTAATGCGTCATTTCCAGTATCACCAAGCCAGTTACAACCAGAGTTTTTTGTAACTTTAAAAGCCTTAACAATTCCTGTGTGAGGAATGTGAGGGCCTGTACATAAGTCTACGAATGACCCACATCTATATATTGTCGTTTGGGACCCATCAGGAATTTTTGACATGATCAATGAAACTTTAAATGGATTATCTTTAAAAAGTTCGAGTGCTTCTTCTTTATTACATTGTAATCTTTCAAATGGCTGTTTTTCAGAAATAATAGTTTTGGCACAATTTTCTATATCAGAATACTCAGTATTACTAACACTATGGGTTCCCATATATGAATCATAATAAAATCCTGGGTTTAAAGCTGGTCCAATAGTAACTTGTGCTCCATATTCATTTTCTAAACATTGACCAAGAATATGGGATGAGGAATGCCAGAAAACACCGCTACCCTCAATAGAATCAAATGTTAAGATCTCCAATTCACAATCTCCTTCTAATGGTCTGGTTGCATCCCAAAGTCTCCACCCATTGGCTTGATCTTCATCTTCATGTAATTGGCAACATGCTTCGTCATCTTCAATACCACGAACTTCATCATCTTCAATGTATGATGATTTACTATATCTGATTTTTGCCACAATACAATTTTCTGCTAATTTCTTTGAAATTTGCCTCGCAATTTCCATAGGAGATGTTTGGAACTTGATCCCATCTCTCTGGTCTCCATTTTGCAAAGTGATTTTAATTGGCTCGTTTTTTGAGGCCTTTTCTTGGAGTAATGCAATCTGCTTTTCATGTAAGGTTTTGAATAGTGAAAGACGCCTGTTTATGAATTCTGGTTTCTTCTCTACTTTAAATTCTCCCCCAATTTTTCCAATACTAGAGAGTGTTTTTTCCGTTCCTTTTTGAATTCTCTTTGGATCCATATTGAAAACCCGTTGTTATTACAATTTCTGAATTTGATTTAAGTATAATGTAATTAATAATATGTTCACAATATTAAATATCTCTATTTAAAAAAATATTTGAGCTATTCTTTTTTTATTTGGTTAATTATTTTAATTAAAATGAAAAAAGATATACCGCAAGATTTTAAGTTTAAAAATTAAATATAATTGAACTAAAAATAAGAATATATAAATAGCAAGATGGTTAATTCCGTTCTATTTAGATAATTGAATATTTTCTTCAGCCTTTCTTGCAGATAAGTCAAGATACCCACTTTTTAGTTCGATCTTAGCTTTTATTGATTTGTATTCTAGTTTCGTATACAGTAATAATGTATGTAATTAAATTTGTACAACTTAACAAGTCACACAACCACCATATAAATCATAGTTCTAGTGCTAAGATACCATGCATATCTTTTAATAAATAAGTATGTAGTAATAATGACAGTAATAATAATGATTAATTACAGTAAGATAAAAAAGAGAGTTGATTCACATAATAATATCGATTATAGTGTTTAGGCTATTTAAGAACTTAGCTAAATTGGTAGTCCAATTCAAAGAACAAATTTTAATATTATTAACGAAGGTCTTTAATATATATCTATTGTCTATATTGGAATTACCTGCATGCATGCAAATATGCGGGAAAACTTTTACAATTACATAAGTTAAGTGGACTACTTAATATAACTAATATTACATAAAATCGTATTCTAAATAAAGATTAGCTGGAAAAATTAAACAATTTAGTTCCAAAAGCAAATAGCTAATAATATAAAATTGTGCCTTAAAATATGAGTATATCAAAAAAGAAAAATAACAAATTCATCTTTAAACCCATTATTTTGCATGAATAGCATAAAATAGACAAAACACATAAAAACGAGTAAATGAGCAATTCCATGTGGGTATTTTAATATAATAGGCAGTTTGCCCGCGCTTTCCACTTAATAAAATAGGAAAATTTAGATATTAAGAATTTTTCTATTTGAATAATAAAATCGCCATGTCAGGAAAAAGTGGTAAATCAATTAAGGGGCCAGCTCAGAAGCAACAAGCAGCAAAGAAGACTGCTGGAAAGTCTCCAGCAGATGGTGGTAAGAGAAAGAGACGTAAGAGAACAGAATCTTTTGCTCTTTACATCTACAAGGTTTTAAAGCAAGTTCACCCAGAGACTGGTATTAGTAAGAAGAGTATGAGTATCATGAACTCTTTTATAAACGATGTTTTTGACCGTCTCTCAGCTGAAGCTGTCAAGTTGGTTCAGTATAACAAGAAGAGAACTTTATCTAGCAGAGAGGTTCAAACTTCAGTTAGACTAATGCTTCCAGGTGAGCTCTCAAAGCATGCAGTCTCTGAAGGAACTAAGGCTGTAACCAAGTACACTTCTGCTTCTGCTTAAATAGGAGGTATTTAATTATGAATTAGTTAAGAGCCTGAATTTAATAACTAATTACAAGAGCGAACATTTTGGGGATCATAGTTTTCTTAGGGTTTTACAGATAAATATTTAAATAAATATTGTATATATATATATATATATTTATTTATTTATTTATATCTATTACATGTGACCCATTTTGAGCAAGAAATTTGGATTGAACAGTACAATTTGCTGGTATTTTGGTTTTGGTATGAACATTTTAATAGCTTATAGAAAGAGGATATTTTATTTTTGAGTTACCCAAACCATTGTGCGAAATTATCTTTGCAAAAAGTTTAATAAAGTGAATTGTACCGATTATTTGAGTTCTTGGAGCTGGAATGCAGACTGTGCACCATTAAAGAAATGGTGGAGTAAGTTAATTACAATTATTTAATTGACTTTTGTTAGGTGAGGTTTTCAACTATGGTGTTATTTGCCGAAGTGAGTATTGCTTAATGGTTCAAATTTTCTTTTGTTCGTAAATTAGTTGTTAATTTTACATTTTCTTGGCAGAGCTTTCTTTTATTTCTCCCTTCGATTTTACCCATATCTTAACCTTAGGATTTTCGTTTGCATGCATTTTTGTAAATACGAGTCTTTTCAATTTCCGAATTAGTTGGCTAGAAATGCATGTAGGAGTGAAAGGGGTGGCTTTTGGTGAGAAAACTTAAAAAAAAAGAAAATTAAAAGAAAAGAATGAATTAAATTTATATATATTTTTAGAGTGTTATGGAATATTTCATTGGTTTGCCTGTTTTTGTTTGGATTCCCAGGATGCTTCTAGGTTCTAATAATAAGATTATGAAAATAACATTGAATTGGAGTGTGGGAGGCGGGAATTTTATTAAGGGAATATTCAAATATTTGTATTTTTTTTCGTGTAAAACTTACCTTCATTTTATTTAAAAGAGTTTTTAAATCGTCTAATTCCTGTTGAAGTTGTGATTTGAGAGAAGATTTAGTATTTAGGATAAACCTATATATAGTTGATTAAAGGATCTCAAAGTAAAATTGATTTGTTTGAGTGCCTTGATAACTAACTTACATCCTAGAAACTTCTCTGTAGACTTTTTCGTCATCTTTAATACTATCAATCTAAAAAGATTCGACGCAAAAAAAGTTCATATTTCAAATAATATTTAGAATAAGCGGTTCTAAAATATAAAACAATCGATTATACTTACAGACTGAATTGCTGCTTCTTTGGACTTAATGGCAAAGGTTGTCTTAACAATTCTGTTTTGGAGCATAAGTTGGTGTTGGTCCATTTTAGCAGTATATATAAAGACAATCAAAGAAATTTAAATTGCGGTTTTGAGAAATATATAAGAATCAGGGGGATTTCTTTCCAAGAGGGTAAGCAGCTTATTTTAGAACTTAATGTAAAAACTATACATTAAGAAGGGGAGGGGGGGACAAAATGGTCAGCGCGCGCAAGTACTATAATTTTGCATTGAAACATGTTAATTGGATTGTTTGAGAACGAAGATTTTAAGGTTATATTTAGGTTTTTTAAACAAGATTAAGGGATTTATAACCTGAAACATATAATCAAAAAATTCTAATATGGGTTATTATTTTTTTTACTTAAGAATCATTTATATTTGGTTTGATTAATAATTAGTATGAATTACAGTTAATACATATACAATTTTTCGCCATCCTAATAAAATAGTTGTTTTACCGGTATTGCATAAATCACTGCATGCAAATTTGACTATAATCCGAGGATTTCTTGATAAATGGATGGCAGTGCATGCGTTAATTAAAAGGTTTTCAATTAAATTAATTAATTGAAAAAAGGAGGGAAAATAGTTAAATTAAAATGAGTACTTTTTGTCAGTCAAAATCAGTAGCTAAACAAGTCTCTGCTAAAGGATCCGAAGAAGAGGCATTTGTAGAGATTGACAAATTACAGTCAGCAGGAATAAATGTTGCAGATATTAATAAGTTGAAAACTGCAGGATTATGCACTGTATTAAGTATAATCCAGGCAACCAAAAAGGAATTATGTAACATTAAAGGTCTTTCTGAAGCAAAAGTTGAGAAAATTGTGGAGGCAGCACAAAAGTTGGATCAGTCATCAAGTTTTCAGTCTGGTAGTGAGGTAATGAGCAGAAGACAAAATATTTTGAGAATCACAACAGGAAGTGAACAGTTTGATAAGATGTTGATGGGTGGATTTGAAAGTATGTGTATTACAGAAATTTTTGGTGAGAACAGATGTGGAAAAACTCAGATTTGCCATACACTATGTGTGGCCGCACAGCTTCCTTTGGAAATGAACGGAGGTAATGGAAAGGTTTGTTTTATCGATACTGAGGGTACTTTCAGGCCAGAAAGAATTGTGAAGATAGCAGAAAGATTTGGCGTGCAAGGTGATGCTGCTTTGGACAATATTATGTATGCGAGAGCATACACTCATGAGCATTTGAATCAGCTGATTAGCGCAGCAGCAGGAAAAATGATAGAGGAAAAGTTCGCACTCTTAATTGTAGATTCTATTATCGCACTATTCAGAACTGAATTTTCGGGAAGAGGGGAGTTAGCAGAAAGGCAACAAATTTTGAATAAAACATTAAGTAAGCTGAATAAATTGGCCGATCAATTTAATATTGCGATAGTAATGACAAATCATGTCATGGCAGATCCTGCAGGAGGGATGAGCTTTATGCCAAATGTTGCAAAGCCTGTCGGCGGGCATGTAATTGGTCATGCCTCACATGTAAGGCTTAGTTTAAGAAAAGGTAAGGGCGAACAAAGAGTATGCAAAGTTTATGGCTCTCCGCATCTACCAGAGTCTGAGTGCGTAATTCAGCTTTCAGATGGAGGAATCATTGACCCGATTGACTAAGTGGAATTAAAGGTTGGGTGGATGGATTGATAAAGCAAAGAAAAAAACTAGTATTTCTTTTCTCTCCTTTTCTTACCAAATATTTGGTCTTATGAATTATCTAGCAAGAACAACCCCCAAATCCGATTTCTTGGTGTTGTTGGTTATTATTATTAAGAGTTAATGGCTCTGGAATGTAAACTTGATCTTCAGATGTTTCTCTATAAAGTGCTCTGCGACCAATTTCCTCAAATGCAGCATCTACATTGGTTGCGTTTTTTGCAGAGGTTTCAAAATATTCAATGTTTTTGGATTTGCACCATGCTGAAGCTTTTTGGGAGCTAACTTTTCTAGATTTCTGATCAAGATCCAACTTATTCCCCAACACAACAAAAGGAAAAGAATTTGGATCTTTTGGAGTTGCTTGAATTAAAAACTCTTCTCTCCAAGCATCCAGGCCTTCAAAGGACTTTGGATTTGTCATGTCATAAACTAATGCACAACAATCCGCTCCTCTATAAAAAGCTACTCCTAAAGATTGAAATCTTTCTTGGCCAGCTGTATCCCAGATCTAAAAGAAAAATTAATTCAAATTCATTATTCAATATTCAGAGTTAATCAATCAATTAATAATCAT
The DNA here is from genome assembly GCF_001865345.1 of Cryptosporidium ubiquitum. Taxonomy (NCBI): domain Eukaryota; phylum Apicomplexa; class Conoidasida; order Eucoccidiorida; family Cryptosporidiidae; genus Cryptosporidium; species Cryptosporidium ubiquitum. Next base: position 419,372 of record NW_021639816.1, on the reverse strand, counting down.
CCACGAGCTGAAGATCATCAACTAGCTATATTCTTTAAATATATATAGTACATATATTAAAAAGCATGCGCCAGAGACTCCAATCTGTAGAATATTTGACCCAAAAATCCTATTATTCATCATCACAAATCTAACTCATTAGCCTCTTTTATCTAGTTCTCTTTTTGAAGTCTCATTTTCTGATCACAGCTCGCTTCTTATTCACTTACCTGCAAAGTCACAAGTTTATTGTCGATTATTATGTCTTTTGTCAGAAAATCTGCCCCAATTGTGGCCTTGTACTGAGTCGAAAATTTACTATTTACATATTGGTTCATTAAAGAAGTCTTCCCAACACCACTATCTCCCAAAATAATCACTTTGAGAAGCACTCTCTTACGATTTGATTTACTCTGGACCATCGACATCCTTCCCCAATCTATCAAACAACCTAAAATCAAAAAAATACAAAATAGCCTTTAATATTTCCTATTACTTTTCTAATTTTTTTTTTAAGCCTTAGAAAATTAAAATAATACTTGCTCACAGGATTTTATTTTATTTTTCCCTACTCTACTAATTCCGACTCGACGTAGTTTCCCGCCCATTATGTAAATATGAGGAATACATGTGCATGCATACATACAAGTATTGCAAATCAAAGCAAAAATTCCTAGGCTGTGTTTTAAAGAGAATTGGAACGAATTGAGTGGGCAAAGAAATGGAGATTTCTTGTAAAAGCGTCTTTGCTAACTGCTGAAAGGGTTCCATCCGTCCCTTTAAGAAGGTCTTGGATGAGGGCTTGGTACTTGGCCTTCTTCTCGTCAATTTGTTGGTTAATAAGCTGCTGTTGGATATTTTGGAATTCATTACTGAACAGAAGAATCATTCCTAACAGAGACCTTGAGAAAGTCCAAGTACTGAGATCACCGGTGGTGATTAAATTAAACATTAGTTGCATTATTCTAATCAAAGCATTGGGTTGTTCAGTCATAAACCTATATACAGCTTTTCCTTCAGGGGTGGAGCCTTGAGAGCTTAAGGAAGGACTTCCTCCTCCCTGGAGACCTCCACCAAGCTCACAATTCATGTTATCGTTATTTCTCGAAATTCCCATTCCGTTTGGAAGGACTATCCTTTCTTTCTCAAGAGTCGTGAAAATGAAGCTAACGAAGTGATCCAGAGTCGCACAGCAAGCAAGGAGGACTACATTGTCAACGGCACACAGACCCGATTCAATTGAGTAACAGATGGTTGCAAGGTTCTGTGGCTCTAAGGAAGTTATGAAGGTAGACATGAAGCACCTGGTGGCCAGTTCCAAGAATTCGTAATAGGATTTCAGACTCTTGATATAAGACTGTAGATCATGTTCAGGAATTACCAGGCACATTCTACAGGCAAGCTGAAGAGCATTTTCTAAAGACTGGTCTTGGTAAACCTCAAAGACACCAAAATTAGTATATCCTCCAGATAAAGCATGACAGAGCATAGCCAGCGTTGTAGCCAGGCCCTTGTACTTTTCTTTATAAATGTTTTGGAAGGAGGAGTCAGGCTTAGAGAGGATTCTAGAACCATATGTACAAATTAAAGAAGAGACTTCTTTAAATAAGAGAATACCATTTGGAGAAGCTTTGTCAAAGTTGATTCTCTGAGATTTGTTGTCTACAAACTCAGACATAAACTTAAGTAGAGCATTCATTACATCAGAATCCTCCCAAAGTTTGTCTGCTGCCCAAGTGAAAAGGTGAATTCTGCTTTGTCCGAGTTGTTTGGGTCGGTTAACCAGCCAATTGAATAATTGGTTATAGCTTTCAGCGCCTACACAGGCCATGCAAATGCCTCTTAAGTCTCTGGCCAGGGCCATCAATGGAATTTTGAACTGTACAATGTTATATCCACCGCCATTGGAAGAAGAGTTATTTCCAAGAATAATTTCGTCCCATATTAAAGTAAAGACCTTCTCTAAAGGTTTCATGAAGTCTTCAAAAGTTGTAATAGGCTGTGTTCCAGGTTCCTCCTCCTTAGAGTCCAAGAATAAAAGCTTTGAAAGTGTGAAATAGTAAGAAGTCCTGTGTCTTCCATACCTTGGATTATTCAGGAAAGCAAACTCAGGAGAGGCATGGTTGCAGAGTATCTTCTTCACCTGCTCATTTTTGAGGAGAAGTCGTCCTGAGACTATCAAATGGGTGGTCCTGTCTGTGTACTGGACAATTGAGATTCCGGCCACTAATTCGTGGAAGAGAGAAAGGGTCTTTTGAACTACACTCTCCATGTTACTTTTGGTCTGTAGATTTCTCCCAATTTTGCTGATTATAAGGCTTAATACATCATCATCGGATTGGACGCCGAGTATAGATGCCAAAGTGGCATCCTCAGTCTCAGGTTGTATGAATTGTTTGGCGTAGTCTCCAAGGCAAACTTTTCTAAACTGCTCCAGGAAATAGAGATAGGCTAGCTCCAGAGATTCAGGAGTTTCAGCAAGTTGGTCAGTTTGTTGGGAAAGCCCAAATACTAGTCTGGCAAGTTTCCCATTTAGAACATGATGTGAGACCTGGTTCTTTTGATCAGGTCTACTAGTTCCCGATGAGGAAGAGGAGCCAGGAAGTAAGGGTCTTCTGAGCTTAATGCTGTGTCCCCCTATTAAAGCTCCGTGCATATAAACACACCAAGTGATCTGAGAAATAAAGCAATCTTGAGAGATGCTACCATTTTTAGCTGCATCAGTGACTTGTTCGAATAGTTGGACAATGAATTCCGCTGTTTCATGGTACTGACATCTGCTAAGCTGAGAAAGAACGTCTAGTTGTTCAGTTCTTGCAACTTCACTTTCTAGAGGATCTTCTACATCAGAGCCACGGGCAATGGCTTCAGCCAGCTTCATCCTACTTTGGATGAAAGTAACAGTTATATGGTGGATATATTTTTCAAGGTTCTGTGGAGCCCTGTCCCCTTGGTAAAGCAGAGGAATGACCATATGACTCCAAAGACCAAGGAGATAGTGTTTACTGTTTGGCAAGACGCTCCACTCCTCCAATGACTTAATAGTAAAGTTGTAAACTTGGTCTATCCAAAGTCCAAATGCCTCAGATGACGAGAGCTCTGTGAGCTGATTCGCTGTGTTGAGCTTTCCCAAAAGTCTGCAAAGTTCGTGATAGCAACTCTCGTGTTCAAGACCCATCTTGGTTTGAATGATCCCAGCAGTACCGGTCATAAGAGCTGCCAAAGAACGGGTTCTGTCAGCCTGGGTAGGAAAGAAGGATCTTCTGACTGAAGAGTAGAGGATGAGACACTGAAGACAGATAGAGGCACAGTCAGGCATGGGACTGTTTGGTGAGCAACACTTGGCATAAATGTCAAAGAAAATGATAGGTATATATTCCTCTCTGAGGATAGTCCAGGAGTGGGGTATCATGACGGTGTTCTGCTCTTCAGATGTCTCATCTGGAACTGTACCCATAAAGTCATAAGAAAGGCAACAGAGGGTTAATTGGAGGACCTGACGAAGAAGTCTATATTCTTCGTGTTGGTTTGACACAGAGACACTACCTAAGTGAAATTGGCGAAGAGTTTTGATTGCGATCTGGAATATCACTGGGAGAGAGGTATCTCTGAAGAGTATTGCAGCTCTTCTGTATTTGGCAAAATATAACCCCGTGGATGTTTGCATCTCTTGAGTCAAAGTTGTGAATATGATAAGACCAATAATCCAATGAGGAGTGGAAGCACTGAGAAATTGGCCAACTTGATCAGTAATTGTAGGTCTGGGAGAGAGGGAATCAAGAAGGCCGAATTTAACTAGCTGAGCCAAAAGACGTACATAGTGGCCGACCAAATAGGGAGCTGAACGTAGCATATCAGGGCCGCACTTATACAGGTAATTCAGTAGAAATGTTTTGGTTTCCTCCTTCTGGTTATCTGGAATTTGAGCCCAACAAGACGTGAAGAGCTTAGAAAGTCCAGTTGCAGCAAACATTAAGGCGTGGGGATTGCTGCTCTGGGCAAGCAGAGCTTGGAGCTGAGTCAGACATCCAAGATTACATGTCAGGGGAAGCAAAACCTCATGAGCCTGCTTCTGCTGATTAACATCTCCCCTACAAGTTCAATTGAAAAAAAATTAGGAATAAAAGTTAAATACAGCAAGAATTTACAAGATCTCCTTTTGGCAAGAGCCGAAGCCCCACATTTATAGCTCTTATCCGCTCATGCCCGTCACAATAAACTTACCCATAGAAAGACTCACACAGCCCTTCTAGCTGTGAAAGTTGACTCGGATCTAAGGACATCACAAATCCTTCCGCTTAGCGAATTAATTATTAACTTAATTGTTCGCTTCCAAAGTTGTCCTATTTCCCTCTTTTTTTTTCAGCTTTATTGTGAGGGGTCGTGGCGCCTAAAATTTGCTCACGTATGTCTAGTCAATTAAATAAAGACCTGTTCAAATTCCTAGGAAAAAATAAATAAATTACTATATGGAGCAGAGTGAGTAGACTAGAAAGGATAGGAGAACTGGATAATTTGAGGATTAAAGATTGGAAGGCTGTTTTTATGCTGATGTTTGTGGAGTTTGTAAAGTTTTTGAGAAGAGAAGGCAAAATTAGCCTGTAAAACTCCAAAGTGAGGAAGTGAAGAAATAGTGATTTATTTAGTTTGTGTTTGTGTGTGTAAATGCACAAATTTTAAATTTCTCATTAGAGGTTTTCTCTGAGTCACAGGGGAAGAAAGAGAATAAGAGGGGTATATTTGCATGCAAACACCACCTTTGGTAGTTTCCTATAGTTTCAACAAAATTATATACTACGATAATCACTCCAAATGTGTAATTGCATGCAAAAAAATAGTTTACATGCAAAAGTCAAAAAATAAATCCAAGAACAAATTGATTAATATCTAAGATATGTTGTACTACTGCACGGAGCTATAGTAGTTAGAAGATTAACTGGTTGAGAAGGTCATTTCAGAGACTAAATCAAAAGGGGAGCGAGGCTAAGCCAGATCTGCCGAAGTTCCCAATATCCTATTCTCTCACTTCTTTCTCCACGCCCCTTTTTCTGTTTTTTTCTTCTAGAAGTTTAATTGAAATATTTAGTACCAGTTCTTAGAGACTGAGTCCCAGAACATAGTGTGCCTACCAGGAGGAGGATGAGGAATGGGAGGAAGGAGACTAACGGGGCAAACTGGGGGTTGGACCCCTTGATAAGAGTTTCTGTAGACGGTCTCAAAGTTTCTATCCTCCTTGGATGGATTGTAAACTTCAGAAGGATTGACCACTTTTTTAGGAAGATCCCATTGTTGATAGTTTTCTCTGTATACCGAGTTGATTTTACCGTAAGGGGAGGAGACTACCTCCGGAGGTGGCTCAGGTTTCTTGAATTCCGGAAGTTCCCATTGTTTGTAGTTGCTTTTGTAACTGGTCATGAAATCACGGTTCTCAGGGGACTCTAAGAATTGTTCTGCTGGCCTAACCACCTTCTCTGGTAATTCCCACTTGCGGTAGTCCCTGTGATAGCTAGAGTCAGACTCAAAAGGAACGGACTTTGGTAGTTCCTCTGGAACTGGTTTTGGGAAAGTTGGTAGTTCCCACTGCTTAAAGTCTGTGTTATATGAACTCTCTGCTTGGAAAGAAACTGAATCCTGTAATGGACTCGGGCATACATGTTTGCCACATGTACACAATTCCTCTACTGACTTTCCCGGCTGACCGCTTGGAGACTTTGATCTACAATATTCATCCGGACATCTTCCAGTTCTTCTTCCTCTAGATAATATGTATTCTGATTTCTATATGTTAAGATTGTAAATTAGTTATTAAGTTAGTTATTGAGAGAGTTCAAATTTGCCTGTCGCTCGTCTTGTCCAATAGGACAAGGTTGGTGCATCTTGCTATTACTTTGAATGAAGAAGAGAACCCCTCACGGTCAGGCAAATAATCATACTCCCATATTTGCTGTTGGATACACCTGCTAAGCAGAATGCAGTGAAGAGAAAAAACCATAAACTCCAATGGTACTTTCTCTTCGGCTGAATATACTTATATGTTTCCTAGGTGTCCAGAAGCTTATGATTAACTTACCTCACTTTCTACAAAGGCTGACATTTCTGCTTTTAGCTACTCAAAAACCAAATAGTTTGTTTCAAAGATTAATAAAAGCTATTTTTGATCCAATTGTCACAAATAATGTTTATAATTTAAATCTTTTAAATTTTTCTCTTTAATATACTAAATTTTGTACTTATTTTTATATTAAATTACCTACTGGGTGAATAATATCACACACTTTATATACAAAGCAGCTTTCAAATAAAAAATAATTTGAGAATCCAAAAACTTGGAAAATCCTCTTTTTCCTGAAGTTCCTTTTTTATTTTATTCGTAGATGTTGAAAATTTAATCTTAAACTTTTAAGACCCCCAATTTACCTTCACCCTTGACCCAAAATGAATTAAAAACAAAAGTTTAACAACTCTCTCCTTTGATAACCTCTTTTTCTAGTTGGAATTCTATTTATTCACATTGAATTGTTGCCATATTTATCATTTTCATTTAGGTAAAGGTTCGGGACCATTCACCATTGAAAATGTCATTTTTAATACATTTCAAATATATTGTTATTTCGAATCCAGACGAATTTGGAAGCTCTTCTATCATTAACAATTTTTTTCTATTTCTCCCAATTTTATGAATTATTACATACAATTTTTACATATTCTCTAATTCTTGCTATTTTCCTTATTTTTTCCCAGTTTTTCAAAATTGACTCTACCGCCAACGCATGCAATTCTTTATTTTTGACCTACTTGCATAGTTTCTATGACGGTATTAAAATGTTGTCCACACACAGAGAAAATTTTCAAGCATTATTCGCATGTAAATATGCTCGTAATTTAGTAAATATTTGTTGGAGCGGAGAGAGGGTGGTTTCTAGTTTTAATAATTTGGCAAGTTGTAGAGAACAAAGTTTAGAATGAATTTAGAAATTGTAAGATGAGAAGAGAGATCATATTTTTCTCTTCCATACTAGTATCATAAGAAATAACTTGGCCAAAGAACAACTTTTTTTTGAAAACTTGTATTGTTTTTTTATGATTCTACTTAATGTAATACTTTGCAGTATATTACTTATCAATATTAAAATTAATTTGCCGCCATTTCATTAGGTAAAAACAAGGTTAATTAGAAGGAAATAAAATTAAAAAAGAGAAAAGAATATTAAAATTGCTTAATTACCGTGGAAAAATTACAAATACTAGCAACATAGGTTATAGATTTCTCTAAAATTATAATAGGATTTAATATGAACTCTGAAAGCGAAATTGTTCATATTACTTCACGAGTTCTTAAGGAATTAAGTTCCAACCAGTCAAAAACATCATCTATGCCCCATCCAAAAATGGATGGAAAGGTGACTCAAGTAATAGGAATGATAGTGGAGGAATGTATTGACAACAGCCTACGAGCAGGAGTGCAAAGAATGCTAACTAGAGAATCATCTGAGGTGAAGGCAGCAGATATCTCGAACTATGTAAAATCAAACTACGGGATTTCCAATAAATGTATCAACAAATAATGCTACAGTACCGAAAAATATGTATATATATATATATATATATACATATATGTAGCAAGTACATTTGTGAAACTTTTTCAGGTTTAATTCATTCAGTTAAAGCTATATTAAGGAAGTTGAGCGGTATATCACACAAAAATAAATTACACAACCAGAAGATAAAAGGTATAAAAGAAGTAAAAAAGAGTCAAGACAAAAAGAAAGAGAAAGAGAAAAGAAATTTCTATATTGAATGTAAACCGCTCTTTTTGGATTTTTTTCTCCTCACCAATTTTAGCAAATTGATTTTTTATTGTCAAATTGTATTGAAAATTAAGTGATAATTTTTTTTAACCGGATAGTGCAACTGGCGCTTGAATGCTTCGATCCAAAATGTTATCGGTTTGTGTGAAGCTCAAAACTATATATTAGAATGATGGTTTTATTAAAAGGTGCTTCTCACAAAAAGGTGATTTTTTCATGTTTTTTACTGGTTATTTTCCTTGCAATCATCTCCCAAACCTTAGCAGGGGACCAAGGAAGCAGCAACACTCAAAATTCCTCACAAAATGGAAGCTCTTATAAGGGGAACTTTTTGTATTTATCTTTGAACAAGTATGTCTGGGTTCATGATGCTTGCAGTTGGTTCCATGCTCTAATGTGTATTACTTGCTATGGAGTTATTACTTATAAGGTTTACAACGATAGGAGTGCATTAGGAATTTCCATGCAAACCTTATGTGCGCTATGCTTTTCCGAATTTTGTGGTGCTCTTCTGAATGTGTGGTTTTCTTTGTATACTGGAATTATGTTGGACTGGTCATTTCAAATTGATATCATTTCGACATTTCTTTCAGTACTATGCTTATATACTGTTTGGAGAAAGTTCTCAAACTCTATTGAAGATCAATATGATACTTTTGGTCTCAATATTCTTGTAAGGATACTTTCTGTTCTGGGTTCTAATTCCGTAGATAAGGATGCTATTCGAAGTGGAGAAAGAGCAGGAAAAATCAAACCTACTGGTATTGCAGGATCCATTTCTCGTTCCTTATATTGGCTTGTACTTTACATTTTAGCCATTCCACTTTCTTTCATCTTCCTGATGTTTAGAACCAGAAGAAGACTTGGCCTAATCACTTCCCTTTTGGCTTATGACGATGCAGTTAGAGCATTGGCCCTAGTTCCTCAATTATATATGTTTCATATTAAAAGCCCAAGAAAGGTTTCAGAGCATTTGGCACTATTTGTAGTCTTTGAATTTGTACTCAAAGTGTTGGCACTATTCTACTGGATCTCAATGCCTCTTTTTAGGTTGCCTCATGAGTCAAGGAACTATAATATAGTTGTCCAAATATTCAATATAGGAATTTTGTTGGACTTTGCTTATCACTATTTCAGAGCTAAATTCAACGGGGAGAAAACACTCCAGTATGCATCTGACTTAATTATCCCATTTTCACTTTGAGAAGAATTTGTTTCCTTTCTTAAAATAGAACCAGGTAAGGTCAGTGCAAGTCATTTTAGCAGGGGTATCGCATTCAGATGCTCCCTTTTTTCTATCACTAGAGGAATTCAGGTAGCCAGAGTGCAACGGGTAATGAGGACAAATTTGGGAATAAATTATTAAGCCAAAATTTTGATTTTGAGTCCCCATATTCCCCAAACAAGAACATTATAGTTAATTTTAGAACAATAGGTAATAGTATTGAATAGAATTGATACACTAAGACAAGAGAATCACTGTAGTCAGGTCCAGCTAAGATTTTACGAACTCTTGAAACTTTGTATGTTTCATTTTCTCAAAGGGTATTGTTTTTTCTTTTTCTGTGTGAAAACAATTTTTCTTCTTCACTGTCAATTTACCTATTTTTTGGGGTCCTCGAATTTTTGTAAAAGTCGCGGGAAATTCTTCCCAGCTATATTTGTCTGAAAAGGCAATTAAAAAAAAAATTAAATCCTTTGGATTTGTCAAAACTCACCCATAATTAATTACTCAAACAAGTTAGAAACTACTCCACCTTAGTGAGAAATTGTTTTTTGAAGTATAATCAATGGTTCTGGCAGATTTGGGAGGACAGCTAGCCTCGGCTATTCGAAAGTTCCAATCAAGTACCATTGTAGACGAGGCTGCTATAGACTTATGTTTGAAAGAAATTGCAACAGCTCTACTCAAGGCAGATGTCAATGTGAAGCTGGTTGCTCAGCTGAGAAACAATATTAAGAAGTCTGTGGAACAGGAGGATGTGGCAGGAGGTTCAAACAGACGTCGTCAGATCCAGAGTGCTGTTGTGGAGGAGCTGGTGAATATACTGACTCCAAGCAGAACTCCCTACGTTCCCCAGAGAGATAAATCTAATGTTATAGTTTTTGTTGGTCTCCAGGGTTCAGGAAAGACAACTACTTGTACTAAGTTTGCCAACTATTATCAAAGAAGAGGTTGGAAAACGGCTTTGGTTTGTGCGGATACTTTCAGAGCTGGAGCTTTTGATCAGCTTAAACAGAATGCAACAAAAGTCAAGATTCCGTTCTATGGAAGCTACACAGAGACTGATCCTGTTAAGATTGCTCGTGATGGTGTCAGAGAGTTCAGGAAGGAAGGTTACGACCTAATTATTGTAGATACTTCCGGTCGCCATAAACAGGAGGCATCTTTATTTGTCGAAATGGAGCAAGTTGTGATGGAAACTAACCCTGATGATGTGGTATTTGTCATGGACAGTCATATTGGCCAGGCCTGCTACGACCAGGCAATGGCATTTTGCAGTGCAGTTGATGTTGGAAGTGTCATTATCACCAAGCTGGATGGCCACGCAAAGGGAGGAGGAGCTTTGTCAGCTGTAGCTGCAACTGGAGCTCCCATCATCTTTATTGGAACTGGAGAGCACTTCGATGAATTTGAACCTTTTGAAACTAAGGGATTTGTTTCAAGATTACTTGGACTTGGTGATATTAGTGGCTTAATGGCTAAAATTAATGAGGTTGTCCCTTTGGAGAGACAGCCAGATATGGTCAATAGGATTGTCCAAGGTATCTTTACATTGAGAGATATGTACGAGCAATTCCAGAATATGTTAAATATGGGCTCTCCAAGTGCTCTTTTGTCTATGATTCCTGGAATGGGTCCAAATATCCTTGCAAAAGAGGACGAACAGGCAGGAATAGAAAGGCTCAAGAAGTTTATGGTCATTATGGACTCTATGACAGAAAATGAATTAGATAATGAAAAGACTATTAATGCTTCCAGAATAGAGCGTATATCTAGGGGAAGTGGAACTTCCAATGAAGATGTACAAGAACTCCTCTCTCAGCACAAAATGTTTTCCAAGATGGTGGGTCAGATTGGAAAACTTGGCTTAGGGAAAAAGGGAGGATTGGATATGTCATCTATTATGAAAAATCCTACCCAACTCATACAAAAGATGCAAAAAGCCATTGACCCTAGAATCTTTAAACATATGGGAGGACCTCAGAATATGATGAATATGATGAGAGAAATGGATAAGTTCCAAGGCTCTCCCGATTTCCAGAAGATGTTTGGAGGTATGGGACTCTAGACGTTTTACACTTAATAATACTAGGTTTAGTATTCTACGCCATTCTATACTATATTTACTTAGTTAACTACCATATTCTAAATTAATATTAACTGTTTAATAGACTTTATTTCATTCTTAGACACAAAAAGACTTATTCCCGAGTCTTTATAGAGAATTCCTGAAAGAGGGACTCCCTGATAGAATTCTTGAAAACTTGGATTCACTTTACTGCTTCCTCCATATTTCAAAACACTTGGAGGCAAAATAACTACTAAAATACCTCCACTTTCTAGTTTCTTCTCACCTGATGTTTCAGAACAAAGCTCCTTTAATCCTAAAAGCTCTCCTTTACTTTCAAGATCCAGAATTTTAATCCCTTCTATGAATCTATTTTCATCATCCAAGAGATCTAATAGTGAGACACTCACAAAAACCAGTCTTCTTTTCATTAATCTAACCAAGTAATTGGAGGATATTTGGTTAATTCTCCATTTACATTTTCCCTCTCCTGAAATTCTACCTTTAAGGTACTCAAAAGCTCTGATACCCACTGATCTTATATCCAATTCTAAATTATAATTGCAAATGAGTTGTGATACATCTTTCCCAATGAGATAAATTGTCTTATCATAAGACTTCCTTTTCACTAGAGACGATTTTTCCAGAAACTCGACATTTTTTAGGTGACTCCTAATCTGAAGTGGGAAACTTTCAAAATCTCCATTAGATCCTTCTTCACTCTGATTACAAAGACCGTAGAAACTTAAAATAAGCTCCAAATCATCCAATTCTACATTCTCATATTTACAAGATGAAGATTTAAATCCTCGTTCAGTCTGAGACATATATTTAACTCCTTCCTTTTCAATAATAGCAAAGAAGAATCCTCCTGTATCATTTTTATGAGGCAAAATTCTAAAACATTTCATAAAGTTACCAGATTCCGACCATTCTTTGGTTGGAAACATACTTTGTGTCAGGCTTTTCTTGAATGAAGTTTCTGGTACACTGTCTAAAGTAAAAAAAAGCTGGGTTTCATTCTGTTCTTTCAAATCACAATAAACTCCCCATGTTTTGAGACCTCTGGAAATACTCAATTCACTTTCATCCAGGTTTGAGGGTTCTATAAGTTTGGCTTCTGGAAACTGTTTCATAAGAGTGGAAATAACTGCTTCATTCTCTATTGGGTTTAGACTACACGTTGAATACACAAGTCTTCCTCCATACTTTAGAAGTTTGAATGCTCTAGAAAGTAAGGAAATCTGTTTTTTGTGAAGACTTAAGGCTTTTTCAGGTTTCCAGGTTGTCCAAATATCAAGATTCTTTCTGAGTGTCCCATCACCAGAACAGGGAGAATCCACAAGTATCCTATCAAATTTAAAAAAACAAGTGTTATTACTTGTGCTTGGTTTGAAACTGGGGAAAAAGGATGCATCTATACAGGTAATTAGAACATTTGGAGACGGTATTCTAGCTAGACGGGATGAAAGTGTGTCCAATCTTTTTGAACTGACATCATTACAAATAAATAGACCTTTTTGTAAGCTTAAGCCAAGCTGGTTATTTCTAGATGAAAGGATTACATCCAAAATTTGTGTGGATTTGCTTCCAGGTGCAGAACACAGATCTAGGATTGAGTGTCCTGGTTTTGGATCTAGACATATACAGGGTAGCATGGAAACTAGTTCCTGGCTTGAAAGTGTCCCAAACTCGTCTTGAGATACTATTAGGTCGTGAAACTTAGCCAGTCGAGACTCTCTCTTAAGCATTTTTCTGGAGTACTGGTTTAATAAATAAGACTTGGAGTTTTTACTTAGTCTTTTTTCCTTAAAAATAGGACTGTTATCATCTGCCTTTGTCTCATTAAGTAGTTTTTCTGATTCTAAGATGAGAAGAAACTCCAATAATGAGTGAAGTGAGTGAGAAACATTAACTCTCAGAGATGTCGGAAGTGGAGAGGAAAGTGAATTCATAAAATCCTGAAACTCCTTTTCTGGGCATATTTGCTGTAATCTATAATAATTCTCAAATCTTGAATTAAATCTTTCTATGAGAGTATATGATTCCTTGTCCTTTAAAGAAACCTCTAAAGAGGGAGATCCGAATTCAGATCTCTCTAAATTAGCCTTTCTTCTCTTGTTGTTTCCTCCTCTTTCCTCCATTTTGACCCATTAACTACTTTTTTCAAGTCTATTATTACCAGGGTTTGGCGCCAAACACCGGTATATAAATTTAAAAAGGATTAATTTCAACTAAAAAAAAGTAACTGGATTGGTCTGAACTTAGAAAGATGAAGAATTCAAAAAAATAAAAGAAAAAGGGGATATTGGAATGAAACGAGTTGAAATTGCAGGATAACTAAGAGAAGAGAAGAAAAATAAAAGTTACAGAAGGAGAATAAAAGAGAATAAATTGAAAAAAAAGTTATAAAAAAATACAATATAGAGAGATATAACTACACGGAGGGGAGTTCGTAGTTTATGTTCTCCTTTTCTAAAATTTTAGTAATTTTAAGCAGTTTCTTCTTCTTTGAAATGACCGATTTCTTAGTCTTGGCTTGTTTTTCTTCTTCAGATAATGTTTTGTTAGATTCAGGAGAAACTTTTTTCTTAGACTTGATAAAGATGTATGGGTGAATACTCTCTTTAGGAAGTACATGACATTTGAGGCTTCTTTTGAATATAATATAGTTGTTCATGGTTGAGGCTGCAATCTGAGCTACTTCCATAGATTCAAACTCAATAAATGCATATCCTTTCGAGTGACCATTCTTCTTGGACCTACTCAACTTAATCCTCAAAATCTTTCCAAACTGGGAAAAATACTCCTTGAGTTGAGGCTCAAACAACCCAAATGGAATGTGGCCTACATAAACTATTGCTCTTTCCCGTTTTACCTTCGACATATATGTTATAATACTCGGGGGAAAAGTGGATGATTGGTTATTTTTTAAAGCTAACTATTAGATGTCTTAATATGATCTCTTAAAAGTGGGTATTTTTTTCCGTATTCAGTATTTTTCCGTCAATTTTAACTGAATTTCAGCCTTTTTAATAATCTCTTTTGACTATTAGACACTACTTATTCTGGCGCCACATTTTTTTTTGTAAAGAAAAATTCAGGAGAGTGAAAAGTGAAAAAATTAATTATTTTGTCATTAGGATGTTGGTATGCCTTGTATGTTAATTGAGAGATTGGTGTGGTATCGCTCATTTCTATAGCTGGTATTGAATATTACTTAGTGTAAAAAACTACATGATTTTTAGGGAACAGTGAAGAGTTAGAGAACTTTTAGTTGCCAGGAACACTTCATTGGTAAACTGCAAAGAAGTTTTTACTGGTACATTTTCTTAAATTTAGCTTTTTTTTTGCCTTAAATTGTTTAATTTTTTTTTTAGCCTATTACCACACTTAGGCGCCAAACTCATGTATAAGTTTGGAAAAACTGGAACTGAAGAAAAAGCAAAAAAAGAAGTGAAGGGGGAAAAATGTCAAACTTCTCAATGGACATAAATTCCTCCCTGGAAAGAGCGTATAGGACTGTTCCAATATTGAAACCTGTGGTTTGGAGCGGAATAAAGGAACTTTTGGATGTTTCAAAAAACTCCCTTGGAAATAAGCAAAGAGAGGCAGGGTATTTTGGTATATCCAAGCGAGCAAGTAGTGGGAAAGGAATAGTAAATGATCTGGGGATCACAACTTTGGAGCGTTCAATTCAATACCTCAGTTCCAGGCTGGAAAGTTACGATTCCAGGAGAAGATACTTAGCAGAGGCTTTTAATTTTAAGAGGGCCCCTCAAAGAGGAGGATGTGGACAGGATAAAGACAACTATAGTGAATTAGGGTCTGGAGGGCTTCCCAAGTATCTTCAAACGAGCTATTCAAATTTCCTTTCGTATTTAATAGATGAGTCTACAACCTCAATTTTCCAAATTTATTACTCAGAAATTTTTGATTTGTTTTCTACTGAATGGAATGAAAGGAAGTCCAAGATCCTTGATGGCCAGAAACCTAATATTGTGTCAGGATACTGTAGTGAGAATTCTCAGTTATCTAATAGGCCAGAATTCGGGCTTTTACTTAATAACAGGAAACCACAATTTGAGACAATTCAGGAACATGGAATTGGTTCTAAAAGAAGTGAAGACTCTGTTAATGAGTACTATTATCTTCTTTCTGAGATTATCCCTAATATTAGTATTTCTGATTTGACTTCAGACAAATATATATCTATCCAGAAGATGTGTCTTTCCTCTTTTAATTCTCGTATCCAGTTGATTCAGGAAATGGGTTCTATTTTGGCTCCTGTAGAGTACAAGGAAGAAATTTCATCTCTATGGAGACTTTTAACACTTTTAGTAGGGAACTCCTCAAAGAATAATTACACAACTCGTCAGATGATTTCAAATTCAATCAGAGCTTTAGAGGTTTCTGCTGTTGATAATGTTTTGTATAATAACTCTAACATTTTGTTGGGAAACAGATATGGTTCAGGAGCAGGTAGTAACGTACTTATTTCTTTAAAAAACTTTATTAATTTTTGCAAAAAGTTGTTTATAAGTGATACAACGGACCAACAAAACATGAATTATCACATGAATTTCCCTAGTGAGCAGGTTCACTATTGGTTTTTGGCCTACTGGGCATTTAGAATAGGCTCTGGGCAGATACTTTGGGATATGGCATTCAAATTCTCCCATGTACCTCAAAATTTCTCCCTGGTATGTAAATGCTTGGCAGCAATTCTTCTCTCAACGAGCAGTTCTTTGCTGATTTCTCAAACTTGTGACGATATTATTTCTGGAGAAGAGAACTGGATCAAACAGTGTGTTCAATTTGACTTCAATAGAGACCTTTACTCCAGCAAAGAGTATAGAGAGCTAAACTCTATGTTCTACTCCAAGCCTAGCCAAGATGCAGACTTTAGAGAGCAGGCTTATTATCAGATCATATTCAGCATAATTAATGCATCGTCTCAGTCTTTAAATTTGATGAAGCTTCTTCCTAATACAAATGTGGAGGATTATATTTGGTATCAGCTTCATATTATCCTTAAGACAAATGACGATAATGAATCAGCAAAGGAGTTAAATACTTTGTACAATAAGCTCAGAAATCAGGGAGATCAATTCTCCCCTCATGGAGGGGAATCCTCAAGCCCTGATTTGTCCATTCATCACCAAGAAGAAGTAAGTCCTTTCTTACTAACTCATACATCTAGGAGAGGAGAGGTTTTGGGAAGTAGTACAAAGTACAGCTCAAATCGTAACCAAACTTCTTATTTGCATGAAAGAAGTATATCTAGAGAGGTAAACAATAAATTAAGTCAGAATGATAGGATCATTAAGGAGCAGACAAGCCTAAACATGGCAAGACTTATGTGCTATACTCTACACTTTGGGGAAGCAATGAGGTGGATATATTCCTCTCATCACGAATTAAAGATTATACAACTTCAATGGGTACTTTACTTAGCTATTGCTGGATTAATTCCTCTTTGGAAACGAACAGAAAACGACCAGATGGGAGCTTTTTATTCATTCTCTGACCTAATTGAACCAGAAGAAAGAGTACTGAGCTTATATGAAGTCCTTCAGAAATCTATTAAAAACTTCAATATACCTTTCCTTTTTGTTGCAAAGCTTGCAAGACTTTTCCCAGAATCTATGAGAACAAAAATCCTACAGGATTACGTGGAGTTCAGTCTTTTACATGATATTGTAGAAGATGATTACACTGATAGTGCCAGTTTCCACACTTATATCGAACAAGGAAAGTCTTTTGTTAAGTTTGATACATATGATAGTATGAACACAAGTGATTATTCAGAGATTTGCGAAGAAATAAACAGCATTATAGCAAGATTAGCCAAGAATAGAGGCCATTATATTACTTCAATTCTATTTTTCATGGAAGCAAATCTTTTGGAGGAGGTTCTAGACACCATTCTGGACTGTTTAAAACTACCAGTATGTTACTCTTTCACTACTCTCAACACAAGACAACAACTTTTCTTTGATAAACTCCAGACTATCATAAACAAAGTATCTTCTGACTCTACCTATTTACACCAGGGACTTACAGTTCAGACTAAGCTGGACGAAGTTAAGTATCTGAATGAGATTGTTCACACATTTGTACTAATTCAAAAAGGTTTCTATCGTTCAGCTAAAGAGTATATAGAATCCAAGAAATTCATCCCAAAGTCAGAGAGCGGAATAAACTCTTCCAATGTTGGATTTCTACCAAAAATCATTGAAGGGTATGTCGTCTCATTGTTTGAGCTTTGTAGAAGTAACGACAGCATTGGTAACAGCATTCCAGACGATGTACACAATGCCATCTTTTGTAACTTCCACATCATAAATTCCCTTGTTAATTCCCTGACTTCTATGTACGGCATTCAGGCGAGCTCTGCAGAAAAGATTCATAAGCTCCTTAAAGAGATGCTAGTTCTAATCTCAGCTGATCAGCTCGCACTTTCTAAACATTCCTAATATCTAGTATTACGCTTTCGGACCACTTTGTGTTCAATAAAAAATTCAAAAATCTATAGTAAACTACTTAATTAACTATTTAATACTAAATAATGATTTTCCTCTTAGATTATATTTGTTTTTACATGCCCAATAATTGCATTTTTTTTAAGGAGAGACACATTTGGCGCCAAAACAGGGTATGTAGATATATAGGTAATAGTCACAGATTGATTAAATTTGAAAAGAGTTTTTTTTGGTTGAGGAAAAAAGAAAGCAGGTTAGAGGAAAATGGCAAAATCAAAGAGAGTAAAGAAGGTTCTTGTGACTAAGGATCTAAAGAAGAAGAGAAAAGATAAGTCAGAAATCATTGAAAACGTGCACGAGTACATTGGTAAATTTAAGTTTGTTTATGTTGTTAAGCTAAAGAACCAGAGAAATGCTGCTTTGAAGCAGCTCAGAGTTAGATTAGAACCAGGAAAGCTTTTAATCGGGAAGAACAAGCTTCTTCAGGTTGCGTTTGGAGCAGACTCGGATTCAGAATCTGCGAAGAATGCTCATAAAATCTCTTCTTTTCTCCATGGTGAAAGAGGTCTTATCTTCACAGACCTTGCTCCTAGTGATTTGAATAAAGTATTAGAAGAGAGCTGTACGATGGAGTTTGGTAGAGAAGGTTCATTTTCTGACATTACTTGTGTTATTGAGCCAAACACAGACTTGGAATGCCTGTATAGAAATGCAGAATTCTATATGAGAAAACAATTTCCTCAGCTTAAGCCAACTCCTCTAGGTTCGGAGGAGGGTAAGGTTATCATATGCAAGGAAGGTAGTCCTTTGAATAAGTACCAGTATTTGCTACTTAAACATTTAGATATCCCTTCAGTCAAGTTTGAAGTAAAACCAATTGCTTGCCTTCACAACGAAGAACTAACTTGTTTTGGAAACATCGATATGGAATAAGCTAGGGTATCTTTTTACATTTTATAACAGACTACACTGTTATATTACTCAGCTTTCTCTCTAACTTATAGTCCATTTATAGGTTCTTTGAGAAAAAAGTTAGGGGGAGTTTTAGTGAAAGCATAAAGATATTATATAGAAACTTCAATTAGTTTTCCCCATATTTTAATCCCTAATTTCTGTTTAATTTCCATGTTTTCTAAAATTTTGTTATACAAGTATTTGGCGCTGAAATATTATTGTATCACATGTAATTAAAAATATAGAAGAAAACAATGGGTCAGAAATCAATACTGTCATACTTTAATAAAAGAGGCTCAGAGAATATTTCTGGGGATAATATTAAATGCGATGATAACTCTGGGAACAACTTAGGAGTAAAGAATAAGAAAATATGTATGTTAGGAACAGAAAATGGATTAAGTAAGGGGTTTAAGAAAGAGAGTGAAGAATATTATCCGAGTGAATCAAAATTGAGAGAGTATTTTGGAGATGAATGGTTTGAGGTTCTTAAAGATGAGTTAAGGAAACCCTACTTTGTTAATTGTATGAAGAAGGTACAAGAAAGAAGAAATTATGTTAAAGTGTACCCACCAAGCGACAAAATGTTTAGTTGTTTTAAGGCTACTCCATTAAATAAAATATCAGTGGTAATTTTGGGGCAAGATCCATATCATCAGCCTGGACAGGCCATGGGACTTAGTTTCTCAGTCCCAAAAGGTGTCCCAATTCCTCCGAGTCTTAGAAATATATACAAAGAAATAGGGAAAGGGAATCCCGGTCATGGGGACCTAACATCTTGGGCTGAACAAGGGGTGTTTCTTTTAAACTCTTTACTCTCGGTTGAAGAAGGAAAGCCAATGTCTCACAAGGATTTTGTAAGTTTGAATAGTACAATCACAAATATAGAAAAGAAACTAATTCTTTGAATATGTCAAAATAATTACTTTTACCAACTATTTAGGGTTGGGATACCTTTACATCTAAGGTTATATCACATATTAACAAATTAGAAAGGCCAGTGGTATTCATGCTTTGGGGGAGGTCTGCTCAAGCTAAAGCCTCGAATGTTTGCAGAAAAAAACATTTGGTTTTAGAGTCTGCTCATCCTTCCCCACTTTCACAAAAAAAATTCATAGGTAAGTTTGACTTTCTAATATAAATAAAGTAATTTAGGTTAAATTTAACGCACTTTGATATATCAAATCCTGTCAAATGCTTTTTCAGGGTGTGATCATTTTAATAAATGCAACGAATTTTTGAGAAAAACACAACGCCCTGAGGTCGACTGGATTCGAACAAAAAAATGATTCCTTTTAAGCTGATCATTTTTTTCCATACCGTTGCTTTTCCACATAAATGCTCGGAATATGGTTAAAAAAACTATACACGTGTATGCATGCATTTAGCAGTTTCACGTAATTCTATTTTAATTAGCTGTAAAAATGAGTGGAAAACAAAAAATGAATTTTTCAAATGGAAGTAGTAATAACTTTTTTTAAAAAAGGAATAATTATTAAGTTTATTTTGAATTATTACATTACTTACTGTTTTAATATAAGCTTGTCTAGTCATGTAGCGCCGTGGGAGGAGAACAGGTTACTTGGCAAAAAAAGTCAAAGGTGTAGGAATTAAAGTATTTTATGAGAAAGTACGAAAATAGGGAGTAAAAAATTCAGACTCAGTTGGATTCTGCACAATTGAAGTTTTGTGTTGAATATTAACACTCCTTAAATTGTTGGTATAAATGAACTTGAAGCACATTTGAGAAGCAAACATTACGTATAAATTTATAAATACATATGTGTATTTTGGAGTTATTATAAAATAGCATATAGGAAGCAGAGTAAAAAATATTTTCGCGTTAAAAACAGAGTTTTTGGAAAACTAACAAGTTAATTGGTACATATTTATTTATAAATATCATTTAAAGTTGCAAGTTAATGCGGAAAAAATGTCTTCGAATATTGATTGTGGCAGTACAATGGACTCTTTTGAAATTTCTATGAAACTTTCGGACTCTATTTACAATGAAGAAGATAACCAATTTAGAATGGAGGAGGACGTAATTCCAGATTATGTTTTCCCCCAGGAAAGTGAGAATAATTACAACGAAATAACTGGTTCAGATAATTTATACAACCAGAACTATTATGAAAATAGCAACTATATCGATGATGTAAATATGACTTACTTGAATTCAAATTTCAATGAAGGCAATAATACCAAAATTTCTACCAAAAAGAAGCGTTCAAGCTTGTCAAGTAATGTGAGTGAGGGAGGAGGGTTTAAGCTTAGACATGAGTTAACATCCGAAGATAATATTCCAGAAGAGGTAACATTAAGCGGAGACTACGGTATAACTTATAGATATATTGCGGAGTTTTCTATTTATAACAACAAACTTTCTAGGATGATGCCATTGGACTGTTTACCAAACAAATTTGAAAGTATCTACTTTATGAATGAGGAGGGAACCCTTGATTCTTTTGTAAAAGTAGGAGATTCCGAAATAAATGGTGGTTTAAATGAGGTAGGCACGGAAAAACCAGCTGAAGATCAGAGTTGTGAAGAACTTACTCTTATTGGCACTTTAATCCCATATGAATACATTCTCAACTACGAGAAAGAAAAGACTACAATTCTTAAAGACAATTTTAGGAAGTTACAGAGAGTCCGTCAAAAGGGTGGAGGAAGTTACAAACCAAAGAAGATTAAGGAAATACCAAAATCCATTTTAAAGCAGTCAGAATTAAAGACCTTCCAAATTACTTGCAGAATCCATTCTTGGACTATTGAGTTTGGAGGTAATTTATTCGATACCCCGTATATTTGGGTTAATAGTATGTCTGAAAATGGAAGTTCAAAAACATGTTATAGGTTATGCTGGCCAGCAAGTAAATATGCAAAATTGTTTTCGTCTGCGAAAATTAAATTTGAAGTTATTTCAAGATTGATAAAGACTTTAACTTCCCCTAATTCAAATAGAATAGGATACAAGACCTTCCTTGACCAAGTTACTGGAAAGGTTGTTGAAAAGTCTGCAAAGTCTATCCCTAAACAACCAACTGAAGAGCAGGATTCTGAACAGATTCCTGAAATTAACTCGGACCCAGCTAGCGAAACATCAAGTCCATCTAAGAAGGCTAATAAAGATGCCAACCTTGTTAGTGATCAACCTACAACTACATGGGGAGAACCCGTATTTGTAGTAGGATTATCTGAGAAAGAAGTTTTATTAATGTTTCCCTTTATAGAGTTTTACTTACAAAGTTACTCTAAAAAGTACAATTTATCAAAAACTTTGGGACATCAGATAATTACTTCAATGAAGAACAAGCTTACAAAGATGATTTTGAGTGAGGATTCTACTTTAGATGAGAACTATATTAGTTCGAATATTAATAGTTTGTTGCAAAATAATGAACTTTCAGAAAAGATTTTCAGTAATAATAAATTACAGTCTAGTTCAGGAGCTAGTACAACAACCAATGTTAATCCAAAAAAAAGACGAAGCTCTACAAATAAAAGCGAAGATTTTCTCAAATTTACTCTAGTTAAGTTCAGAAATTTCACAGAAAGCTTTGGGACTTGTCAGAAAATACTCAAGATTTCAGATTTCTGTAATTCGTTTGGAGACTTCCTGGAATTACCTATTTATTCAAGCTCATTACTTAGTATTCAATCATTCCAATCAAAAAGCTTTGTTTTGGAGAAGTCCAGATGTATTTCATTGGAAATTTTAAATCAGATATATTTCGAATTTAACAAAGTTATTGGAAAACTAAAAGAAGAAAAAGCTTCCGGCCTGATTAGTCAGCAAGGGATTTGTAGTCTGATTGAAGTGATTCAAGTTTTTCCTCAAAGCACATTATTTTCAACAATAAAAAGTCTTGTTAATGCTATTTCTGAGAGAGTTTTTAATACTAAAAAAAATAATCCGGATGATTCTAACCAAGTAGGAAAGATTAATTCAAGCATCAAGAGAAGTTACTCTTCAATTAGAAATGATTCAGAACATTCCGATTCAGAAAATGATTCCAAGAATAATGAATCCAAGCTCAAGTTTTTAGATAATTTTAATGTTTCAAGATCAGTTATAGATAGTGTTTCTTGGCCCGTGGTCCTAGACAAAATCCTTGCAAAGATGAATGAATCCAGTATAAGTGATTTCGGCGATTACTTGGATGAAAATTCTTTTGATGATTATAATAATGGTGAAAACCTATTGGTAGATGAGACTAAAGTGGAAGTTAATGGTATTACAGCAGATCAAAATTCACCAACACAATTAAAAAAACAAGAAAAAAACAATTATTGTACTTTAGATAGTGAATCATTCTTTGAAATATTGAATTGGTCTATTGATACTCTTGGAGATGGAAAGATAGGAAAAGAATTTTTTGAAAATGTATATAACAGTCAAAAGAAAAAGAACAATATTGGAAGAAATGATCATTTTATAGGGGTTGACCGATTTTCTAACAAATACTTTTTGTTTAATAATGTAAATACTCAAAATACCTTAAATAAATCGGTTTTGATTGTTCCAAGTTGCATGGATAGTCTTAATAACAATTTCATCAGTCATCCAACTCCATGTAATAATCCTTTATGTACTTTATCAATTGAAGGAAACTCCCCTTATAATCTTACTTCTACTCCAGAGATTGCCGAGATTCACAACTTTCTGAAATTGAAAACATTGGGAACAAATTCATCTTCTAAATCTATAATTAAGTCTTCTGAGCCTAACTATAAGTTTGTGAGTAAGAAGAAGGAAATAGAAAGCTTAATCAATTCTCTTTGTGAAGATCACTTTTGTGAATTTCAGTTAAAGTTGAAATTAAAAAGTACATTCCACGGAAAAGAGTTAGAGCATGAAATATTCAATACTACCAAGTATGTGCAGGAATCTATTGGACAGAATAAACCAGTTTTTGTTCCTTTTAACATATCATTGATCAAAATGGATTTGGAAAAGCAATTCTTTTACTTTTCAGCACTCAACATAATAAAAGAAATTTCAATGATTTATCTTAAAATCACATTTCCTATGATTGTTTGTGTTCTGAATGATAGTCAAACTCATTTTTCTATTTTAGACAAAATGTTCGATTTATCCACACAGGTATTTGACCAATTTATTAAAGGAGTGGATGTTACTTACTACTCGTCTCAAGAAACTTTCAAGAAAATAACTATTTTAATCAAGACAGTTTGCGAAACCACAATGGATTCCCTACACATTTTTGGTGTACAAATTGACAAGCAGATCTCTCAGAATTATTCTAACTGGATAAGAGAGTTGGAAGCTTTAGGTGGTATTGAACCACCCGAGGATGAAACTCACATTCCTTTGGGAGACATTATTTCATCATCTTTCAATAAAAGAATCTCAGCAATAGCAGTTTATTTAAAAATATGGATGCAAAGTATTGTTCCTGAGGATTTAATCACTATTTCTTCAGGAGGAAATGTTGGTTCAAATTCAAATCAGGACTCAATTCTGTCCCCAAGTAATGGTTTTATTTATAGCAAAGAAGAATTCATATCCATAATTGGCAAAAACTATGAAAAACAGCTTGAGAGTCTTGAGAAGCAAATTCCTAAGCAGATGGATCAGTTATATTATTTCAAATCTGGGCATTTTCTGGTTAACCTTTGTTGGATGAATTCAATTTTGACCAAGAATAGGAAGGCTAATACTGCAATGCTTAAATTAATTGAGCAATTTACCGAAATCCCAGACCATATGGCAAATATAGAGAAAATCAAAGTTATGAATATCTGTTATAATGTAGGAAATTTAATTAACAATCAACTTTCTGATCTTAACTCTAACAACATCCAAGAAGAAAGTGAAGTCACTATTTCTCCGTTTATTCTGATTAATTGTCAAGTTAATTCTCGTCAAAACTCATCCTGTGCAGATGAAGTTGTTGAATTGGTAGACAAATTGAAAGAAAGCTTTGAAAACATTCAACAATTAAACATTGAATGTTTTTCGAGGAAGAGGACTTCAAATCGAATCAAAAATAACAATCTTTCTAACTCTTACAGAGATGCTATGATTGCAGATTCTACTTTTACTATTGCTGAGTCCCGTGAGACATTTATTAAAAAGAATTTAAATTACGATAAAGAATCTCAAAATGAGACTCGATATATATCTCTAATTCTACCATTAAATTTGGGTGGGCAAAACAGTGGACTTCCTGCTGGGAGATTAAGCCATTTACAAAGAAGGAGCTTTGAAATCTTTAATTTCAAACCAACTACTCCCTTTTATATAATTAAAGAGGATGTTTTTAAATCTTCCATTAAAGATATCACAGAAAGAAACACTTTTAAGATTAGTTACAATCTTGGAGAAAAGTCACATAATGGATATATCAGAAGAATTATCATTGAGGATTATGACGTTTGGGATTGCATGATAGTTGAAAGCGACGATTCAAAGAAAAACAAAGACAGTGTCTTGGTTTGTTTAAACTTGTGGCAAATAATCCCTAATTAAATCATTTAAATCGTGGAATCTCATTACCAGCTTTCCCAAATTTTGTAGAGGAATTACCATCAAATCCATCATACAAAGCGTTTTATTTAAAAAATAATTCTTAAAAAATTCATTCTCCATTTCAACTTTTGGCATGCTAAAGTATCTCTGACTAAAATGAGTAAGAAGAAGGAACTTTGCTGAACTATTATAGGCTGTTCCTATTGCTCCTGAAACAGTAGAGTGATTTTTTTCTTGAGCATCTTTTAATAAACTGTCCTCAAAAGTTGCCTCGTGTATTAAAACATCACAATCCTTTGATGCATGTTCCAGGGATGCACATGGAGTAGCTGTATCTCCTGAAAATACGATTTTGAATAATGGGGAATCTTTCTCATGTTCTACCTTATTATCAAGCTTAAGCATTATTTTCAGTCCATAGGAAGATCTTATATGTTTAACTGGAAAGAATTCGAGCTTTAAAAAGAAATCATCTAATAGCTGATTTTGGTTTGATTTATGTTCAAAGTTTCTATTCATTCTTTTATCTATAGCTATAAAATAGATTTCACAATCCCCAATTCTTTTTCTTTTGTCTAATGTAATTTTCTCTTGGAATAGATTGTATATATTTTCTATCTTTTTTGGTCCAATAATTACCAAGTTCCCAAAATCTCTGCTTCTAATTTGATCATTAAAGTAGATTTCTTTGACTTCTTCAGGGTTTTTATGATACTTAAGATAATGGAAACTACTATTTTGGGTCAGTTTTGAGACATTTTCGGTTCTTTGCTTAATATTTACTATATTCTTTAGTTGTATAAGATTAAAAATACCCAAAAAATGGTCCTCGTGTGTATGAGAAATGAAAACAATCTTAATTGAAGCAATAACTTTAAAAAATAAGTCCAAATCATACTTACATAGGACGAAAAGCTGTGAAATGGAGCCTTCCCCGCAGTCTAATAGCATGCTCGTATTATCGTCAAGACGCAAAAGGCACCCAGAGACGTTTCTGTATGGGGAAGGAATTGCAGATCCGGTTCCAAGAACGTAAAGTAAAGGAAAAATTGTTTTTGGATTTATTTCTATATAATTAGAAAAAATGAATTCAAATTCTTGTTTTAAGAATAAAATTTGATTTTCTGATTCCTGTGAGATCGGAGCAAATTTGGCTCTTTTCTTTTGAATGTTTGCAAGAGAGTTGGTGTTTTGGACAGACTTCTGATTTGATGAAATGAAAAACTGTTGATTCCAAGCTAATTCGTCAACTTTGGCAGGGGAAATGGGGAATATATGGGGAGAAATGTGGTTCAGGAATTCTTGGAGAAAGTAAGAAGTCATAAAAGGGTTAATCTCTTGTTCTTTGAGTAAATTTAATCTTTCATTTAGCTTTACAATCCTGATAATTCCCTTGGATAAGTAATTCCTATTTTGGATAAAGCAAGAATCAAGCTTTAAGATATTTGTATAAGAACCTAAAGAAGAGTCATAGTCTGCTTGGAAATGGAATATATAAAAGTTTGATAAAGAATTGTGATAATTATTCAAAGAAATATTAGATTCAAGAGTATTATCTGATATATCAAAGCCTTTTGAGCCTAGAATATGGGAGATAATGGAGCGGAAAAATTCAAGTTCTGTAAGATTTAGGGTATGAAAAATAATTGACCAGGGTAACTTTATAGGTGGGGAACAAACGTCATTGGGTTGAATAATTTTTGAATCAGATAATTGAACACTTTCTCCATTCTTTAGTTTGGAGTATAAAGGACCAGGAGGAATACCTAGTTTTTTAGCTTTAAGAATATCAAATTTTCCTCTTTTCTCAGGAAACTCGAACATATATAATATTGATGGGGTAGAGAAACAGGAAGAAGAGCCCTCAGTACATCTTTTTTTGGAACTTAGATTATCATTGCATTCAGAATTTAAATAATTATGAATTCCTGACAAAGATTGATTTAGATAACATTCTAGAGAGACTTCGCAATCCAAATCAAGTTTTAGAGGGCCAGAAGATGATGATTGCATTATCTGTATAATCTCAATTTCTAGATCAGACTTTACCCCATCAAAATGATCAGAAATTTCTTGGGAATTAATGGATATAACAGTAACTAGAGACTTTTCTTGTTTTTTCTGAGTTTTAATTACATACCCAAACATAAGCAAGTACTGAGTAATGGGTTCTGGCCCCACAATTCGAAGCTTTTGAACACCAACCCCTATTAATGTTAAAAGAAGTCCTGGAAGACCTCCAATAGTTTCAACCGATATGTTTGTTAAAAGAATACTCCTTAATTTTGAAAGCTTAATTTTATGTTCAAAACAGTATCTTTGAACATTCTCACCAACATTAATCAAGCATTTATTTCCATTATATGTTAGTACTAGAGATGGAGGGGAAAGAAGGTGCTTAGATCCTATACATTGGAAGTGTATCTCAGACATTTCTGAAATAAAATGAATTAAATCCCTATTCTTGCTTCCTCTTATATTTATTGGAGGTGAAAGCCAAGAAGAAGGATTTTCTGTTCTTATCTTTAATATTGTTCTGAAAATGTATATTTAGACTTTAAATATGCTTGGCGCCAATTTTCACTAACAAAAAATTTTGAGGTGGGAAAATAAAAGTGGTAAAATGAAAGAAAAAAACTTGATTTTTAGGAATTACAAACCTAGAAGCAAATGTTTTACAGTTTTTGAGGAGCCGTCAACCAAGTTTCAGAAGGTGATGTCAAAGATTCAGGAGGAGAAGATTGATTGTGAGTTGAATGACATGGTGAGTTATATTGAATATTAATCTTTATGTTTAAAATTTTATTCTGAACCACTAATTTTCACTAGATTCCATTGGAAAGAGATTACAATTTCGATATTAAACGGGATTTTGAGTATATCACGAGGGAACTAGAACTAAAAAACGAAGAGGCTATCTTAAAATTAGCAAATAGAAAGTAATATAACTTTAGTTTACCTATTAGTCTTACTATACACATTTAATTTAATTATATATAGAGAAACTTTTTGCCTCTTAATTTTTAAAATATTTTAACCGGTATTACATTTATATATTTGATTGCATGCAATTATTATTTTCATGTGGATGAAAATAATGAATAGTTTTAGTACCGGTGTTGCAAGTATGTGTTTATGTGGAGGAATAGCATTATATGGTGTTGAAAATTAAATTAATTAACAAAATGTAATAAAGTTTGGATTGATTGAATAAAATTTAAATTATTCAATTTTCTTAAGATCAAAATTGATTGACTGAAGAATAAGTTCATCGTCATTACTAACAATAGCAAGGACGTACTGATGATCGAGCTTGGAGTTGATATAAGGTAGAATTTCTTTTGAGTCTTGTTCCAGATTTTGGAAAAAAGAGGTGTGAATATGGTCTAGGTCACTAAGTGGAATAAAAGTCGAAAGTTTGAGATATTGTTCGGAACCAAATAAAACTTGAGCAACAGTAACAATATATGAATTAAAGTTTTTTGACCATTCCACATTAATATTCTGCCAGATTCCAGTTTTAGAGAGTTTTTCAGAAACCCGATTTGCAAGATTCAGTTTAAGAGGATTTTTTCCTTCAGTTTCTTCGGGGTAGGAGATATCCATACTGGAGTTGATAATTATGTGCAACAAGTAACCAATGCTCTATTAATGAGTAAGTGATTATAAAGAGATAATTAAATGAGTTATTTTTTTAATATTGAACTTCTTGGCAGTTTAAACAGAAAGTGTCTGGCGCTGATTAGATCAGTTATAAATAGATGGTATACTTTAAAATACAGCAAATAAACGTATTATTAAGTCAGTTTTGGAGATGGACTTAAAAACAATTCAGCAATATTTCTTGAGATTCCAGAGTACCATGGATTTGAAGTTTCATTGTAAAGTTTTTTAATTTCTTCATATGTGGTCTTGTTCATGGCGCCAATGTAGCAATGGAATATAAGGAGAGATAGCGAAAATAGGATGGTAAAGCAGGCAAACCCGACAACTACAGAAGCTCCAGCAGAGTTATTCATTGTGTGGACAAAGATTTTTGTCGAATTTCCCAGATTTAGCACTTTTATAGCTTCGTAAGTAAAGTGGTTAACCATTTTGCATGATCCAATAAGCATGACTAGTTCAAGTAAAAACAGGGTTGAGATGAATGACATAAATAATTTGTAATTTCCTGCTCCTATACATGTCCCTACCCAGGGACAATGATGATCAAACCTATCAACACAGTGATTACAGATATTACAGTGGACACTCCTTGGAGGTCTGATGATTTTACATTGAAAGCAGAATTTGACTTTAATAATTTGTGCATTTACCTGTAAATCTAAGGAACAAGGTGGATTATTGAGTTTGGAACATGGATTTATTACTCCCGGATTTTTCAGGAATGTAGATATCATGAAAACTGTCATAAGTACAAAAAGTATGTAACTTAAAGTGATGATCAAGTAACTTTGCTGTAAAAAAAGCCATTTTGAGGTTGAAATAAAGTACAGAATGCAAGGCCCGATAATTAGAATTGCTGAAATCAGTATTTTAAGGTATCTAGAGTCCAGTTTTTGCAAATTGTTCATAGTCCTAATTCCACTATGTTGATTTAAAGCATAAATTCAAGTGGTTTGGCGAATTATTCTTTAATTTTTCTCCCCTTTTGCCTTAAAGTTTTGAAATAAAAAATATCAATAATATTTAATCAAAAGTGGGAATTCATTAATATTTACATATTATAAATGTTTTATATGTAAAAACAAAAAAAAATAAGAAAAAATAAAAAATAACAAAAAAATGTGTTGGCCACAATTTTTTCATATGCAAACACAAAGGAAAATTTTGCATTATTTATCCTCAGAAGATTAATTAACTTCCCAAACAGCAAATTCGTTTAAAAAGTAAGTTCTGAGATCAAAATGCCAAGGCTTTGAATCTCACTTGAGAAGAAATATAGCATAAGCTGATTACAACAAATTACTCTGTTGACAGCTCCAATATTAAATATTTAAATACATCAAATTTTCAAAATAACAATAATTGAATGTTATTGTTCAATATAGAAATTAACGTAAAATAATATCTCAAAAGATTAAAATCTATCAATTTGGTATCGGTAAAGAGTCGTTTTTTTTATTAAGATTCAACCGAATATAAAAGGTTATTATTACCAAGAAAGAATATTGTAATAATAATTAATACCCGTCAGAATGTCAGAAACTGATGGATTCCAAAGAAAAATGTTAAATTGAAATCAAAGGACATCCAATATCAAAGTTGTCCATTTCAAGCTCGCTCGAATTAAACATTTCTATAGAATTTAAGCCCTGAGTAAGAAATCCATTTAGACAAGGAGAATCCATATACTCGTCATAATTGGAAGAGACATTTGTTTGAGAATATAGATAGAATGATGTTGGGCTATCACATGTAATGGTTCCAGAATTTTGGGAGCTTTCAGTGTCAAAAGAGCTGATAATTAAAGAAGAATCAAAAGGAGAGCCAAAAGCTGAACAAATTGGAATATTTTGGTCATGCGATTCAGAAGAGGAAATGAAGTGGATTGAATCTTGATGATGAGCTGTATCGAATTCACCAAGATGAGCAGTTTCGGACTCAGGTTGATAGAAGGGGGTAATTTCAGTGTCAATAGTCGAAGTGCAGTAAATCTCGTCAATATCTCCACAATTGAATATATTTGAGCTATTATTCATTCCAGGTTGGCTTGAACTTGTATAATTAAAATTTGTATGTGTTGGAGTGTCACTTCTAATATCTGCCAAAGTATTCTTTTTTTTGGATCTGATTTTTTGTCTTTTTGCTGGCTTATGTAGAACATTATCTGAGCCGGTATTAATGGGGACAATGGAATCTAATGGATCATGCTCTTCATGTTTCTTATGATATGGAGAGGGAATTCGACCTCCAGATTGGAGGTGATTACTTACATTATTATAATGTGGTATATTGTGGTGAAGTTGATGATGTTGTTCAGAAAAGTGGTTATTACAAACATCATTTTGTGCACCGAATCCTGAAACGGACGAGCTTCCATTAACATTATTATTGGAAATATTGTTGTTAGTTAAACTATAATTTAACAGGCTCTGATTGTTCATATAACTGGAAAGTTCTGTATTCAAAGAAGAAATGTCCTTTGGGACTCCTGATTGTAGTGGAGAATTTGTAACAGGAATAGGGGGAGGTGAAAAATTATAGTTTGATTTTGCAGATCCTCTTCTCTTTCTTTGGGATGCTGGCGAACCGCTTGTGGTAGAGAATATGGAAATTGGTGAAGTAATGTCATGGTCAATCTTATTTAAAGGTGTATTGGAAATAAAGCTTGAATCCTTTGAATAGAGACTCTTATTTGAAGAATAAGATCTATGGCTACATGGAGATGTTTCTGGAGTATAGGTATCCAAGTCATTGTCAAGCTTTCCTAGTCCTTTTGAAGAATCATCTAAAAGTCCTTGAGCTCTTGGAACAACTCCTCCATTATTGATAGTAGAATGCGATTCAAATTTATCAGAAACACCTCCTTGTACTGCAGTTCCTCCGAGTCTGTTATGCTGTTGGGAATCTAATACCCTTCTTGACGAAATATTTGAGTGAGACAATTGGGACATTAAATTTGAATTTGAGTTAACTGAAGAAAGTTGGACACTTTTTGAAGAATCTCTATGTCTTGGCCTACCAAATTCACAGTGTATACTCAGAGCATAATCAAATACATCACATACATAAGAGATTTTAAAGAGTTGCTGTACGCTTGCAAATCTAATTCTAGTGTAAGATAAACCATGATCAGTAAGAGCCTTCTCCATTTTTGTAGGATTTTGAGTATGTATTTCACGTAATTTCTTAAGAAGCATCTTTCGTCCAAGGTCTCCAAGAGGCAGCTTAAATCCTTCATAATACTTAACAGAGTTAAGATCTTCAGTAATATTCGATGATGAGTTGAACGAACAACCTCCTTCTCCTGTATTAGAAGAGTAACCAGATTTTGAATTCGTTGATGATCCACCTGAAGCATTTCCAAATTCCTCAGAAGCTTCTCGTACTTTTCTAGTACGAGTCTTACTTGGAGTTTTGGTTAATGAGTTATTTGCAACGCCAGTTCCAATACCACCAATACCTATAACGGATCTACCTATTCCTGATAAACCGTTTTGAGTACAGCTACCACCTATTCTATTTGAAGAACCACCATTGACATTAATATTGTTACTGCTATTATTGCCACTATTATATGGGCGTTTACGCTTAGTAAATTCTTTTTCAGTGGTAGTAATCTTATCAGTATCATTGAGTTGATATCCATTATTGTATATAGAATTATCTCTAATGTTAGCTCCAGAGCCTGTTAGTCCCGTCTGAATTCCATAATGTTGGGAATCTCCAACTAATGATGAATGGTTATTATTTAAGCCAAAGTTACCTTCACCATTACTATTGGGAATATTGCTATGTTGGTGTTGTGAAAAGTGTTTTTGACTTCCGTTTTTTGAATTGGGACCGTCAGAACCAACCAAAAATTGGGAAAGTGGTGAGCAAATCTGTCTAGAGAATTCTTTTTGATCCAATGAAACGCTATTACCACTATTTGAAGAATCAGGCGATGTTATAAGCAATTCATCGTCTAATAATGATGAACTTGAAATGTTCATTCCATCCACTATTTGGAAGTTGCTAATTTGGTCCCAATCATATCCTTCTTCCATATTATTATTTCAACTAAATAAGCTAAATGCCTTCCTTTTCACCTTTAATTCTGAACTCCTTAATTTTCAGGTTAAATTAAATCTTAATATATCTCTCCTTTAAGCTCTTTCTTGCCCAATTAACTTCCCAATGAAATTCAAATACCACTTGGAAGCTCAACTCTACCAAATTCCTCTTCCACTTGTAAATTTCTTTCTTAAAGTAATTTTTTTTTCTTTCTGGTACATAAGAGTCATAAACCTTTTATAGTCACTTAATTATATTAATTCCCCGCAGGTACCTGTGATCATATTATAGTCTAGTCTATACAAACGTTTTTTCTCTATTTTACCTCTTTTTACCCCCTTTTGTTTATTTTTTAATTTATTAAACTTTTTCCTGCCTCTTATTTGACCATTGAATTTCCACTTTTACTATTTAATTTTACTTCATCTCTACTTTATATATTATGTCTGGTTACCTTTTACCTCTTTATATTTTATATTTCCATTAGCTTAATTAGGCGGGGAGCTACGTATGCGTCTCTGCATACAATAGAGAGTAAAATTAAAGAAAGTTAAGGGGGAGAATAATTTTGGTTGTAAAGTACAAATAAAAAATGTCAAGAGTAATTAAGGTGAAGCAAAGGAAGAGAAATAGAAAAACTTTTTTTTTGAAATTTCTCAGGTAATCTTTAGGTAATAAATAATTAATTTAATAATATATATGTACTACATAAATCATGATTGAGCAAAATTTGTATAATCAGTCATATCAACAATTTGAGTATGTCGTATAAGGCCTTAAGGACTAAGTCTTTTGGGATCACGAGGAAACATTGAAGATTTTCTGATGTTTCCAAGATTCAAAAAGAGCATAATGACTCTTTCGAGTCCGATACCACATCCTCCATGAGGAGGAGCGCCAAGTTTGAATGAGTTCAAGTAATCTCTAAGTGAGTGTTCTGGAACACCACATTCTTGGCATCTCTTTACCAATAAGTCGTAGTTATGTACTCTCTGAGCTCCACTTAAAATTTCTTCTCCTCTCATAAAGAAGTCAAAAGAATTTGACCATTTCTAAAATGTGGGGAAATGGCGGGAATTAATTGCATGCAAAGTTAGGAACTCTACCCAAGAGTTTTATATAGACTTTTGAAGAAATAGAAGAAAATATTGGAATTTGAAGATCCAAACTGAGGTCAGTTGGTGATGCATGAAAAGTTGTCATCAAGGTTTCAAACATAGCTGTATCTACACACAAAAATGGTGCATATACATGTTTGAGCTTACAGGCTATGGGTGAATGAACAATCATCATCCCTCAGTAAAGAGGCAAATCTTCCAATAAAGTTTCTAAATATCTCTATTTCTCTTTGTGTTTTTCTATATCTCTTGGGAAGCAAGAATATCTTACTTACCTCTGGTTCATCAAAGTCAGGCATTGTGTAGAAAGGTCTAACTTTGAGCGGATATTTTAGCATCATATAGAAATCAGAGTTATATTTCTCCTTTACAATAGAGCCTAAAAAAATGAATGATTGAAACAAAGTTAGATTGATCTTAATAAAAGATATCACTAGGCACGTTTAACCTTAGTGAAATAAGAAGAGGAATGAGAAACTCCATATCTTGAACTTCAGTTCAAGTCATATTGTAGATTTGATGACTTCTCTCTAATCCATTCTTCTTACAATCTCACTAAAAGGTGCCTATTAAGAACTTACCGAGTAATCTCTCCTGTTCTGTTGAAATATCAAAGTTAGAAAGATCTTCTGGAATGTCAACACCCGCCTCTCTAAGGAGATTACAACCTTCTTCAAAGGTAAGGCGTGGAGTCTTTTCGGAAATTACGAAAGGAGTAAATGGATTGTATTCTGAAACAATAAGTAGTTCATTTTTGCAACGAGAATTGATTCCCTGGAAAACATATCTAAACATTGCATCGAAAACATCCACCAATTCAAAATAGGTGTTCTCAATATTCATTTCAATATCAACACCAACAAACTCACACAAATGTCTATGAGTGTTTGAATTTTCCGCTCTGAAAACAGGTCCAATCTCAAAGACTCTTTCCAAATCTCCACAAATTGACATCTGTTTATGAAGCTGAGGTGATTGAGCTAAGCAAGCTGTGTTTGAAAAGTAATCTACTTTAAATACAGTAGCACCACTTTCAGAAGCTCCTGGCAAAAGCTTGGGAGTATGAATCTCAATAAATTCCTTCTCTATAAGGAACTCTCTAAGTAGTTTACAAACTTCTGACTGTATTCTGAAAATTGCCTGGCTTAAATAAGTTCTTAAATCCAATACTCTGTTATCAAGTCTAACATCTTGTAGAACCTTTATGATTGTAGAATCCTCATCTTCTGTATCAACCCTATTAGCATCTTTTAGTTGGAAAGGTAACTCACTACAAGCTGAGGAGATACAATAAACCCTCTCAACTAAAATCTCTACATCCTGAGTGGATGAAATAACTGGAGTTTCTGGAACTACTATAGTACCATACACATCAATCATGCTCTCAATTGGAAGGCATCCAAGCCATTTAATCATTTCCTTAGAGGCACAATTATTAGCATCAACAACTAATTGTAGTCTATAAAAAGTCTGCCTTAACAATACAAATCCCAGAGATCCCTTGCATCTAGATTCTGTAATTCGGCCTCTTAACCATACCTTCTCTCCTTTTTGATTGGAGTTCAAATTTTTGATCTTTGAAAATGTTCTGCTTTCAACTTTACCATTAAATGGTATTACCCCATATGGAGTTGTCTCAGTTGAATAAGCCAAAACAGAACTCCAATGAACTGCATGTTGTTGATTTTGCTGATTACTCTTTGCTTCAGCCTTTTTGGCTTCCTTGAGTGCCTGTTTCTCTTGCCTTTTTAATGCCTTCTTCGAAAGGACTTGCTCTGTTACTTCTGGCTCTGTAGTCATTAGATTGTCGTTTCTTCTTAGTAATACTATCCTTTTTGTTTAAAAACTGACACTCTGTACTAAACTCGCACAGAAATTTAATCCTTAATTTTTTTTTACCAAATTCCTATTTAAACTCTTCTTATTCTCGTCTTTATTTTAGACGCGTCCATCTTTAATTCCTAATTAATGTCATTCTCCTAATTTTGGCGCCAAAATGCCCTGAATTTTTTATACCTCTTATTTAAAATGCATAAAATGTAATATAAATGAAATTTATGGTTAAATTGGCGGCAGGTTTTTGTGTGGGGAGCAATTTCTTGTAAATTATATACGTGGCAGAATCGGTTGCATGCAAAAACTAAAAAATTGGCAAATCAGATGCCGGTGGGGGGGGGGGGGGGGGGGGGGCTGAAGAGTAAATCTATGCATGCATGTTAAGTATAAATGTGAATATTGACTCTGAAAGGCACAAAATTAAGTCAAAAAAAACATTAATATTCATTTAAGTTGATCTTTATCTGATTCTAAGTAAGAGCAGTCAATTAAGCTCAATTTCTCCCTTATATTAAACTTATAATCACTTTAAAGATATATAGATTTATAGAAAATGGGAGGAACTTACTAAATTAATTCGATTCCAGGATGTTTGAATGGCCGATCAACCTCAGCATGGTAAACTTGTACCTTAAAGGTTTTGATTGAGTCAAACCTGATTTAACTCTCCAGTATACCTTAAGCCTGAAAATAAATTGGTTTGAGTTTTGATGTTTATTTATTATTAGTAGTGAGAGGTCTAGAATGAATATATATATTAAGAAAAGCTAAATATAATCATTTTTTCTTACTATTATGCCTTTTCTGCCAACTATTCGAATTTGGGTTCCCTCTTCCCATCCCAATTTTGATTTCAGGGTACTTGAAACTACCGAACTGCTTTCCCCAATTGCTTTCTAGGTCAGCTCCGTTGTTGGAAAAAGGGTCCCTTTCTTTGCAAGCCTTCTCCCACTTCTTTTTTTGGTGATTTAACAACCTTTGCCTTCCTCCCATCATCAATTGATCCTCTGCCAAGATGATTTCTTGGTTCTTGACACCTCTTTTAGGTTTGGGAATGGAATAGATAGTCCCTCTTAAATTGACCTTCTTTCTATAACAGTCTAATTCAATTGTTCCATCAGAGGAGACTTTAATTGGAACTCTGTCCAAAGTGGCATTTCCACATTTCCCACAAAACTTCCTGCTAGTATCCCTTTCATAAGTATAACATCCACAACAAAGAAGCCCCCACCTTTTAATAGTTTTTACGGATAATCCATGTATTTCTATCAAATTTAAACCCATCTGCAGCAGTACATTTTGCATAGAATAGTCAGTAGTCATACATGCCACCACAAAGTTACTCTGGGTTCCTGATGATAAGCCACCCATAACACTGGTAATGTTTGACTTGGTAATCCAACCTCCAGAAAATACATCATCTTCCAGAGTCTTGGAAGCTTCATTTTCCGATTGGCTTTCTTCTTTTCCACCGTTTTGTCCTGAAACCGTTTCCCAGCCTTCTCCATCCTCTGTACTTTGTTCATTCTGCTCATCAGTCTCTGTATCTACCTCATGTAAGTCCTCATCCACTCGATTTATTTCCTCTTCACACTTTACCTCTTCTTCAGCTTTAGTGATAAAACTTATCTGCTTAGGCTTTCTATTGAGTTTTGAAATCTCATCATGTTTTTTGTGGTAATTTAGGGTTAAGGCAATCACCTGAAAGTCCGTCTCTGAAAGAAAACCAAAATCTCCAGTCTCCTTGGAGAATTTCTTTACAAAACCACAATCCTGCTCAGAAGGCTCCATTACTTGAATTCTATCCTGTAAATAAAACATCTTCTCTATTGCTGTTTTATCCCTTACCTCTCGTATTACTGAAGGAACTGTCAACAAAACATCGTCCATAAAATCATGCTTCCCTAATCGCAATATTGCACCTGTATCCAATATTATGTATCTACCCATCCCTTCAAAATCTCTTCTCTCCACTTTTATCCTTATTTCTTG
This sequence comes from Cryptosporidium ubiquitum, assembly GCF_001865345.1. Classification (NCBI taxonomy): domain Eukaryota; phylum Apicomplexa; class Conoidasida; order Eucoccidiorida; family Cryptosporidiidae; genus Cryptosporidium; species Cryptosporidium ubiquitum. The sequence goes on along the minus strand of NW_021639816.1, from coordinate 381,689 downwards.
AGATCCTCTAGTCTTTCTTTGATAATTTGCCTCCTAAATTTACCCGCCTGGTCAATTTTTTGGCGGGTAATACATAAACAATAATAATACAAAGTAACGGTATAGAAGAAATTATTCAAGAAGAGGAAGAAACTAAACAAAGATAAGGAAAAGGAAGGTCAAGAGGTATATTGGAAGTACGTATTTCATAGAGAAATATAGAGATACGCACACACACAAATTTTTCCTCAATAGTCTAGTTAGATGACTTCAGAGCAGGATCCTATTAATGGGAAACCTGAGATTGGAGACTTGGTTGATATTAAATACAAAACCATTTTGAAAGGTCATCCATTAATTTCCAGAATCCCAAATGGTAAGTTTATTTAGAGAGGTTTTAGAGAATTATTTTGATTACAAAGATCTAAATTACATTCTCTTTTCAATATTATAAATCTTATTTGACTACTTTTCTCAATACCTTGCTCCTAATTAAGTTCGCAATGAAATTAGATACAGCTTTGTAATTGGGTCTGGGATAGTTGATACTCTGATTGAAGAGAAAATATGTGGAATAACTGTGGGAGAATCTATATGTATTACAACTTTTCAAAGTTCAGACCCTCTATTTATTTCTGAAATATCATCTTTTAACACAGAAGCTCCTCCAACCACAGATAATGGTGAAAATGATATTGGAAATTTTAAAGTAAGTTTTTTTTTGGGATGGCCATAAAGTTGTTTTCTTTACTTCTAAACATTCAATTTATATCTATCTTAATTCTAATTCATTCCCCGATATCTTTCAGATTATTATTCAGTTACTTTCAATAATCAAAAAAGAAAATGTTCCTGATATTGTTGCAAGTACTAAAAGGATCTTTACTTCTCCAATTCAAAGAATGCAACTTTCTCTAGATTCTAAGAACCTCGGAAACCACTATTATAACCTTGGAGACTATCATACTGCAAAGATTCACTATGAAAACTCTATCAAATATCTAGACAGCTTTGAAGAATGGACTTTAGAGCAACAAAATGACTCAAAACCTATTAAAATTTCTGCGCTTCTTAATATCTCAAAGTAAGTTTCTCGTTCTTTCTTATTATTTTACTCAAATCTTCTTTCACCCTCCCTCCAGCTGCATGATTAAACTAGAAGAGCACAAGTTTGTCCCAAAATACTGTACAGAAATCTTGAATTTAGATAAGGTCAGTCTTTTTTCTATTCTCTAACCTCACCCTTTAATAATCATCGTCAATTCAACTCTTTTACAGAATAATATCAAGGCTTTATACCTTAGAGCTACATCTTATCTTAAACTTAATGATCCGGACGAAGCCAGAATTGATCTATATAAGGCGGCAACACTAGAGCCTCAAAATGTTGAGATCAGAACTAAACTCCAACAAGTAAGTCTATTCCCACTCTTTCACTATATCTGAACCAATATTTTTACTATCTACCAAATTCCCATCATTTTAGTGTACCAAAATTATTAATGACAGAAAAAACTTAAAAAAGAAAAAGCAAAACACACCATTCTTATTTTAATATTCCTATTGCATGCATACATGCATTTCTCAAATTTTTTTCAAACTTATACCATTTTTTAATCATCTAATTAATTCTATACAAAATCCTATTTCTATTCCTTTTCCATAATCTATAGAAACACTTCCCAAAACCTTCTTTAATTCTTAAAATCTTTTTAAACAAAGTACATCTTACCCCTGCTTTAATTTGAAATGCGCACACTGGCGCCAAACATTCCCGCCAAAAGTGTTGTATACCTTGACTAGAATAGTATAAGAAAATGTGAAGCAGTAACAAAAATTTAATATAATATGCAAAACACACAAAAATTTTCTCTAAAAATTTTTGAATTAGAAATAATGGCAACAGAATGATTATTGAATCGTTCTGTACCTGAAAAGTAATTGAATTATTTATTTCAAAGAAATTATTGGGACTTAAGAAAAGTGGAGGAGAGATAAAGAGGAAGCAGTAAAGAAAAAATTATGAAGGTTAAAGTGATCCTTCGTGCACCAAAATCACAAATCCCATTATATATGACATTGAATGATGCAAAGTTTGGAAATGAAGAAGTTACCACATCATTGAATGTAATAGAGTCAAATGAAGTTGTTCGTTGGGTAAACGATACGAGTGTAAAATCTCCCACTAACCTACAGGTTGCACCTCAGAAACAGCTGGTGATCTCTGAAGATTTGGCAAGAAGTATATCCAAAGGTATTTCAGAAATTTTTAATAGTAAAAATAAGGTTAATAAAATTAATGATAATCGGGTAAGAGATCTCAAGAGCAATTCTAATCTATTAAATATACGTCATAAATACAATGTTTGTCACATAAAGGATGCATTCCCTGAAAAAAAAATAGCAACAGAATTGATAAAAAAAAATGAGGATGCTGTAGATAATAACATTGAAACTAATAAGGACGATGTAGGTGGAGAAAAGAATCCAGAGATTGGGAAAGTTGAAAAACTTTTGTCTCAGGATCTTGAAAAAGTATTTCCGTCAAGTTCGGGGTCAATGGGAGCTCTTTTTGGGAGCAGATATAATGGTAAAGAGCTTAAATCCAATTTAAGAAAGAAATATTTTAAAGGTTTGAATTCAAAAAGTAATAGAAGTTATGAGTATAATAAGAAATTTAGATCCAATGAAGACTTTCCAGAAGATTTTCATGAGTTATTTCCAAAATTTGATGATAGTGATGAGGAGAAAGATGTTAATATCAATTTAAAAGATAATGATATAGACCTGTCTAAAACCACTGAAATGATTCAGAAAAAGATCCAAGACGAAATAGACAACGCATCTAAGATGGAATCTATTCAAAATGAAATTGCAAAAACCTTTAAGAATTTAACTTTGAATCCTTGTTTGTGCAAAGCATCAGAATCATTCAATAAACCATACGACAGGAACCAAGTTATCATTCAGAAACATCTTTCTTTAAATGAACTACGTAAGAAAATCCCTTTAAAAAATGGCTATAATCATGCAAGTCCAAAAAATAATTCCCATAATATGTATTTTCTTATTCATGGATCAGGCAAAGAAACAGAATCTGCTGTTTTACCCAAAGATTTGAAATCAAGACCTGTTAGTAATTTTCCAAATAAATCCTCCTATACTGATCAAGGAAAAATTTCCAAATCTCCAAAAAATGCTAACCTTAAAGACGAATACCATGGCTTGAACCCAAATTTCAAGTATGCCCATACTCCAGAAAATAATGATCAAGAAATCAAGCATCCTCAAGGCGAAGGTGAAAATGGAGATGGGCATAGAAATGAGGGTAAGAATGAGGATGCGAATGAACGTAAAAGTTTAGGTGAAGGTGAGGATTCAGGTAGAAGTGAAGTTCTAAATAAATTTAAAGGATCAGATGAAAAAAAGAGTCAAAAAGAAGACTCAGATCCAAAATCTCGACTGTTCAATGCACTCTCTAGGCTTAATTTGGAACTATCAAATACAAACTCAGCTCTAGAGCAGTGTTTGAAAGAAGAAGATTTGGTTTCATCCATAGATGAAGTATTCATCAAAGGCCTTCAAGAGAAACTTGAAAACTTAGAACTTCTTTACAAGAGAATGCAAATTAATTTTAATCAAGACAATCCACTCCAAGATTTGAACCAGATTGACAATCAAAGCAAATACTTTCATTTGAATGATGACCAAAATAACCAGTACAATGATAATGAAGCCAAAATGTTTTTGAATGAAGATAATAATAATAATAATAATAATGGTATTGAAACGGCTTCCATGATTAATTCTAACAAAGTCCCAAATACTAATCTTCCTCTATTGACAGATATACCATCCCAAAAAAAAGATGGAACTAATTTAGTTATGAGAAAACTCCCAATCCAAAAAATTGTCCATTCGCAGAATAAATCTCCCACATTTCAAACATTAAATAAAATCGATTCAAAGAGGTCAGTTTCTGTCCCTGCTCATGAAAAACAACTTTCTAATCTTTACTGCGAAAAAAGTACCAATAGCCTTGGAGAGATTCCATCTCTAAATAAACCACAAGAAAACTCGAGAAATAAAAGCTTAATCAGTATTGGCAGCTTTAGTAGTGTTAACAGTAATCATTCAATTACCAGTAAGTCTCCCTTATCAAAAGTTGGGCTGAAACCAAACTCAAGCTCTGAAAAATTGAGTTTTTATAGTGAAGAGGAATCAAGAGGAAGAACAAGGCCAAAAGATTATTCTCATCCTAGAACTTATACCAGAGACTTTGTGGCAGAAAATAAATCCAATGTTGTATTGAATGCAAGTAAATCAAGTAGTAGCTTACTTCAAAATAATCAAAATAAAAAAAGTACCAAGTTACAAAAAAAGAAGCCTTCTATTGAAAAAACTTACCAAAACTCCTTCAATAATGATAATAATAGTGGTAAAATTAACTCAGTTAACCATAATCAACAACAGCTTCAACAAGATGGAATTAATCATTTTAGTTCAACGGATGAAATTTATCCTTCTCTTGAAGTTGGAGGTCCAATAGCCAGAATGAATAGAGCATGCGGAGGATTTGTTCCATGTTTCCCAGGATCATACTTAAATACAAATTATGATCCAAACCTCGGAAACTTTCCTGGTAATCACTATAATAGAAGTAACTATCATCACATAAATAACTATTCTCAATTCCCTCAATACCAACAACCTAATTTTCAAAGAATGAATAGTTATATTGGAACAAATAACTTTGTAGATAACAACACTCCAAGATGTCCATACTGGTGTAATTTAATTTGTAGGATTTAATTTAATGATGATTTATAATCGATGATTAACTCTCACCAGTTTATTCATAAAAATGATTTGAGCAAAAATAGGATTTCTTAATCTTTTATTAATTCTCTGATCTTGTTTTCAAACTGTATAATATTTAAATGTTTTAATACAACACTTTTTAGAGGAAATAACTCACTTACTCCTTGAATACTGGCTCCATTATTTCTTTCAATTCCATTACCGAAATTCTCTCCAATCTTACTTTTTACGCCTTTACTTACAAACATTTCTAGCTTAAATCTATCTTGATCAGATTCTGAAACTGATCTATTTTCCCAAACTCGAATTACTATATGACTCAAATAGTTAAGTTCTGAAAAAGTACTTTCTAAATCCAATAAACTTTCTTTGTCACCTAAAGGAATCTGATTCTTATACATAGAAGAAAATATATTTGCCAAAGATTGAATATGAGATGCTGAAGTGACATAAAACCTGCTTCTAACTATTCTCCAAGGTGACTTTATTCCAAAAGCTTCTGCTTCTTCTTCCTTAAGTCTAATATGTTCTTCTGGGTGAACCCTTGGGAAATTGAAAGAACCGTTATTTTTATTTTCCCCCAGTTTAAAATTATTAAATATTTTACTACCATATTTGAAAATAAACCCTTTAGTTTTGTGTTGATTATCATCAATATTTTTTTCATTCTTATTATCTTTGAATTTTTTTAGGTACGAATACTTTATATCTTGTAACAACTTCTCTATCAAATTTTTTGTAATAGCTTTTCCAATATTTACTTTTTGGTCTCCTGATAATCCGTACTGAAATAGAGTTACAAATTCACCAACTGGAACTACCGTTTCATAAATTTCATAAAGTAATACAGAAACTTCACTCTTAACAAAGTTTACGTTATAACATATATCATATGCTGCATTATCCATTATATCTGGAATTTTTGCCGTAACAAACCTTTGAGTTTCTTCATTATAGAATGATGAAGTTAACTGACTCCAACGCTGCATTATTTCTTGAGATACTGGGAATCCATCATTCTTTTCAAAACTATGAATTTTAAATAGTGAATCTAAACTTTGTCTGAAACCCTGATATATGACAACATTATTTTCTTCATCCTGTTCTATATGAATTTTCATTACCAATTCTTTCATGAGCATATACAACCTTTTTAAAGTTGAGTAAGGATTCCCACAAGACATCAAAGTTCTTATAACTTGTTCGGATGGAAAAGTTTCTTTTAGATCTGATTGATAATTTCTCCAAATCTCTAAAATTTCTTCATAACCCACATTTTTATTTATATTCAATAGGTTCTCAATAATTTCCTTGCATTTCCTCCTCTCAGTAGTTAATTGTGGGTCATCCAACAAATTTTGAGCAAAAGAATCTCTAATCACCAACTGAACCAAAATGGGTGCTAAATCCCCTTCTAAGTCCAAAAATCCTTTTGTGAAAGCTGCACTTGTTACCTGACAACGCCCTTCATTGCTTGAGTATATCTTTAAATCATGTCTAAAAGTGGAATGGAGCCTTAGCAATCCTTCCGAGTCCCCTGGATATAATGTAGCTCTTAAATGCTTCCCAAGTTCCTCAGCCTGCTCACAACCTATTCTAGTGAGTTCTCCTCCCCATTTCGCCACCAATAATACTGTTTTTTTATCACTTAAACCTTCCTCTGAATGATTAATTTGTTTCAACTGTACCTTCCTATTTACTCCAGAAAACCCCTTTCCATCTCCTAAAAATGCTTGTAACTTCAAATGATTGTTCAATATTTTGCATATTGTGTGGATCTCGTTATCTGGCATAATTTTCGAATGATCTTCAAGAGACATGAATAAATTCTCTAAAACAAGGGTATTTTTCATCAATAGGAGAGAAAGCTCTTCTGGAGACTTTAATCTTGTTTCTTCTTTTTCATTTGAAAGTAATGAGAGAATTCTATGGTCCTGGGTCTCAAACTTCAACTTTAGTTTTGGCTTTCTGACTCCATGTCTCATTATCACAATAACTGTACTAAGCTCATCCTTTTGTTGTTCCTGTTTCAGGTTATTAAATTTAGAATTATCTTGAATTTTAAAATCCTTGTATTGTTTCCCAAATAATATCAAATTCTTTTTCTTCTTTTCAAATTTTCCCATTGGAATTATTTTGTTCTTCTTAAAAAGTTTCTTAAGAAATAATGATGTTATAATCTGAGCACAATCGTTATAATATTTTTCATTCCCTTTAACAAAACTAAATCCATTTACGTCACATACAACTGATTTCCCAGTAACTGTTCTTAAAATATCAAACCCACAAATTGTTTGATTAAATGCTTTAACTATTTGGTGAGCTATTAACTTTTCCTCGTAACTTAACATAACAGAATATCGAACTTCTTTTCCTTGTTCTGTTCTTTGTACTTTTCCATCCAAACAAGGGGACTTTCTTGCTTCAGCATGAGCAAACATTGGTCCGACTGTATATACTTTAATGTCTGTTCCAAAAGTAGGAAGAAATTTCTCATAAATGTATGTCCCATCTTTTCTTACCTTCCAGAGATTTGAGTCATATTCACTGCTTCTATCTCCGACTTTCCTAAATAATTTTTTGCATCCTCCACCACTGTTTTCTGGGTAGTATATCCAATTGTCGTGGTTATCAGAAAATATTGGTTTCTCTATAAAAGGTTTAAAGATTTTCTCTCCTTTATATTTAATGAAATCATATTCTTCATAGAATATATCATCATTACCTCCAGATAACTCGCTGTGGTTTATTACAACACACTCTGGTCTTGGTATTTTCCACTTATCTAAAATATTAAATATTTCCAATCTGCTTCTCATAGGGATTTGTCTTTCCAAATCATTCAATATAATTGGATTATTCATTTTTGTATATGAAATCGCCTTATTTAAGGGGAATCCAGCTGAATAAAATGAAATTAGGCAATCTACTTTGGGCCAGTTTGATATATCTTCGCTCAATATCATATCTTGCATAAATACTAATATCGTAAATTCTCCTGTTAAAGTTATTCTATTCAAAATACTTTTCATTGGTGAACTTTCTACTTTGTTCTCCATTGCACAAACTCCCAAAGTGTATCTTCCATTTCCTAATGTATAAAACTTCCTCATTGTTTAAAAAAACATTTATATACCTTTTTTTTTTAAATAATTCCTATTTATAGAATAAATTAGAGTTATATGCAGATTTTTAAAATACAAAAACAAATATTTGCAACATTCTTGAATTTGCATGCATACATGCACAAACTCACTGACACGTAATGTGGACAGAAACAATAATGCAGGTAAATAAAAAAAGTCATGCAAGAAATTTCAAGGTAAATTAAAATTAATTTAAAAATAAAGTTAATTAAAAAAAGTTCAAGAGTGGAAGAAATGAAACAAAAAAAATATCAAATTTTAGCAATTATTAACATTGAATCAAATGTTTAATTTTTTTTGCTAAAAAGTTTAAGGAGTTCTTCTCGGCTTTTATTTGTAAATTTGGCAATGGTACTTTCAGTTATTGCCTCTCTGTTCTTTTGGTGATTCTTAGTCAGCTTAACTAATTCATCCACGAGAATTGACTTGATTTCGCCAGAAAGCATCTGGCCTGAAGAGTACTTCTTGCCAATTTCTTCAAGCTTCTGGTCATCTTCCATTAGGAAACGGAGGTATTGCCACGAAACATCAACATCGAGGTTGGCTCCGAGCCTTCTTTGCTCTTCCTCCGTAGCTTGTCCTCCAGAAAAGGCGTACTTCATAATTTTGCTCCTAATGGCTTCTTCAGTATCATTAACAAAAATAGATGAGTTTTGAACACTGGCACTCATTTTCGTTTGAGAGCCCTGAAGCGATGGCAAGAAAATGGAATGAATTGACGAAGGTTTTAGATATCCAAGTCTTGGGGCAACATCTCTAACCATTCTAAAGTAAGGGTCTTGATCAATTGCATGTGGTACCAAACAATGAACATCGGTTCTTCCGCCAAAGATATTTGGGAATGAACTTGAAAAAGCTGGAGCAGCCTGAACTGCTGGGAAAGCAAACTTTCCAACATTGCAAGAATCCTTAAATCCAAAGATGGACTTGATTTGCGAACAAGATATCTTCTTTTCAATTCTCAAAATATCAGGATATAATTCAGCAATATACTCAAGATTTGTAAAAATGAATGTCAATTCTGGATCAAATCCACATGCAATAATATCCTTCATATTTTCATATGCAAAGTTGTGGGTTTCCTCTAATGTCAAGTTACTCTTGAAAATAAACTTTTCGTCATCAGTTAGTTGGATAACTAATGGAACTTTAAATGCATCTTGGAGATATTTAGTGAAGAGGAATGGGACCAAGTGCCCAACATGAAGTGACTCAGATGATGGACCTCTTCCAGTGTACAAATAAAACAGCTCTCCATTTTCATAAACGTCCAAAATTTTCTCAAAATCACGGTGAGAGAGGAAAATATTTCTTCTAAAAAAATGGTGGGCTCTTTGGCCTGTTAATCTTTCCATTCTATCAATCATATCCTTCGTAATCAACTTGCACCCAAACTTGTCAATCAGTTTATTGTAATCTATACCATAAGCGTTATCAGCTTTGACTTCCCAAGGATTTACTAGTTCATCTCCAATAATATCTAAGCTTATTGAAATTGGCAGAGAGTCTTCTAAGCTTGGGACAATAAATTTTCCGTCCTTAATATCTTGGACTGAGTATTCTTCACAATAAAGATTTTTAAAGTTTTCTTCAGAAGCCTTTACCAATGGATGATCCACCTTAAAGTTCACCAATAAAGCAGAATTCTTATCATCCAAAAGAATATTCTCAATTGTTACATTACCAATTTCCTTTGTATTCCTTACTACTGGGTTCCTTGTTGCAGAGAGGTAAAAGTTACGCAATGTTACAATACGAAGTTCAACGTTTTCTGGTGGAACTTCGTCGCTTTCAAGATGTTCTTTCCCATATATTGAGCTTGCCTCTTTACTTGGGATTTTAAAAACTTGGAAAGAAGAATTCTCCTTTATTTTGTAACTAATAATGTTGTTAAGCTCTTCCAAGGTATCATCGTTTATTTCAATTTCTTTTGAGAGAGAGTAGTTAAAGGAAACCTTTTCATTCTTAAACTTCAGCTTGGAGACTTTACCAGAAACTCCAAAAAGAGTTGAAATGGACCCTTTCACAACACAAAGCGCAGAAAATAAAATTGGGTTTTTTGTTGACATGAATTACAAAGAATTAATAAGATAATTGGAAATTAAAATTATTTTGGTTAATTTTTAAGTACCGGGTTTTTTACCTCCAAATGTTTAGAGGGAATTGCACAAAAATATGCCCCAAAGAAGCATCAAGAAAAAGTATTTATATCAAATGATTTTGGTACAATAATTTATATAAATATCTAAGTTTATAATGCTCAAGGAATTCTCACAATCTTTTGAGCGCTACTCACTTCCCGAAAAGTCAGAATATTTAGAAATTTCAATTTTGGTTGAACAAGACTTTGATTCAATAGAGTATTCTAAATTAAGTGAGGCTCACTTTTTGCAATTAATAAATCTTGCTCAAAATCAATTAAAGCACTTTCTAGAGTCTAGATTTATATATGAAGCAGTCCCAGAAAATTCAAAGATAATTGCCGTCAGTTCAAATTTACCTTTAATAATTACTCTCAGTTTTTTGTTGGAAGATAAAAAAAAGTCTCTTTTAGTATATGACGAGTTGGAAGATTCTTTTATTGGGTCATTTACATGCTTTGATGCTTTATTAATTTTTTATATATTATATATTTTAGTCAAGAATGAAAATTGTCGAGAAATAGATGACAATTTTCCATTTAAGTCATTAGAAGAGCTTTCAACATGCAGTACAAAGTTTTGGTTAAAGGAAGTTTTGGATACAGATGATACTCTTTCCAGAAAGTTAATTACTATGACTGCGAATTTATATGAAGGATTAAAACTTTGTTTAGATTTGGAATCCAATTACAAAAGAATTAGATTAAAAGGCCAAGAATTTAATTTTAATGATTTGGGGACATGGATTATTGAAGATCGTAACAAGTTATCAGAGTTTGAATCTGTTCAAGAGGATTTGAGATCTAAATCAATGGGTTTATATCCTATATGTTATTTTTCACCTTTAACTATTCTTTCTGATTTGGTACAGAATTTACAGATTTGTTCAGGAATTTCTAAAGAATTACAACCAGAAAGTGAAACAATAACTATTACAGAAAGAGATGATTCTGAGTGTGAAATTTCTCCTCAAGGTAGCATTTTTAAAAAAATATTTCATAATAAAGTTTTAAAACATCTAGGAATTGGAAGAAAAACTCCTAAGTGTTTAAAAACAAGCTCTTCTTTTAAATTGGTTCTGGAAATGTTTCTAAAAGAAGGATTGACACACATTCCAATTGTGACTGAAGAAGATGAAATATTTACAGGAATAGTTTTAACTATGGAAAAGTGTTGTATGTATCTTGCAAGGTGTGTATCTAATCAAGAAAAAGCACAGATGGAGGATAATATTGAGAATATCTTCAATATATATGATCAAGAAATGTATCACACATTAGAAAGTGCTGTAGTACAGCTCTCAGGATCAAATTGCGAGAAAAATTGTTTTGAATATATTAATGAGAATATGTCAAAAATCGAAACAAAAAAGATTGGAAAAGAAAGGGAATTTAAGGAGGAGAGCCAAGTTAAGGAGAACATAAAGCATGAGAATTTCAACTCAACATTTTTAGTTGATATATGTTTGAGTGGTGCAATTTCTCACATATTACTATCTGAAGATCAATGCTTAGTTCTTGTTGACAAAAAAACAAAGCAGGTTACCGCATTGTTAACAGCTTTAGATATTTGTAAGCTTTTTTTTGGCGCTAAATATGAGAAAAAAGGAGAATAGAGTTCAACATGAGTAATGAGAACAAGAATGACTCTGTATTGTATGAGGAGGTACTTCCAGACGCATTCTACGAAGATCCTGATTTGATGAAAATCTATAGTTTAAAGATTCCAGTGAAATTAGCTAATGAATTTTCAGGATTTATAAATGATGATCAGTTTACAAGGAGATTCCCTCACATAAAAAGGATGCGTAAAGTAGTTATTAAAGAAAAAGACTCGGAGTTAAATAATTCCTCAATTAGTTTATATGAAACTAAAGTGGAGATTTTAATTGGCGAAACAAAAGAATGTTTACCTATTGAAGCAAATAATTATTTAAGAGAAAATGGCATAGATAAAGTTTGGGATGTGATAGAGGTTCCAAAAAATCCCCCATTAACAAGGGAAAGATTTTCCCAACTTTCAAAAATTTGGCCTTTATCATTTTTAAAGCCGAGATTTAATCCAGAAATACTGTCAGATCAAACACAGCGGGAATCTGATAGACTTGTAAAACTTGCTTGTAAGGTTGGAGAATTTGCACATACCAATGGAAACCCTCCCAGAGGATGTATAATTACATTAAAGGGAAAAATTGTTGCAATTGGAGAAGATAGTCGGAATTCAGATTATCCGTGGATGCATTCCGTGATGAAAGCCGTTGACAACTTCAGTAGACGTGCAAATGCGTCATCTCCAACACTACAAAAAGTGACTAATTCAGTAGAATCTGGGCAAGAAGGCAGGTATAAAGAGAAATATGTCCAAGAAATAGAAGATGATCAAGATCAGTTAATTTTAATGATGTCTAAATATAAAATTTCTGAGGATGAAATACTACCAAACTCAGAATTAAAAGATCAATATTTGTGCACTAATGGAATTGTATACCTCTCACATGAGCCCTGTATTTCGTGTTCAATGGCATTGGTACACTCCAGAGTTTCAAAAGTATTTTATATGTATAAAGATAAAGAAAGAGGGTTTCTCGGAAGTAATCACAAATTACATTGTGTTTCTGAATTAAATCATCATTATAGGGTTTTTAAAGCTAGAATCAATTAATGTTAGAGAAAATGGCGGGAAATTTAAACGAGACACATAAAGAGTCAGGGCCAGCATAAAGAGACACCCGCCTAAATTTTTCTATATAAAAATATATATATATTATTAAGAGGTAGGCAGAAAAATTGAGACCTCAGACAAAAAGTTTGGGACAAAGAAGAAACAAATTGTTAAAAATACAAAAATAATTAAGATTTAGAGCTGTTTAGTTTGAGTTGAATTCATAATGGATATTAATTTATTGAACCCAGATCCCAGAGTTGAGGCTCAGAAACACAAGTTAAAGCGTTTGATCCAAAGTCCAAACAGCTTTTTTATGGATGTGAGATGCCCAGGATGTCTCCAAATTACAACAGTTTTCAGCCATGCCCAGAGTGTCGTATTCTGTGGAAACTGTTCTGCTCCATTATGTCAACCAACTGGTGGAAGATGCAAGCTCACTGACGGTTGTTCTTTCAGACGCAAGAACGACTAGATATCTCTTTGAATCTTCAAGAAATTTCAGGAATAATTTTCTGCTCTGCAATATAAAGTTGCGAAAGGTTCAATATTGAAATGTTAAGTTATTGAAGGAGATAGAATATTATATTTCTGTTTATTTTAGCATCAGGAGAATTAACTATATGTTTTTCATGGTTTTGTCGTTTTTCTTAGTGTATATTTTTGAATTGTTGCTTGTTCATTTTTAGACTGTCGGGTTAAAGAAATTCGGGACTTTCTGTTAATATTATTAAAGGAAAAAGGTTAAGTTGGAACTGAGGGTAGAAAAGAGAGAGAAGAAAGGAAAGTTGTGGGATTTAGATAAGAAAGAAGTTTAGGGAAATTGAAAAGATTAAAGACAATTGTATAAAGATATTCTTTGGATTAGCATAGAAGAAGGAGTGTTAGTAGTAGATATAGTTAAGTGCTATTATTTGAATAATGAGATTGAATTAAGTTTGTGAGTGACTCAAATATGCTGGGAGGCAATTCAGAATTAGAGCTTAGCATCTCAGGGCTGAGCCATCCTGGGAAGAGTTTTTCAGAAACGAGTCTAAATTGAAGAGAGAGAGATTTTCTGGCTTTGATCACAGAAGACTTACTGATTCCAGTAGCTTTAAGTAGGTCATTAAAAGATATATTTCTGCAATATAGTTTAAAGGAAAAATACAGTGATGCAGAAATAGTGGGAGTGCTGCATACTCCATTTGAAAGCCATAGGGGGTTAAGTATGTCATCATGGCCATCTATAAAATCATGATCTTGATTGAGAAGAATGGTTTTGAGAATAAGCAAGGCAAAATGTTTAGCTTTTATCAGAGAATCTGAGCTGGTTTTTCCGTTAACTTTAGCTTTGGTGTGCTGTTTGGAGCTTAAATAGAAATTTGGATTGAGATTTCCTGATTTTTTGGATTCTAAATGACCAGAGGGGTCTCTTATTAAAGATTCTAGCATTAGATTTCTCATTTCTTCGGTTTCTTTTTCGGAATTCTGAAAAACAACAGTTTCTTTTTGATACCGTTCTGTTGGTTTCAAGATCATCTTTTCTTTAAGAAACTTCTCAACTTTCGTACAAACATAATTTAAAGACTCTTCAATAGAGGGGTTCGGGAGATTCTTAATTTTAAGACGAATACAAATTCGTCTAACAAGGCTAGCAAAGCTTCTGTAATTTTTGGATTTCAGTCTGGATGCAATATCGAGTAGAGAAAGGTATCCACCCTCTCTTCTAACCGATATGTAAGCAGATGCTGATATCAAAGATTCTATTCTAGAAGTGTCTTTTGGAGTATTTTTGTATGACTCCAAGTATGAATTAAAAATTCGGATTGAATCGTTAAATTGAGAGACACTAAGCTCAGGAATGAGATTATTGAGAATCCTCCTTGCAGCTTTGCTGGACTGATCCAGTGAGCGAGCCTTAAAGTTTTTTCTAAAAAATCCATATGCATTTGGTCTATTCAAATAAGAATTTTGGGATAAAATACCATCCTTGTAATCACTAACAGAAACAAATCTCATGGTAAAGTAGATCAAAAGTTCGAAATTTTAATTATAGCTTTACATTTTACTCTAACCTTAGAATTTCTTTGCTAAAACTGTTTAATATCTTTAAAAAATTAATATTTATATTTAACATTAAACAACGGTATATAAATTATATTATTGAAGGCGCGCAAATCATGCACTTGCAAATGCTGACACGTAATGTAAGTAAAGTCACATGTGGGGAGAGTTCAACAAAAATACATGTAGGATAGTAATAAATAAGAGTTAAAGTATAAATATATATGTATATATATAGTAGAGCTAGTTTTCTTTGGAAATTTGGAGGGATTTAGGATTATTTAAAAGTTCTCGTATATTTTCGATTAGAAGCTCGCTTTTGATTGAGCTTTTTTCATCAATTGATGTGGAGTGCAGCTGAAGTATGCATTCAAGAGCAATGATTAAGTCAAGAGGTAGTTTCTGTGGAATCATTCTTATGGACCATCTTAGCCTTTGCCAATTGGAAAAAAATTCGTTTTCATCAGATAAGTAAGTAAAGTTAATGTCGGGAGAAGAGTCCACCTTTGAAGAGGCTATTTCAAGAAATCCGAGTTCTATGGCCTTGACGATAATTTTTCTAGCCCAATATAGAGATCCAGCGTGGTTCCATTGGTCGGTTTCAAGCTTTAAGAGTTTTCCCATATATTTAATTTCAGCATCACTACTCAAATTTTTGGAGGATTCACAAGAAAGAGCCTTGTAAAAGCTTCTAGAAGCTTCTTGGTAGTCCCCTGCTTTTTCCAAGGAAATTCCATGGTTGTACCATAGGAAAGCATCTCCAGGAGACTGATTGAGGGCTTTTTCATAGAGTTTTATTGAATAGGAATGGAGATTGAGTCTGGAATATATTTGAGCGATTCCAAAAATGGCTTGAACATTAGTAGGGTCCAGATTCAAAGCAGTTCTATAGGAAAAAAGGGAACTCCTAGTATTTCCTAGTTCATGAAGAGCATAGCCACAAAGTACCCAGGTTGGACTTGATTTGCAATCTATAAGGAGAGCCCTTTTGTAGAATCTGAGAGCCTTATATTTGTCATTAGTGAGCCAGTGATAAATACCAAGCACAATACACGTGTCAACAGAATATTTGGAAAGCTCCACACATCTTTTTGCAAGAAGATTCAACTCCTTAACATTCTTAGCTTCAGAAAGTATCGAAGCAAACTCTACCGAATTCCCTAAAAAGGTCTTATCTTTATTAAGAATAGATTCGTGAATTCTCACTGCAGCTTCAAGGTTTCCAAGTTCTCTATTGCATTTGGCAATCCTACTTTCAACATATGGACTATTTTTTATTTCATTGGATATTTGGTTGTATTCGCAAAGAGCTTCTTTCCATTTTCCTATCGTTTCCAGGTATAAAGCGTAAGCAATATGTCCACAAAAACTTTCAGTCAATCCAAGAGAATTTGAAAAGTCTTTGAATGAAGAATCTCGGATATTTCTGGATAACCCAGAGCTTTGCTTTTTTTTAAATGGTTGAAGTCCAGGATTTCTATGCAGGTTCTCGTTAAAAAATATCTCATTCCAGTTGAAATCATTATTCTCCCCATTCTCACAAGTCTTAAAAGACGACACTACATTTCCTTGACCATTTGAAGTGAGATTTCTCACTAAATCTTGCCAGCAGCTCCAATTCAAAGGCTCTTTTTTTAACGAATTTATTTGGAACTCAAGAGCCTCCAGATATCTATTTTGTCTGTAAATAACAATGCTGGCCAGCCATTCCAACAAACCTATAATCTCTTGTTTTTCTTCAACATTATCAGAATTGCTCAGACAACTCAGAAAATTCAGAATCTCCACCTCTATTTTTGAATACTTTAGCGAAGTCATACTTGCTTCTGATGGAGGGACCACCATGTCTTCTAATCTATCAGTTTTTGTATTTTGGCGTTCTAAAGAAACTAATTGGTAATAATTCTTCATAAACACTGCAATCCCAGATTTATTTAGAGAAACTTCATCATTCAAAACTTCAAAAGCCCTTGTAAATTCCAAAGATTCAAAATAACTACGAGCTCTTAGCAAAGCTAAACTTTGCTTAACACTTAAACCTCCAAATATTTGGCTCTCCAAATTTGACTCTATCTTTTTTGGTTCCTCCTGATCCTCCGAACTTTGACTAAGTAGCTCCCCAAGCCACTGCTCATTTGAACGAAGACCCAGAAAAGAAAACCTAAAGCAAGCTTTTACGATATCCATTACCGTTTATATATTGCCTACTTTTCAGCTCCCAGCTTATTCTTTTTCTCTTCTCTATTTCTTCCTCACACTGTGGGTAAATCCAGTCCAGAGTTTTCCTGCCAGAAATTGCGCGGGTTATCCCCTGTGTAAGTTACTTGTTTACAAAATGACGAGCATATATTGGGTATTCTTAACTTTTTATTTCTTCCTTGGAGTGATTGCAGAAGACAGCACCTCTAAGAAATCTTTGGATTCTTTAGTTTTTGTCAGTTGTGTGGACGGCCAAAAAAAAGATGAGTTGGATAACTATGTAAGTCAGGAATACTGGAAAACCATTAAATCAGACAATCCAGATGCTTTATTTTGGATGGGAGACTCTGTATATACTAAATGTGGCTCTCCAGTATGCGTTAGTAAAGGTTACTTGGTCCAGAGCAATAATGAGTTTTATAGAGATCTTTTAAAAACTGGCTTATTTGTGGATGGCACTTGGGATGATCATGATTATGGTGTTAATGATGGTGGAAAAGAGGTCCTTTTTAAGGATGTAAGTCAGCAATTGTTTTTGGACTTTATTTCAGTTCCTGTGGATTCTCCGAGAAGAAATAGGAAAGGGGTTTATTCTTCTCACACTTTTGGTCCTCCTGGGAAGCAAATTAAGGTGATTATTTTAGATACAAGGTATCATAGAGATAGGAATTATGTTCACGAAAAGTATGGGATTTCATCTTTTGCTTATTTGGATACTCCTCTTACCAGTATTTTTGCTGCATCTCTTCGTTTCTTTGCTTCAGTTTTTGGTTATGGTCACGCATATGAAGGAGATATGTTGGGTGAAGACCAGTGGAAATGGCTAGAGAAGGAGCTCAGTAACTCTAAGGCACTTGCTAATATTATTATTTCATCTGTTCAGGTTACCACACTGTATCCAGTTGTGGAAAGCTGGGGCCATTTTCCAAACTCAAGAAAAAGATTACTATCTCTTATTGGAAAGACAAAACCAAGAGGACTCTTATTTTTATCAGGGGACGTTCATTGGGGTCAGATTTTTGAGTCTAACGACTCTCAGAAGTCTTTGGTTGAGATTACTTCGAGTGGAATGACACATAGTGTAAGTAACCGAATTTTGGATAGTTTTGTCATTTCTGTAACTCTACCAATCTTTACGGGTTGGTCTTTGAGTAATAAGTCTCCAAACTACTATACAAAAGAAAACTACGGAAAGTTGGATTTCGAGTATATATGCCCAGAAGCTCAGCAAGGAAAAGAAAACCTTGTAGAGTGTTCAGGAATCATAGTTAAGGCCTCTATTAAGGATTTGAATGGGAATATTAAACTTTTTAAGAAATTTAAATTTGATAATGAGAGTAATGAAAACCATCTTGAGGCACTTTCTAAAATCCCACAGATGATTACTGAAAAATCAATCAAACAAATATTTGGTAGAATCTGCATCATATTTGTCACAATCATTTGGGGTATTCAAATTGTGATAGTTTTCGCATATTTAATATTACGCATAATTACATCATTTACGAGATTTTCTAAGAAGAAAAAGGAAGATTAGACTAATTTATAATGCACCAAAGCAAAAAGTAATATAAATAAGTTGAATTTAAATCAAAGATAAGGAAAGACTAGATCTAGGTTTTTCGTTGAGCTTGAGCCAAACCAGATAGGCATCCGATGTAGAGACAGTCATTTTTGTTGATTTAGGGATCTAATCCTTAAAAATATTAACATAGATTAGAAATATAACAGTTAATTTTTTATTTCAAGTTTAGAGCCTCCAATGAGACTTTTCTCAACATCTTTCTGGCTTTTTTGTTCCAGTTCTTAATTTTATCAGTCCTAGTAATAACCTGTACTCCTGATGAAAGTATTTCCCTGTTTATCTTAGCTTGTTGTTTTTGTCTCTTTCTTTCTTTAGCTTCCTTTCTTGCGTTAGCTCGTTCCTCCTTCTCAGCTAGCTCTATTCCCCTGATTCTCTGAATTTCTTTTTTTTCTCTAATTCTCTCGTCGTAACTCTTTTTCTTGCCCGTGACTCTTTTTTTAAGCCTGGATTTTAGATTTGGAGTATCTTTCCAAGGTCTTCCACTCACCCTTTCACTTTTGTTTTCGTAGAGCAAGATTGAGCTTTCTGACATAATCCTTCCTTTTTTCAGTTTTCTGTATTTACCTGCTGAACTCTTCAACTTTGTTTTGCTTTTGGGCGTACCTTTACTAATATGTAGTCAAACCCAGAATTTTTGTTACTATATTAAAATATTTAGGCGCCAAATATAATGCATTCGAATTTATTAATAATTATTAAAAAAAATCATTGGAGAAAATACTTAACTTAAGTAGAAAGTTGTCTCGTAGAAATTCTTAGATATACACACACATTTAACTCTTCTAAATTCCTAGTTGAATTTAATATTTAAGTTTTTATCCTCACTCTTACCAATGATTATTATAGTTCCTGCTCTTCAAAAAAAATGAGAAAATATAAGTCACTTCTTCATCTTTCAAGTACATTTTAAGAATTCTAATTTAAAAATTAAAACCTATAAAAGAAAAATTTGAACAAAATAACAATTTGACAATTTTTTAAAAATTGTCAAATTATGGCGCCAAAAACCAAAGGACTATAATTAAAGGTCTAGAATAGATCCCAGATGTTTTTTAGTGGATTTGGAGGAAGACAAGGAAACCCTACTCCAGACTCAGGAGATGGAGGAAAGGATTCTGTAGGTAAAGGTTCTGGTGGAAAAGGAGGTGGAAGTATCAATGGTAATTTTGACCCAACAGCTTTGGAGAGAGGAGCAAAAGCTTTGAAACAGCTAGATTCTTCTCCAAATGCACAAAAAGCATTTGAGATTATAAAGCTTCAGGAAAAGACTAAGCAAAAGGAACTGGAGCGTGATATTGAACAGAGCTCTGCTTATAGGTCAAAGGCAAATCTTGAGAGGACTCGATTAGAAGCTGATGAGAGAAGGAAAACAATTACTCATCAACAGGAGGAGGAAAGAGCCACATCCCAGTACAAGGCTAAACTTGAGACAGAGGCATATTATAAAAAACTGAAGGAACAAGAAAGTCAGAATGCCAGGATGTTGAAACAACAACACGAAAAGTTTTTGGAACAGGAGGAAATTAGGAAAAAGAATGAGCGAGAAATACTTGAAATGAGGAGAAAACAATCAGAATATGACAATAAGCTGGAACAAGAGAATATCAAGGTAAGAATTAGAGAAGAAACTATCGGGAGGATTAAAGCTGAGAGAGAGAATGCAGATATTAGATTGAGTGAAATTAGAGCTAAGGCAAAAGAAAGTAGGATAACTCATTTAGAATCAATTAGAACCATTTTTGGTGGAATTAAAGAGATTGGAAATTCCTTATATCAGGACAAATCAAAACTAACAATGTTAGTTGGAGGTTTAACGGCAATGGCTTTTGGAATTTATGGAGCTAAGAACACTACAAGAGTATTATCAAACTTATTAGAAACCAGCTTTGGAAAACCGAGTCTCATTAGAGAAACCAATATGAGTTTTTTAACCAGACACGGGTTAATACCTAGAAGTAACTTTTTTTCTCCAGCAATTACTTACAGACTTTTGGGATTGAGAAATAGATTAATAAAAAAACCTAAAATCTTTGAAAATATTGTATTACCTTCAGAATTGGAAAATAGACTTAATTGGACTGTCAACACCTTAGTCAACTCAAAAAGATTTGATGTTCCTTTCAGAAATATGTTGCTTTGGGGAAAACCTGGAACTGGGAAAACAATGTTTGCTAGAAAGCTTGCGAAAGAAAGTGGACTAGATTATGCCATAATGTCTGGAGGAGATGTGGGACAACTTGGAAAAAATGGAGTTACAGAGTTGAACAAAGTTTTTGATTGGGCTCGTAAGTCTAATAAAGGTATGTTATTATTTATTGACGAGGCTGAAGCATTTTTATCTAAAGGGAGAGAATCCATTAATTACAATAAATCTGAAGATTCCAGAAATGCATTGAGTGCTTTTCTTCACCAAACAGGAACTGAGTCTAAAGATATTTGTATTTTACTTGCCACAAATGTCCCCGAGACTTTAGATAAAGCTGTAATTGATCGGGTTGATGAAATCTTTGAATTCCCCAATCCCGGTTTTAATGAAAGGCTTAAAATTATTAAACAATTTTTGGAGCTCCACTTTAATAGTCGTTACCTATCTGGAGAATTCGTTAGATCATCATCTAATTCTATTAAAATACATCCTTCTTTGGACCAGACAGTATTGGATATATTAGCTAAAAAAACAGAAGGATTCTCTGGAAGACAGCTTTCCAAACTAGTTTTGGGAATGAAATCTATAGTACTCGGATCCGGAGTAGAGTCACTTACTCCCGAGATTGCTGAATCTGCCCTTTCCTGGAAACTGGAAGGTGAAAATAGTTTGAACATGTGTTCTTCCTCCAATTTTCTATCATCTACCATTAAATCTTCTAACTTAAATTTTGATAGCTCCAGTAATTATCAGATGAATTTGAAATGAGAGAAACCAAGCCACCTTATTTATTATTGGAATCTAAGTAAACCTTTTTCATTATTTGATTTTCTGAAAATTTGAAATTCCTTTTACCAATAAGAACAGTAAATTATATAATGCATCCACGATTTTTTCAAGAAATCACATGAGACATTGCTTTTTCACTTAGATAGTTATTTTTAAAGAAAATGATAACTAATAAGTGCCATATAAATTTCATAACTTGGTGTTTTCTTCGTAAATAAAATGTCTTATTCGTTATTTTGATTCTACATTCTTTTTATTGAAGAATTCTTTACTAGGCTTGTTTTTATTTTAAACTTCAATATTTGGCTTTTCACACCAATATACATTTCTTTTTTTTAATTGGGATTACGTGGCATTTATTACAAATATTGCATGTGGATAACTTGCAGGTGCATGCATGTATGCAAGTACGAGAGTTTATGTGTATTGCATGCAATGCTGGAATATCAGTGAGTAGAAGAGATTAGAAAACTAAAATGTTCAAGATAAAGTTGAAAAATCGCTTGAGGGTTATTTTAAGCGAAAAGTAATGGAATAAAGTTAATTTTCTGAATTAAATAAAGTTAATCTAAATGAGCAAATTCATGGAGAACTCATTTTAGTTATTTTTTTTAGTGAATTCATTAGCTGATTAAATAATAAATAAATATAATGGTAATAAAAAAAAGTTTAAGAAAGCTTCCTTAAAGAATCTACTTAATTGGGAGTGGAATATAAGAATCTCCAAAAAATCAAAATAACTAGGGTATGGAAGTTATTTATGGCAAAAATAAAGATAAAACCAAAGTATTTGAATTATATTTGTCTATAGCAAATTATTTTTCTTTTAAATCATACAAGATAGTTATATACCGGTATGCAATCTAGCGCGCATGACACTCTAAGATTACGTGTGGGTAAATAAACATAGTTCTTGTGTAAATCCAATAAAAATTAATATTGAATTCCAAAAATAATTGAAATAAAGTTGTTATAAAAGAAATATAAAATCAAGTAGTTCGGTTTTGTTAAAGAGGTATAATAAATGAGCCACTCAAGAACATTAAAAATCTTGGGACTATTGTTGTTGGGGATTTGCCTGAATGTGGAGGTTAAATCACAAAAAGTCAGTACAACTATAGAATCTGATTTGTCATTGAATAGCACTATAAGCAAAAATGGCACTACGGCTCCGATAGAACCTGTGGAAAGTTCCAATGCAACAATGAATTCATCTTCTATCACCAATAGTTCAAACGTAGACTTTGGGAAAAAATTAATTAATCCAGAAATTATCCCAGTAAATACGAATTATACACAAGATTCGTGTTTTAACAGAACTTTGCCGATTAATTGCAATAATTCGAACAGCACCCTTTTGGTTCCAATTACATCCAGGTTCACCACAACAATTATTGGAGATTCAAATAATTTAGGAATAAAGTATGAATTCAAATCAGAAGATGATGTGGAATTGATTTCATTTAGACTGAATAGTAATGATAAAAATGCAGCAGTCAAAGTGAGTTCTTTAGTAAATGGAACTCAAGTAAATGGAGGATTGACATCTTTAGAATTGAAAGGTAACCAGGATGATTTTACCATCAATAATAATGTAACAAATTCGACTTCAAATGTTGGAAAAATAACTTTCGTTATGGTGTTAACCAACACAACCATTTCTTTTACTGTGAATAACTTGGTATATAATATATTAAATATTAACCTTGCTGAAAAACCTATTCGAATCTCAAAAATCCAAACATCAGGACTTGAAAATGTTAAAATTTCAGTTATTCCATTTATTAAAAACGATGAAATGGAACGTTGTGTTTTAAAAATTCCAATAACTGGGAATGATGCAAATTTAAATATATCTCCATACTCCAATACATGTCTTTCTTCTAATGTTATAATTTCAGAAAGTTCTCTCGTTGCAGGAAGTCAAATAGTTTTGGGAATACCAGGAATTGTGTCAAGTAAATCAGTAAAGGTCCCGTCCAAAACTCACATTATCCTGAGTTCAAAGTCGGGATTAGTTATTTTCCATCTTCTTGTTAATGATAAAGGATTGTTTCTAAAAGGAGTAGCTGGCACTGATATTGTGCAATCAAAAGGAGGATATTTTCCTTTCCAAAGTTATGGATTTCAGAGTTATACAATTAAGTTGATCTTTACTTCATTGTTTGTCACAATTTCAGTCAATGGATTTTATGCATTTGATCCAATTGTAATTCCAAATGGTGAAATCCCACATGGAATACTATTTGAAGGTCTTCACCGTAATCCTACGTCCACTTTACTTC
This sequence comes from Cryptosporidium ubiquitum, assembly GCF_001865345.1. NCBI lineage: Eukaryota > Apicomplexa > Conoidasida > Eucoccidiorida > Cryptosporidiidae > Cryptosporidium > Cryptosporidium ubiquitum. The sequence continues at coordinate 357,891 of NW_021639816.1, read as the reverse complement.
CAACTAGAACCTGCACAAAATACTCTTATTCAGGAACTGGATCATGTTTTATTGACGGGATACTTCCAGTATTGAAATCACCAGGAACAAATCAGACAAATGAAAGCCATGGCCAAACTTTGGTAGCTGTTAGAGTTGTTTCAGATTCCAATGAGAGGAAAAAGAAAACTTTTATTAGCTTCAATAATAATGCAGATGTTTCTGAGTTTTTAGTAGAAGTTGATGGAAAAAAAGCAGCCTTGATCACCAATTTAACCAATCTTGATAAAGTTGATTATGAAAATATTTCTCAAAATGATACTTTCCTACTAAAAGATGAGAATATTGGTGGCCTACGCAGAAATTACTTTAATAATTTAGAAAATACCAAAAGTACCAGAGTAAGTAATACATTGAAAGATTATTCTGTAAATGTTAATGGAAATGATGTATCACAAATATCTTCTGAATTTAAGCCAATAAAGAAAAGTTGCGTTCTTGAACAACACAGGGGCTCTTACATTTCAACTGTGTGCGAAGGAAACAAACTTTGTTTTGCCTCAGGTTCTACTGGTTCTCCAGTTGGTGGTACTCTCCATTTTATTGGAGGGTTTCTAAATGGTATCTTGAAAGTTAAAATATACACCAAAATGGACGATTTTTCTTTTGAAATTGAATACACCAGCTCTGGTAATATTAGTGTGTATAGAACCACTGCAATCAAGGAAAATGAACCAATTTATAAAGGTAATTATCTTAATAGTAGCACTTCTACTTTTGAAAGAGGTATTATCAGTATTAAAGATCTTGGCCAATTTATGCTTCTTTCAATAGATAAAATAGAAGTAACCAAAATTTCGAAAGGAGGATATGGACCAGATGGAAATATTTCATGTGTTCAGTTCTTCGCAAATGAATCAGATGACATTTCAATTTTCTTTGAAATCCAGTAATAAAGAATATTCATATTTTGAATTAATAAGTGCAGTAAAATTTGGAAAAAAAAGAACCAATTATGTATCAATACTAAAATAATGTTCTTTATAATATCCATGGTAGTTTTTTTGATAATAGATCACAGATTATTCTGATTCTTTATCCTTTATAGTTTGCTTAACCATTAAATTTAATCTCGAATAAACTGCGATGAACTCTACTAAACTCTTAAAATGTGTAACTGCAAAATTAAACACCGATGAAACTTCATCAAATGCATGCATTGTCTGTTTAAGCAAACCCAAAGTATAAGGAGGTTTCATTGAAGGATGGGCAAATAACCAATAAGTAATCATTGATAAACGGAAGTATATTAACTGAATGACCTTAATTACATAGAACCTTTTGTAGTATCTTTTATGAGTATTATCCACATCTCTATAATTCCCAATAAAATCAAACTTAGAAAAATCCTTTTCTTCGAGCTCATATAAAACCAGATTCTTTCTAAATAAAGCTTCTTCTTTATCAATTTTATACACGAGCCTAGACAAGTATCTACTTGGGAAAATAATAATGGAAGTTCCAATTATAGAGTTGACTATAATCAAAATAAGTAATATATGTTTTGTATTGGGTATCAGCCATGTTTTGGTTATATGCTTGCCTAATTCAAGTAATAAAGGTAAGTAAATAATAAGCTTGAAAAAATCCTGTATAACAAAAATCAACAACTTCTCAAAAAGTCTGCAGTATCTCATAGTATCTTCCTGAATTCTCTGAGAAGCCCCTTCAATTAAGTAAATTTTCTCCCAATTCTTTAAAAAATGCTCAGTTATTTGCAGTCTCCAAAAGAAAATGCTCTTTTTAGATAAATATGAAGATATCGACTTTAAAAATACAATTATCAGCTTGTAGGAAACCAAAGCAAAAAATGACATGTAAAGTTCTGAAGCATGAACATTTGATGTGCTTTTAACTGCCAATTGTAAGGTGTCTCCAAATATTTTAAGTTGGGAATTTCCAGAATATTCAAAGTATAGTAGTGAAACTGAACAAGCAAAAATAGATATCAAAAAAAAAAGAAACTTTGTTCTGGAACTTCTACTCAGAGAATGAAATATAATCATTTTTATATAACCAAAATCTAAAGTTTTTTTTCTGCCAATTTTTTGCTTATTTACTGATTTAGTACATAGAAATACTTGAAAAAAACCCTTGGCGCCAGGTAATTTTGACATTAATTTAAATTGACGGTTCAAATCCACTAATATAACAAAATAAGTAAAACCATGATCAAGAAATTTTTGTTTTCCAGCAAGTTTTCTACAAGCTCTTGGATATACTGTATCCTATTAGTAGTTTTGAACATACAATATTCAAAGGTTCACTTGAGTGTAACTAAATGGTTTTCTGTAATTTATAACCTTTTGGTGGACTCATTTAACTCAGAACAAGGGGAGAGTTATATGAATGATATTAAGTTGAAAATGTTGAGTTTACCAATGTTTCTTGTACTTCTCTGCTTTTTTAGAGTTTTGAGTAATTTCTTCATCACAATCCTGCTCCTTAATTGGCGTAATTTTGAGTCGAACTACTTATTTGAGAACTGGAGATTCATCAAAAAAGTAGAGGGAGTATCTCAAAGAATTCAGGAGGACACTATCCAGGTTGTGAAGCTTATTTTGAGCCTGTTCTTCAGAATTGTGATTTCAATTTCTAGAAGTTTGGTTCACATTCCAATTTTGATTGAATACAGCAAGAGGGTCAAAGGTATTCCGCCGTTTTCAGATGAATTTGAGTACTCTCTAATAGCTTATCTCTTCATGTTAGTTTCAATTTTGATGCTTGGGGTTTACTTCACTTCCAGAAAAATGAGCTCTAAGATTATGAATAAGGAAATAGTTGAAGCTGAATTTAGAAAACAGCTCATTTTGGGTGAAGAGGGGGTTCCGAGGCTTAACTTGTCTCTCATAGAGAATGCTCTGGTTAGTGAGCTCAAACTAATTCATAGTGACATTTATTTGTACTCCCTCAGGTACAACCTAACTAATGGAAGTTTGTCAAGCATGATTGAATTTTTACCAACCATAATTTTAATTCCAGCAATCATTAGAAAGGACGTCACTATAGGAGGGAGGGCCACTATTATCAGGTGTTTTAATACTGTCGCTTCTGGTATTACTTGCTTCTTTCTTAACTGGGATGACATTTCTGAGCTTTACACTGCAATCAGTAGACTTTACAAGCTTGAAAGCTTAATCAATAAGTGCAAAGACGAGCCTTCAACTTTATTAAATGAGCCTTAAATATTACCAGCTCCGAAATTGGTCCTTGTGTGAACTGAACTATTATACACACAAAATTTTTTTTTTTATTGATTTTTGCAGTATATTAACATTTAAGTTATAAAATGCTAAATGTTTATAGAAAAGGTTTCAGATGGTTATTTGCCACTACCTTAATGCTCCTATTTTGTTTTCTCATTCTTCCTTCTGGAGCTGAAGAGCATGAAGATATTGTTAAGGTTGTGGATAATGACAAATCTACAAAAGTTGAAGATGTTTCCAAAAACTCTTTATCTGAGGAAGTAATCGAACTTGAGGGTGCAGATTCGTCTGAGGGGGCTTCTGGAATTCAAAATCCGGAGCAAGTTTATGAGGCATGTCTCTCATTGCATGAGTCTTTTAAAAAAGAATGTACTGAGGAAGAAATTCAAAAACCTCTTTCAGATCTGGTTGAAGCTTGCAGTGATCCTGTTTTAAACGTTCAGAGTGTAACCGCTATTGCCTCCAAAATTGTTAGTAATTCTAATGACTCTAACTTTTCAGACTCTACAGAATGTTCTATTATGGTTCTTACCACCTCTTTATATATCTCTTCCAATAATCAAGTTGAAGAAGAGGAGGAAAGCGGATCTCTTGAAGCTGAATCTCTGGAGACTGAGGACTCACACATGGAAAGCGAACTTGAGAATAACTAGCTTGTAGTATTCATTTTTGTTCACTTTTTTAATCACCTTATCTTAGATATTTCTTTCCCGCCCAATCAACTAAGTCAGTAATTACTTGGATTGTCATTAATACAATTAAATATATATTTCAAGCTGTTGGAATTGAAATGCTATCATTGGAAAGCGTCGAGTTTGAAGTTTCGGGCATACTGAAAAATGTAGAGAATAATATTTTGGCTTGGTTGAAAGGTGAGTACAGAATGGGTCAATCTGTTTTCCAGAACTGCATGCATATCTGCAAATTTTTGCAAGTGCATGTAGACCGGTGTTTACATGCAATAACTTTGAACTTCAGGTAATATTGAAATTAGAAAAACAGGAAAGAGGGAGAGATTTGATGAGGAGGGCCAAGAAGAACAGAAAAATTACTCAAAACTTAAAATTAATTAACCTAATAAGTCCATGTAAAATCTATTCAAATTAGTATTTATTAAATGTTTGAAAGTTATTTTTCTGTAACTTGATAGTAATTATAGTAGTAAATATAATAATGATAAAATTCATAAAGATTGGAGTATTCTTTTGATTTGTACTTGCATGTAGTAATGTCTTTAAGCTTAAACATTTATAAAAAAAAAAACAGCCTTATTTACCAGTAATAGGTTTCTCAAAAGAGTACTCTTGGCCTTTAATGATTGCGTTAATCATGTTAAGTAAAAGAGAGCTCTCAAACATACTGAGGTGGTCATATTTGCTGTAGTTGTCCAAAAATGACCTTGTAACGCCTAATGAAGAAGTTAGTTGTTCACACAAATGATGCAACTTAATGCTTATCTTCTTCTCTTTAAGTTCTATATCGCTGATATTTTTTCTAAGCTGGGCCAAATCTTTGAAAACAGATAAAAGTATGTCCCATGTAGATGAAGCCTTTTCTTCCAATATGCCCGGATCTTCTTTCAGAAGAGTTCTAATCTCTTGCCTTGCCTTGTTTAGCTTGGTTTCTAGTTCTAAAATCTGTTTTCTAGCTCGTTCTAGATAACTAAAACTCTTTGATGATAATATTTCTTTTGCCCTACTAAGCTTTAAGGTTGAAATTATATCTCTATATGCTTCAAAAATCGACATTCTCATATTAATTTGTGGCAAATTTCTTGGCGCCTTTTTTGCATGTTTTATATTTGCTAATTGATTGGAAATTTCAATCAAGGCTTTTTTAACCAAGTCTGAAAAAAACAATATGTGGTCTGTTGCAAGCCGGACACACTGTTCTTCCAGATTATGTCTGTTCTTGCTTTTCTCAAGCCTAAGTAGATAAAGCTGTTTGAGATTATTAAGTATTTTTTGAGTGAGCAAAAGCTGAAGAAGTAGATCTCTGCCTTTTCCGCCATTTGGAACAGTATTTCTGTGGGAGATGTCTTTTAAAGAATCAGCTCCACTTATAGTTCTTTTTGGAGTTCCGGGTTTGTCTTTAGTCTCTTGAGAAAGTTTGGTATCGTCGTTTTCTTCATTTTTAGAAGTTTCTGAGTCTTTCGACGATTTAGAACCTTCTTTCTTTTTTAAATCATCTTTTGGCTCATTATTAGGTATTGAGGTCGAAATATCTGGCCACAATGTCTTTGGTATGCTATCTAAAAGCTTCTTAGAATCTTTCCAATTAATGGGAATAACGTCTTCGTTTCCATCCAAAGTTTTAGCTTTTGTAGAAAAAACGCTTTGGGGAAGAAGTTTGTAGAGATTCTTTGGTGAACTAAAATCAGGTTTGGGCCAGTCACTAACGGATGGAGTAACTTGGGTGTTTGTTAGATTGGTATTGAAAGGTTTATAGGGGCCTGGTAAAATTTTAAATGGGTAATACTCTCCCTGCTGTAATTTGGGTCTAGTACCTCCCATATCAGTTTCAATAATATGGGGTGATATATATCTCCAAAGAAGCTTAAGATCTGCGTTATCCTTTGGATTATGGGAAACATTACTAATAACTCTAATACTTTTGATGGTTTCTGAAAGAAAGAATCTTGCAAGAATGTCTTTAAGAGTACCCCAAATGTCGCTCTGTTGGATAACAAAGATATTATTGAATCTCAAAGGATACTGGTTGATTATACCTTCATCCTGCCAGTATAAAATAATTGGTTTGATTCTCAATAAAGTTGAGATACTAGAAAGAGAGAATCCTCTACAATCGATAATTAAGTCAATGCTTTCAACCTTTCCTGGGAAAAACAAATACTTTTCAGCAAACGCCATTATAAACATGGCAAGAAAAGATGCTGAAGACTGTTTAAAGTTTTTTATTGAAATAATTGCCGAAGCTCTTATAACCAAAACTGGGCACATTGATGAACTTCTTCCTATATAATAGGCACATCCCTCTTTCAAACATGTAGAAATCAGTGGATTAGAGTCACTGATTTCAAATGTACGTGTTTTATCAGAGTAAACCGAAAATATTTTAAATTGAGGAAAATCATAAGGGTATGTTTCCTTTTTAGATCCCGAGTTTGAGTATAACATTCCGCTCATTGTATCTTTGTACTGAAGCTTTCTTCCCAATGAGTACATTGAATTGTGTACTGAGATGATTGGAGACTTATTTTTATGTGAAAGCCATCCTTCAATAGCGAACCTGGATCTATGATCAAATATAACTCTTGGGATCTTACCATAGTTAATTACAAAATGCATTAGAAATTGGTTAATTATGTTCTTTTCGGTCTGGGATAAGTCAGTATAAAAATGAATCTTCTTCTTTTCTTTAGTAAATATTTCAGGAGGTTGGAATGAAAAAATTTCTTGAGGTATACAATAGGGAGGCAGTTCTTGATTAATTTGAATATTCACAATGTTATTAACTTTCTCATCTATCATAGACTTGGGGTTAAACTTAAAAGGTTTGTTCTTAATAGGATCAATAGGGGGATGCAGCCAACCATTGAATTTCGGCTTGTAAGGGCTCACAATAGAGCAAATTTCCTTGTTGTTAAAAATCTCCATACAAAGAGACTCTCTTTTGACTGGGGATTCTGCTGCAAGTTTACTTCCAATCTGGAAAAGCTCCTTCGGCTCCTTTGAGCGGATTTTAAGCTTTGAAATTTGAAAGTCAAGTCTGGAGGTTAAAACCAAACCAAAGCCTTCGTTTCCTTGAGAAGCTGAGCTAATCCATCTTCCAAGGTATTCCTGTAATACAGATTCCTTATTTTTAATAAGAGTACTTGGTCCATTGTTAATACATCTGTAGGCAAATTTGCAGTAATCTTCAACCTTAGTTGAGATTTTGACTCCCATTATTGACTTTGTAGACTTTGGCTTTTCAAATTGAATATATGGCACGACCATATTCTCACAATTATTTGTGGAAGAAATCAGCTTCTGAAGAGAAGCCCGATTCTTTCCCTGAAGCAACAAGTTAACAATATTTTCATAATCTTCGTATTTAAGTTCTTTTTCTTCCTGTACTTCTGTTAATGCATGAAAAATGCAGTGAGCTATATTAAATAATGAATCCTTCAGACCACAATAGTGTATTGCATAATTGTCAAAGTCACTGATAATTGTTCTATCATGAGGGGGGTATAACGGCCCAAACTTGAATTTAGGGTCGATTTTGCAATTTATTGGCTCCAGTATAACCAAAGACAGTAACAAGGTACCTATAAAGATATGAAGGAAACTATACTTTGTATTCATCGTCTATACACCCTCCTATCCTGAAATCCTGCTTGCATTCTCCTTATTCTCTATTAATATTGTTGTTTATTCACAAGCCTCAGCTCCTATTTCTCGTTTTTTTCGAAGTTTATTTGGACTATTCTTATTTAAAGGCGCCGATATTCGCCCGCCTAAAATTGGTACGTAACAGGTTCCCTTGCATGACAAAAAAAAAAAAGGAAAAAGCGTTAAGAAAGAGGAATGACGGAACAGCCAGCAAAAGAAAGATGTCTATCGCCACTTAACATTTAAAACCAAGATCGATACTATTTAATGCATGGATCTTAATTGAAACTGTAGTCCAGATAAATCTAAGCAAATTTTATGAAACAGAACCTGCCCTCAAAACTTAAAGTTCAACTACATGTGATTTCAAGTTTTGAAGAAGACACTTTCAAAATCTCCTCAACCTTTTCGGGCTTTGTATTGGACGCTAAAGTGAGGGTTTGAGGTTAGTGAGGGTGACTGTTTTTTAAATTTCAAATGGTTTGTGTGCATCATTGAAGACGAGGGCTCGAAAGTAGAGTTAATTAAATTACCTCTAAATCTCCAATCTTTCGCACTAGCGGGCCAATTACACTCCATGAATGGCAAATTGTTGTTTCTACCATTGTTTGGCCTTGAACAACACGCCATACAATTTGGAGTAGATTGGAATCCTTCTATAAAAGATGCTTTAGAACTAAGACATAGTTCTCTAAGATCTTTGGGGTACGAAAAGAGTGCCTCTCTTTCCTTTACTCCATTTAAATAAAAATCTTCTTTCTTTTGTTGCAATAAGATGTCACTACTAATTATAGTATTCAAACTAGTACTATTATCAAACTGGAGCGAACTACGAAGCATTTCTCCAGAATTTAAATCCGCCTTTCTGGTTCTTTGCTTATTATAGAAAAAACTTGATAATTGTCCGGGTTCTTGAGGAATATACAATTCCTTACTATAATACCTTCTACTGCTGTTATCCATAATTCGTTTATTATGACTATTATGGCAGTCTCCAAATCCATAATTATGTAACTTCGTTACATTTGGATTTTCAAAACCTATTTCTTCCTGTTCAGTTTTAAAGCTCTTAATTGATCCGAGCTCACTACATGAAGAATTCCGAAAATTCTTGCTTTTACTATTATCAGATAAATCATTAAGTATCTTTTTTTTTCTGTTCAAAGACGGTTTACTACTTGAAATCGCATCTGAATCATTTTGACCTTTCATCATTACCCTTTCTTGAAATGAAGATCTTTCTGTTCTACATTCCAAGCAAACATTACGTCTCGCCCAATTCATCCTACCGCATAAAGTGCAGATCCAGTCTCCCGGCTTCATGAAAGGAGGTACGGCAAAGTTCTGAGACCATTTAAGTACAGATCTGTTTTGGTTCAAACCTGGGCGACAGGCTTGACACTTATAACATATTTTCCTCCGTGCGAAATTGACCTCCAAGCAGCTTTGAACTGGGCAAATCCAATCGCCCAGTCTTAATCTTACATTTGGCATTAATTCATAGCATAAATGTCCTTCTTAATTATGTTTCAGCTACTTAAGCTTTATTTTTTACTCTCCTCTACTATTTTGCTAAATATTATTTATGAATACGTCCAGAACGCGCCGGCGCCAAATTTAAGTATTATATTTATTAGTATAGTTAAATTACTATCAAAGAGATAATTAATTTTATCAATTATAGTTAAAATGTTAAAAATAAAATGTAATTTCACTGTCCAATAAATTAACTATTATTTGCATTTATAAATATTCAATTATAAGTCAACGTGATTAATGTATATTTTTCCCATCAATAAATAGGTATATAACTACAATCTTGTGTATACATATATTTATATATATATATATATATATAAATATATATATATATACATATATATAAATATATACACACATCTTAATATTTAATCCATCATTTTTTTGTCCATATTAATTGACAATTGTTTGAATTTCTGATATCTGTTATTTGTATTACCTGTTTTGATTTCGCTTAAAATGCCTAGAAACAAAAAGGGATACCAAATTATATACTATTACAATTTGTACTCTTGTAACATCCGAACAGGTTGGTTAGTGAGTATTTATTGCTAGTCTACGGAGTCAATTAAGAGGATGGTCACTACATGCGACAAACTAACTACCTAAGATCTGTTTTATCCCCTCAGTTGTCTTTATTTTAAGAATTTAACATATTTATTAATAAATTAGTGTTATTTCTCAAATTACTTTGGTTCAAACTTTTGATTCCAAAATCAATTAAACTAGAATTATAAGGATTTTCTGGTATTTTTTCACTTCCTCTAAGCATTTTCTGAGTATCTTGATTGGCTTTGTTTAGTATAATGAAATCTTTTGTATTCAAATTCCCTGTTATTGTACTGTTCCCATTCAATTCCATATTGTCTACTGGGCTTGAAGTAATCATGCAAGGACATATAGGTTTAGTAATATTAGTTGTACCCAATGAAGTATTATTGGAATAGTTTCCATTATAGCAAAGGTCAGAAATAGTTGGGAAAATTTCAACAGGGATTTCAGGTTCCACAAATTTGCATTGCTTAGAAACTGAAAAGACCTCATATTTACGATTTCTTATTCCAACACAGATTGCCGGGCCATTCATCATATCTATACACTCTAGGTTAGTTACATTGTGCTTAAAATTACAGAGATCTTTCCAAACTCCTGCTATCTCGTTTTTTCCTCTTTCACAGTACTCTTTGTTAAAGTATTTATTTGGTATTTGTTTTGTCTTAAATCCAATCAACTCTTTTGTTTGGTTTAGTCCTCCTCCCCTTATATTTAGCTTCCTTTCTGCATTAGAATATAAAATACTCGAAATATACGAGCTATTGTAAAGAGGAGAAGTGAGGTTTGAGGAGTTTTTGTCCAAGTAATTATCCAAGTTAATAAATGTACTCGCAGTCTCATTATCTGTAGAGTTTAGTTTTAGGAACTGAATTCTGTCTAAATCTCTATTTCTCCCACTCTTCCCATATATTTCATTCTCATCTTCTGCAGACTTTGTTAGTGAAATAGAATTCCCAAATTCTTTTGCCTTATTAAGGGCCATTTTCCATGTCCAAATAGGCTCCTCTTGTTTCTTGAAATACTCTGAGTTAGTGAAAGAATTGTAAATTGGGTAAGAATAACAACAAGAAGTACATATAAAAGCAAACAGAATGATGAAAAGTGACCCAATACACCTCCCACAAGAACCACAAGAACCTTTTTTTTTGGATTTATTACCACTACAACAACTTCCGTTTCCGTTCAAACCTTTTCCTGTATTTCCTCCAGGTACCATCACAACTGGTGGATTAACCAGCTGAGGAACCATCCCAAAAGCTCCAATAGGCTGCATTTTTTAAGATTTAACCCTCGACTTAACCTAAGTTAAATAACTAAAAACTACTGTCTATATTTAAGACCTTCTTTACCTTGTTTATCAAATCTCTTTTATCTATCTCAGAGTAGTTAATTCTAGCAACTACCCTATGGCTAAAACACCAATAGACTCTTGAGAAGAAAACTGAATTTTTTTAAATAGGCTTTCTTTCCACTAGGACTATGGTTCAAAGGAAATATATATAGTCTAGTCCCAACCAATCCTTTTTCTTTCTTTTTCCTTTTTCTCTCTCTATATATAAGAAGTGGTATGGCCACCAAAGTGTTTAATAGGTTACTTTAGTTAATATCACAAGACTCTTTTTCCAATCTTCTATACCAATGGGTCCAGGGCCTTACTTCTTTGTCTCTTTTCAGCAAATCTATCTGTAGGAATGAGTTAATACTACACAAATTTTCCAAATATTTCTACAAAATTTATGGTATCGTCTGAAAACTTTACTTTGCAGTGTCCTGAATAATAATTCTTTCCCAATATAATATAATTCCAGCTATTTAATTAAATAGCATGCAAATACTAAAAAAAATACTATATAGGACTTAAGCTTTAATTATACTTTGGTTCAAATCAGCTAGGTTTCAGAGCCAATTAAGGTCTCTATTGGCTTATTTAACTTTCTATTTCTGTTTTTCCTACTTTCCTTCAAGATCTAAAGCCCTCCCTTCACCAATTCCCGTCCCCGTGCTATACTAAACCTTTTGTATCTCTTCTCCAATTTTTCTGAAAAGATTGTGGCTCCCCAGTTCCCTCACACGAGAAAATTTTTTAGGTGGCAGTTTCAAAACAAGGCAAAGGAAAAGAAAGAATGTGGCATTTAACCGAACTCGAGGCAGTGAGCCTAAAAACAATGACATCAATAGATCTAAGATGAGGAGATTCAAAAGCAAAGAGGGGATTTAAAGCAGAGTAAAAAAGGCAGATCTGCATGCAAGTGTGGCGGGAAACCCCCACACCCGACAATCTTTCATGTCCATGCAAACTCGGATTTAAGTAACTCATCTTAAATTCAGAGGCCGCCCGCGCGCCCCAAGTGGCGGGTAGATCTAGCATGTTTATAGATCCAGGACGTGTTCCTCTACTGGGAATTCCCATAAAGTAAAAATAAAGGAGAGGAACAGTTGGATAGTAAACTTAGAGTTTTCTTCAAATTTATAGGGCAGTGAATCTTTCAATAAATCGACTTGAGTGGACGGATTGGATTGGAAGAAGGAATTAATAACGGAAAATAAAAGTGAAGCAAGGTCAGAAAAACAGACAATATTTAAAGCTTCGGAACTCAAAAACCTGAAGACTCTTTGCGGATTTCTGAATCTAAAGAATTGTTAAATCAATCATGAAGTTTATATTCACTATTAGTACTGCATTGGCATTTTTGGGGGCATGCCTTGCAGAAAATTTTGATCAATTCTATACCCCAACCCAAATCATTCCAGGGCTTCATCCTCCACAACCTTCACCGACTTTAACTGGAGCAATCACTAATATGTATATGTCAGGTCCTTGGATGAGTCCATTAGAACATAAAAGATGGGTAGAAAGTTTGAGAGATTACAAACTACCAATTGGTTATATTCCAATGGCGAGAAGATACCAAAGGGTTAAGGAAAGTGCCATCGTTGAGAGAGCTAGACAATGGGCTGAAATTGCTGCTTGGAGGTTCCAATCTGATCCAAAGTACTCTAACAGTCCTTTCAAATATACTGTTAAGGATTTTGAGGGTATGTTTCAAAAGTTCTCTGCTTTTGGATGGAGCCAAGAAGCTTGTGAGCAGGTTCTTACAGATATGGGAATTCATTCTGAAAGCACTGAGGTTTGGTGTTCAAATATAGAACCATGGGGTCATGATGAGTGTGCTGATTTAACATGGCCAGATTTCGTTCTTGTTGACGATATTGAAAACAAATTCAGAGGCAAACTCGAGCAGCAATCAATCTGTAGATTGGTTCAGCTTGTAAGACCATCACAGCTTCCCAACGTTAAGTACAGAACTGTCTATGATATCTGTCAACAGAACATCTTGGCTTTAAGGGATCCTCTAACTGTTGAAACCGTTACTCAAGAGGATGCTGAGGTCATCTGTAGAATGATGGATTTCACTATGACTCCAGAATGTAGGAGAGTTCCTCCAAGACATATTCAAAAGGCTCAGGAATTGTCTGTTGCTTTTGGTGAAGCTGTTTATCCTAGATTACTTGATTTCAGAGTTAGTGATGCCTGTAAAGTTGTCTCTGCCATGAAGGATGAAGATACCCAGACTCTTGAGTTTTGCAGAAATGAAATGATCACTCTATTATGGAACAGAGCTGCTAATATGGGAGAAACTGTATGTCCATGGGGATGGGATATTATCTCCCAATTTGTTGAAGCTTGTCAAGAGGTATACAAGAAACATTCTAAGAGACCTAAGGAATTAGAGGAAAAGGCTGTTATCTTGACTGGTGGTTTCTTCAATCCCACACAAACTTATACTACCAGATGGTGGAAAACTTCTCCAATTGGTCAAAAGTTGGCTGCACTTCTTATTAATGAACCAGCTTTGAGCCAGTCCTTACAAGAAGGTATTTTCTCCCCAACTCAGCTTATGTGGGCATATAATATCTATGATGAGTACAAAGCAATGGGATTCAATGTCTACTCCCTTGTAGAAATTGTTAATATGGTTAGAGAGTTTAACATTAATGAACCCCAGACCACTTGTGAGTCTATATTTAACTCTTATCTGGGTAAATTTGAAAATAATGATGAAAATGCTCCTAGAGAACAGTTTACAAGAGCTGAGGTTAGAAAAATGTGTGCTGCCATAGAAAAGCAATCTGTAGAGATTTGTAGAAGATTCTTAGTTTCTCCATTGATTGGTGTTGCCAGAGATGTAAGATCCTACTTCCTAAAAGAATTAAGAGGTAATACTTTAATGCAACTTGAAGATGTATGTTTATTGGTAGCAGCTATGAATATCCCAAAAATCAGTCCAACTAAAGGATCTGTTCAGAGAAGATGTTCTCATGCTATGAATAGATTTGTTTTGAAAAATGCTAATTTAACTTTTGCTCAAAGATATGGTTTGACAGCAACACAACAGGATGAGATTTGTAACAGAATGGACTTCTGGGGATCTGAGTCATGTGATAAGCTTCCAATGATTAGAAGAACAATTGTTCATCCATTTACTAGAAAGCTATATGATCTTTCAAAAAGGTATGGAATTCTTGAGTATAGATTTGATGAGATTTGCAAAGCTTTTGATCTTATGGGTGATAATCCACCCAGAGAGAAATGTGAGTTTGTTATGGTCTCAGAATTCTTTTCAAGATGGATGGACACAAGTAACTCTCTATTCCAATTATCCCATCATGTTTGCTCTTCATTCTTTGAAAGAAGAACTTCTGGAAAGGAACTTAATGAGATCAAGAAAGCTCTTAATAGTATTAAAGACTTTATGGACGAAAAAGGTGAATATCAGATTCCTTCTACAGAAAAGACTTATCAACAGTTTATGGATGAAAAGATTAGATCAGCCAAACCTAAGACTAGAAAATATGATGTTATGCCAAGTTTAACAGAAGGTAGTCAAGTTGAGTCATTACCTGGAGTTCTTAAAACTTTGGAATCTTTGGAAACTTCTCATTCTCCTGGAATTGAAGATATAAGAGGAAAATACTACTCTTCACTAAATAAAGTACAGTTAGAAATGTTAAATCGTATTGTCTCTCATAAACCAATGAAAGATGAAAAGAAAACAACTGTTGAGGCATTTGCCAAAGTTATCTACAAACTCAATCAATTCACTGTTATGGAAAGTTGTGTTGGCCAATTAGTGGATGATCTCAACTACTCAGTTGAATCTGCCAAGTCTATTTGTGCTTTAATAGATCCATTACAAAGTGAGAGCTGTCTCTCTGCTCAGAGAATTGACTTTATTACAGCTAAGCAAATGCATCAAAAACTTGCAACTAAGACAGGGTTCTCCCAATTCATTAACTTGGCTCACATTTGTGATGTTGTTAATTATGTAAACATTCTCAAGTATGCCAACAAAGTTAAGCAAGGAAGGATGAGAATTGCTACTCCATCTTGTAGAAATGCAGTTAAGACATTACTTTTCCCCAAGTACTTAGTAGCTCAAAGTAATCAAATGTTAAATCAGATTTGTTCTATTTTAGATATTACATCAGATCCAAACTTTAATGGTGGAATTCTTAAGACCAATTTGGAGAGATACTATGCATTTAAGTTGGCTGATGCATATGGTCACAAACTTGATCTTTTACCAAAGAAGAGAACTCATCCTATTACTTGGCAATTAATTATGTCAGCCATCAGGAGAATTAAACCAACAGCACAATCCAAAGTAACCAGATCCCAATGTACTAGTGCTATGCAAGCAGCTTTTGGTAAATTCAAACAGTTCAGTCCAGTAGAATCCACAGAAGCATGTTGTCTTGCCCTTGGATGTTCAGACTTTGTTGTTAATGGAGATTTCCTTTCTCCACCAGCCTCAAATGAAGCTTCTCCTCAAGAAATGTCTATCTTGGCATCTTCAAAACGTGCTCTTGAGTCTCCTCAGGAAGTTTCTCAGTAAATGGGGAGAGGGAGAAGTAATTATTCATTAAGTTTTAGTTATCTGAGTTAGTTGAATCGGTGGGTTATCACACATATAACACAAAAAGTATATCTAATGGGATTAGCTCAAGTCTGTTTTAAGTTCCCTGCTGGTGGAAGCATGGGGAGGTACATTTTGCCTCTTACCCTCTGCTACATTTTCCGCATTATATTGAAACAGGCATTTAACTAATAAAATAGAAACAAAGAATTACCCTTTTAAAACTTGCTTATTATTCTACTTATTTGTTTTTTCTCTATATATATAATATTTTTTTGTCTTTTGGATGTAAAATTTTTTGCTCTGATGCACTTTAGGCGGAGGAGGGAGGGGGGCCTTAGTCTGGGTAGCATGCACACAGGATGCATGTGCCATTAAGAGGAGGAAATAATTTTAATTAATTTAAAAAATAAAGAGGTTGGAGGTTGGAGACAATTAATTATAATGTTTCACAATGTCATTGAATACAAAGAATAAAGATCCAGAAAGATTTAAGATAGGTGATCACGAAATGCCAAATATGGATCATGAGAATGATAACAGCTCCTTGGAGTCGTTGAATTTCGTGATCCCTAAAGGAGATGAAGAAAAGAGCTTAAAAGATAGAAATTTAGAGAGGAGAGAAATAATGAGAGAACTTTTTAAGGTAGGAAACTTGATAGAGGTAGTGTATAGCCAAGGGGCTTGTTTTGAACAGAGGCTTATAGTTTTTTCAATATTAAGTATACTGGGAATGGGAGCTTATGGGATTGTAGTTTTAGCAGAGATCTGTAGTCCAGGAAATAAGAGAAGCAGAAATTCAATCACAGTTGAGATAACTGATTCAAACATGAAGCAGCTTTTTGAAAAGCTTGATCAGAGGACTAAAGAAACTAGGAAAAGTTCAAAAGAAAGAACAGGAGGAGGGACAGTAATAGGGAAAAAGTTAGCAATCAAGATAGTGGATCTAGAAGCAAACGACTCAGCAGAACTGGAGGACCCACTAGCCACAGCCAGAAAGGAAATAAGTATTATGTCAGAGTTACAGGACTGTGAGCAGATTCTAAAGTATTATGTGACTTTTGCATCAGCTTCTTTCCTGTACATTCTGATGGAATACGCTGAGGGAGGATCTCTTTATGGTTTATATAGTAAGTATGGGTGTTTTCCAGAAGAATTATTAGCTTCAGTTGCTCAAGATGTGTTAAAAGCTTTGAGAAGATTGCATGGCCAAGATCATTCAAAGTCTCAGCATTACATCCTTCATAATGACATAAAGAGTGCCAATATTCTCTTGACTAATAATTGTGTAGCAAAATTGGCAGATTTTGGAGTCTCAAGAAAGGTTAAATCAGATTTAAGGCGTAATCAGGAAGATTCTGGTTCCAAGGTTAAGATGGATTCTCTTTCTAATGATCGAGAGATCTTAGGTAGTCCTTTTTGGATGGCTCCAGAGATCATTTTGGGGAATTCTTTTTCAGGATTAATGGGAGAACCTGGTGCCTCTGATATTTGGTCACTGGGGATCACTGTATTAGAGTTGGCTTTTGGGAGGATTCCCTGGCCAAATTTTGAATCTTTAGAAGATTTGTTGGGGTACATTCTAAGATCTCCTCCTCCTCAAAAAATTGTAAGAAAAGATGTGAGAGAATTGTTTTCACCAGAGTTCTGGGACTTTGTTGATTGTTGTCTCACAAAGGATCCAAGTCTCAGGAAAAGTGCAGATACTCTACTTAAACATCCCTTTATTACACTCAAAGCTAAAAGACCTGGTTCCCTAAATATCTTTTTTCAAACTATTTCTGGAGTTCAAATTCATAATTCAAACTATATCCAGAGTATCTTTAATTATGTTAATCATCTTTTCAGTTCTGGGGTGAAAGTCCCTACCAAATACCACTCTTTGACAAGCCGAAACTTCATCAAAAAGATAAGTACAGTATCTATCAGCAGATACTTTAGCAGAAAAAGAAGTAGTGTGGTTCAGGGAATAGGAAATACCTCAATAAAATCATCTAGGAATCAAAAGGCATTGGAAAATCACCAAGACCCGAGATTATCCATTAGTCACTCCCCTACAAATTACAAAGATGAGAATGGATCTCCGCTTCTGGACAAGAGGGTATCCATGGGACAAATAAACAGGTGTCTGGAATCTCCCTCAATTGAGCTTGGGAAGCTTAAACTCCCTGATTCTTCCTCTCCTCCTCCTTCATCTTCTCCTTATTCCTCCTTCTTGCTTCTACATGGGATTTCAAGCCTGAAATCCACTCCAGAAGAAAATGAATCCGAAATATCTGAGGAAATTAGTGTTACTTGTAGTGATGAAGAAAAAATCTTAATTAAGGCAAGTGAGTCAAAAAGAAAGGGTATTCATGACAAACAAACTAAAAAAAGATTTGGAAATCAAATACATAATAAAGAGATCATTCCAAGTGAAATTGAAAATAATACTAAAAAAGAAGTATCCAAATTAAAGACTCGAAAATTTGTCTTTTCTTGCTGTTGCAGTAAAAATGATGCAAATTAACTTTTTAACTCGCAAAGCTTATTTACACGTTTGGCGCCAAAATGTAATATTTGCATTTATTTATGTAAGTTAAAACTTGGACCAATGAAACAGTGGGAATTTTTTGAATCAGAGTGATGATATGAAAGATCCACATATATGTTTAAGATTTTGATATTTGTCCTTTTTTTGCTCTGTTTTCAGTTTTCTTCTTCCTCAGATTTGGCAGGTCAAGAAGGACCAAAACCTTATATTAAAAAGGATTACGAATATGTATCCTCGTTGAATGATTTATTGGAGATAAATCGGCTCTCCAGGAGGAATTTTTACATAAAAGGAAATCCAATAGGAACTGGGAGATATTCAAATGTTTTTTTCTCATGGAAAGTCGATTTGAGCCCAGAAACCAAGAACAAAATAGGAGAAGAAACCCTTGTGATTGATCCTAGTTTACTTAATTTAACAGATCACCAAATTAGTATTCTCAAAGGTTCCCCTGTTGCTTTGAAAGAGCTAAAAAATATTCAAGAATGGAAAATTCTAAGAGAAGTTTCAATTTTAAAGTTACTTAATGGTTATTCAGAAGATGATCTAGATTTAAAAGATCCAGAAGAGTCTTACAAGACACAAGGTAAGAAATCTATAGTTAAACTATTGGATATTGTTAAGTATCATCATCCTGTGAGAAAAATTCAGAAAGGAGGTGTTCCTAAGAAACATATTGGTCTTGTAATGGAATATATTGACAATGAACAATTTTACTCTCTTCTTCCTGGACTTTCATATAGAGATCTCCAAAATTACATGAGACAACTATTGGAGGGGCTAAAATATGCAAATTCTTTGGGAGTCTTTCACAGAGATATTAAACCTCAAAATATAGTTATAGATAAAAACAGGGGATTACTTAAAATTATTGATTGGGGATTGGCAGAATACTACTCAGAAGATGAGGCTGACTTTAGCCCTAGGGTTGCTTCTAAATGCTATAAAGCTCCTGAATTACTATTGGGAATTAGAAACTATGATTTTTCTGTAGATTCTTGGTCAGTAGGATGTTTATTTTCCCAAATGCTTTTCAGATTAGGTACAACAAAGACTAATTATTTTACTGGAATCTTCTCAAAATATCCAAAGAACTTTGTTGGAATCTTTCTTAAGAATTCTTTGAGTCCTGATGCTCTTTTTCCAGGATGGGACAATAATGATCAACTAGTTAAAATTGGTTCTTTGCTTGGAGGAGATAATATCATTTATATCTCAAATAAATACAATGGAACAATTTCTGATGAACTTACTCTTTCTTATCTTAAAAGAACTAGGAAGATCTTTAATTCAACAACCACAAGCTTTACTGATCCCAGAACCTTTGAGTTTTTAATCACTGAGGAGAATCAAGATTTGGTTACTTTTCAAGCCCTTGATCTTCTTTCAAAACTACTTACTTTGGACTTTAAATCCAGAATTCACCCAAAAGATGCTTTGAAACATCCCTTCTTTACTTTAAATCCAAGTCAGCATTTGTGGATCACAAAAGTTCCTGATCCTTATTTAAGATCTTCTATATATAATAATTTGTATTTTTCATATAAAAAGTCTGGATCTATATTTTCTACTGATACTAAAATTACCAGTAGTAATAGAAACAAAGACTTTTGTCCTTCTATGTCTCCATTCCCACTAATAAATAGTAACTTTAGTATTATTTAATTAATAATCTAATTAGAAGAATTTTCCCTATTCCTTTGTTATTTCAATTATTAACTTTGAGAAATAAAAGTCTTGTTGAGAGAAATCTTAGTTATTCCTACCTATAGAATCTATGAATTCTAATGTCTCATCCCTAATCTTGATCCAAGGCAATCCTTTTAGTGTATTACATGAATTTGGCCATTTTAATTGGGTCGAACATATAATCTTCATTCTGATCATCCTGTGGACAGCTTTTCATCACAGCTTTATCATTCAGATTAGTAACGCATCTATTTGAAGAATTGAAAGCGTGATCACCATTTACAGAAATTCGATCATTTCCATCATTACTAAATGGAATACTGCTCACTCTATTAAATAACCTGAGAGAATTTCTAAGCTTGGAAGACTCTTCTGGGGATAAATCTTCATAACCTTGATCAAACAATAATTCATCATTAGCATCTATGTTCCAGTATTGGGAATCATTATAACCTTCCAAAGCCTTTTTAAATTCACATGGGACTACTCTCAGGATTGAGTTCTCTACTACATCACTTGGTCCTCTTGTAAGACAGCCAAATCCAATTCTTCCATTTAAAATTAACCTCCTCCCAAATATTACAGACCATTTTTGAGTATCATCTCCAGAGTTACATTTCTTGAAAATAACAGCTTTATCATTAGTCCCGGTTACCACCTCATTCAAAGAAGCTGCTAAGCAAAGTCCACTTTTTCTATGCTTAAAATGTCTAAAATTATCCAAGAGCAGACCTCCCCTATCAAATGAGGCTCTAAATTTATTAATATACCAAGAAAATGATTTACAATTCAGTCTTTGTTTGATTTCGTGTCTTTGTTCTAAATCTACCCCACTCTGAAGCTCATTCAAAGTCTTAACTACATTATGAACTGTCTCAAAGTATTGATATCTCTTTTTGTCTAACCAAACCATAGCAGCTCTTTTTTGATTCCTTTGGACTTGCAAAACTAATTTGTTCTCTGGATTTGGTTTTGGATCTCTTTTGAAAATGTGTCCCACTTTACTCCTCTTTTCTGCAACAATCTCACCACCACATCTCCAAATCCTTATAGACTGTTCTATATTCTCACCTCCCCACTCTAACATACCTGGATCATACTTTCCAGACTCCTCCCACCACTCTCTAGTTATAGCATACAATCCTCCTGAGGCTATTGGAATTGTATCTGTAAAATCTTCATACCAATTAAATTCAAAATTCCAATCAAACATCATCTTCAGTCCAAAAGTACCCAAATCCTTCCATGTATATCTGTCTATATCTTCAATCATTGGACAAACAATAGCTTTGGGTTTTTCTCTAAGCCTGTCAATTAAAGGTTGAATCCAGCCATCTTTTGGCCTACAATGACCATCCATGAAAACTATAACACTGGATTTAGATGCATCAGCACCCAAGATTCGACTCCTGATCAAACCTTCACACTTGTCTAACCTAATAACCTTGATGTATTCTAAGTAAGAACTTGGAAGCTGTTCATTAAGCAAACTAGAGACTTCTCTCTTAGAACAGTCATCTATTACTATAATCTCCTTAAGCAAGTTTCTGTTAGGTAAGCCAAGTGTAAAGGAGATTGTCTTACTGATAAACTCATCCTCATCTCTAATTGGAATGACTAAACTGATTCCTTCAAAGTTTTTGGCACCTGAAGTTTCAAATTTCCCTTCTCCTGATTCTATTAAACTCCTAGAGGCTTCTGCCAACTTTGGAGCCAGACTATCAAAGTCACCTCTGTGAATCACTTCTACTCCTTTGATGTCTGATCTCAATAGTAAATAGATAGTTACATATACTGTGGATAAAACAAAATTGACTAGAATCCTGTTTGTTAGAATGTTGCAGATTTTTCTCAGAATTTTGTTATAGAGAATGCATTTTGGTAAATCTTCGTCATACTTGGATTTAGATGCAAAAGCATACTTGTTACCAAGATAAGAAACAACTAGGAATGCAGATGTAAGAGCTAAGGATAAAACTTTGTATAAGAGACAGTTAGTTTAGTCGATACTTATTAGTCTTACGTTGAAATAGAGAATTTGAAACTTACCTACAGATCTTGAGCAAACCCAAAATACAAGCACTGTCACTCCCAAGGAAATCTTATAGTACAACTCTTCCTTGGACTTTCTGGATCCAATCATTTTCCTATAATAGTTAAAGTCTTTTCCACACTCCTGTCTCACTCCTTATTAACTTTTAGTACCTTTTTGGATTTTTCCTCGAAATTGCAGAGTTTACTTATTTGCAAGTCAGCGCTGAGAGGATTGTAATAGACTCACAATTGCGGTACTTATCTAAATTTATACGTGAAGCTCAAAATTAAAGACATAACTAAGATATCTATAGATAAGATTTCACACATTTATTGATACTGATCCGAGTAAAATAAGAAAGAATTATTAGGAAAAAATCACTAGAATACATCTGTATAAGTTTTAAGTACCGATTTCTTTTTGTTAATTTCACCCCCAAATTTCGCCTTTAAGTGTGATCATGATCTGTGATCTTGAGACATAAGGACAAATAAAAGGGAAACTCATAGTACCTGTCTGAAATTCCCCAAAGATATAAAAAAACAATTATTTTTTAATTTAAGATTTCAAAAAATTTGTACAATATAATTTATATACTCATTTTTACTTATATATTTATTATGTATTATATTAGCACAAAGATCCCAGGTATATCTAAATGGCGGTGAACACAGAGCATGGAAAATGCGGGAAAATTTGTGGATCATAAAAATTGACAAAACAAAGAAGAAAAGTAATTTTTGAAATGAAAAAGAGAGTGAAAGAGGTCAGAGTAAGCCAAAATGAGGATTAACAAGGGATTATTTCTGTCAGTGTACTCATTTTGCTTGTTATTTGGCCCGATCACTAGATCTATTTATGTTGAGGGGAGCAAAAAGTTATTTGGTCTTCATGGGAACCAGAACTATGGATTTTCTGGAGAGAAAGATCAAATAAAGGAAGAAGATTTGGTGGTAACAATGGACAAGTTGAGACGAGTTAACTCGTGTTTTGTTCCAGAGGTTCAAGAAAATACATGGTATGCTCCAATGGTTTTCTATAAAAGATACAAACATCTAAGCCAAATTTATAAGAAATGTAGTATTTTAAAACTCAAGAATTTTTGTGATGAATTTTCAGAAATAATTGAATGCCCTAGAGATTTATCAAGTGGGGAAGTGGTTGTATCTTCTCAGGGTAAAGAAGCTTCTACTGTTTTTGCTATGTTGAAAAGTCCTATAGAAAAGGAAAAACAACAGGTTAAGGAGAAATTTGAGCTATTTATGGGATGTGTATATGAGCTTGGGAAGAGATCATCTCTAAGAGTGAGATGTCTTCATTCTAACAAGGCTAAGAAGTTTCCTTTAAAGATTGTTACAAAAGTGGATGGAAGAACAAACGACTTTCTTTACCACTTTAACCATGAACTAATAATATATTCAAGAATGGCCTCGAGCACTTATGGAGCTTCGAAAATTAGGCTTCATCCATCTATATATAGTGTGTTTGTACAGCCAAATAGAAGATTAATTTCCAGGAATGTCTTATTAATGGAGTTTATAGAAGGACCTGCTATTTCTTCAATCATTTCCGAGCTGATTGACTATCCAAATCTTCTAAAGTACCTCAAGAATAGGGTGAATGCAATACTAGAGGAGAGTATCAGGATCTATGATTCAAAGTTTCCTTCATTAAGAACAGATGAAAAGATTAATGTTGAATCTAAGGCAAAACTTCTGGAGAACTCTATCAACATTTGGATTAATAACTATACAGAAAGAACTATAGTTTTCTCAGTGAACCTTTATAGAAGGTTATTATATCTTTTGGATTTATTTCACAGAGGAGGAACATCTTTCTATCCAGAAGAATTGGAGGATTATTCGAGAGGAAAGTGGAAATCTTCTAGATCTTTTAGAATCCATTGTGATTTTCACCAGGGAAATATCTTAGTAAAGATTTCAGAAAAATTCAAGAGCGAGAATAGTGATGTTTATAACCTCACATATAAAGACATACTTGATATAGATTTATACAATGATCTTAAAATCATAGATTTGGAGGATGCTGTTGAGCTCAAAGAATCTGATTTCCCAGTCCCAATTGATAAACTTATTGGAACTCATCCTTGCCCTGTATATCTAACAGATGCTGAGGGATTTTCTGCCAGACTACTTAGCAACATCATTTTGATTTCCAATACTCTTCATCAGTCTTTGTCTACATTACAGGATTTCTTTTTAGGAGGAGGAACCAAGAGCCTGATTTTTGATAATAAGGTGGTCTCAGACTGGATAACTGGAAGTAATCCAGAAAGGATTTCAGAACTTGGAAATTATTCTTTCAAGCTTAAAGATTCAATATTGAAAAGATTAAAAATACACTCAGATAATTGGGATAGATATGTTGACTTAATTACTAATGACGAAATATTGAAACCTTGCATATCTTATTATCATATCAAATATGGGAAAAAACTTCCTCCAAAGTCTCATCTTCCTTGTTCTTGGCTTTCAAATATTTTGTTTTCACAAAAAGCTTGTCATTATCTTCAAATTTCACATGCAGAGTTAGACCCATTTCAACTAGAATCCGAGGATAAAGACCTTAAGGTTGAGCTTGGGGAACTTTTTAGACTCTCAAATATGACACTTTGTCATATTGAAGAAACTGAAGCTTTAAGTATATCTGTAAATAATGTCTCCTCGTCTATTGAAGAATTCCTTCCGAATGTTTCAGAGATTAATAAGACAGAATGGGGAGAGTGGTCAGCTTTGTTTAAAAACCAGACATTTGGAGAAGGCTCAAACACTAAAAAGAGCTTAGGCACTAGTAGTAATGGAGTTATAATTACAAACTCGAATTCAAAAAAGGTTTCCGAACACAATTCATTTCCTTGTTCTAACCACTTATCTGTTGTTAACTCTAAATCAAATATGTCTAGAAACGGGAACAAAAACAAGAATTTGAAGGCAGAAGAGAAAGGTAAGCTTGTATTTGGGTCTATAGATGACCCTAAATACAAAAGCCCTTCGAATGTTTTAGATTGGATGGAAGTTAACCAGGTGGTTAATGGGGATGAGAAAAGTAAGAATTTATCCAGAAAACAAGATTCAGGTACAGAAAGTTTAGTACAGAATGATACTATTTCACAGGAGTTTGACAAGATCTTGATAGACTTGATGGGCCTGGCTGCTTTGCAAAGGATCATTAGTTTTTGCTCAAAGTTCAGTTCAGAAATTGATTGTGATAATGTTTCAAGCTCCAAGATTACAAGGGATGGCCCAATTTCTTCCTATATAGTCCGTACCTTAGAGAATCATAATTCAACTGAAGTCAGGAATTCCAGTTATAACTTTTCCCAATTTTTAGATCCCTGTGTACTTTACTCAAATGAAAGTTCCACAAATTCAGATACACAAGAATCTATGGGTTGGCTCTGTTCCAAACAGGTAAAAGACGAAAGCTTGAATGAAGAGAGGGTTTTCAAGATTATTGTGGATGGAAGACTTTTTTTGAATATTAATATGACGTTTGTAAATCTAAGTAATGACACCTTTGCCTTTCAAGATATACTTGGATACTTTGGAGTTAATGAAACTTCGAAATACACTTCCAAGTTTAATCAGGAAGCAGTCTCAATGATAGAAAGACACAGGAGAGATGCTTTGGAATTTTGGAAACTTGAATCTAAGATCAGAAATATGGATAATATTATTATAGATCAAGATCAAGGTCTAAATAGCTCTAATATTGTCCCAGTTCTACCAAAGATGTTCATTTTTCATTCAAAGTTGAATACTAAAAAGATTCAAACTAAAATAGTTTTTCCTTCCGAACAAAAACCAAAGATTATTGGCAAATATTTACATTTTCTACCTTTAAGTGAGAAAAGAAGTGATCTTTCAAAACAAATTTCTAGTATCATACAAACTGGACTTTTATCTGAAAATGTATTTTTTATGGTAAATCCATCTAATAATCGTCTTTCAAATATGGTTTCAAAAGTAAACAACTTTCAAAACGAAGTATTTTCTATGATTTGGATTTCATATTCCACTTTGGTTTTGTCTATTATTGAGAGCATCTTAAGGTCACATTCTTACCAGATCCTTATTTCCTATAGAGCTTTGAAGTTTTTAGAGAGATTTAGATCAAAGAGAGATTATGACATTTCTATAGTAAAATCTAAAAACAATGTTACAAGTGCTGAAATAGAAATCAAAAACAATACAACACCAGTAATATGTAATTTTTCTTTAAAAAAGATCATCATTCAGCCTAGTGAAAATAGTGAGATTCTTAGTCTACTTGGTGAGTTACATAACTTAACTCTTTACAACACAAGTGGAGCAAAGTTTATTGGAATTGGTGAAAGCATCTCCAAGATCTGTTCTATTGACCAACTAAAGGACAAGTCTGATGTTCAAACTCTTATTAAAGATTTGATTTTACCGTCTTTAGATCCAATATCCACCTTGAAAAATGCTGTAGAAACCCTTTCCAAAGTTAAATATAACTCGTCTATAGAAGTTAGACGATCCAACTGGTTTGTTAAACATGTTTGTTCATTTATTTCTCGGGAGCTCATCAAGATAAAACAGTCAAATAACTCGAATGAGGCTCTTCCAACTCTTATAAGAAGCTTAAACCTCATAATTCAATTGAGAGATAGAATCTACTCGAATTCTAGCTTCTCTAAGTGTATTAAGACTGAACCTCAAAGTTCTAAGTTTGAATTCTATAATTGCACAGCTGGTGAATATATTTCCATTTCAGAGATAATTTCTTCAGAGTTGCTTCAATTCTTTGATAAGCAAAATCATCTTTTTAAAAATTTGACTTCTATCAGCCTTGCACAAGAGCTAATATCCTATGTAAATGACCATTTGCAAATCCCTCATCCCTCTGAAGAGCCACCTTTAGGAGGTTTAGGACATCTTTTCAAAAAAGATTTTAATGAAAGCATTATAGGATCAGAAGATCTTTCTAGGAACTCAACTATTTTATATGAAAGAAACAAAACTATTGCATTTGATGTTAAATGGCCAATAATAGCCAATATTTCAGAAATAATAAACTCAAAGAAATTTACATAGACTTAATCATCTTATAAATATTCATCCAATTTCACATTAATATAATTAAAATTAATATGCACGCTAATAATCCAAGAAAGAGAAAAATTTTATATTTTTCAATTATAGCTAATGAGGATTACATATCATCCTCAATTAGTCATTTTATATATATATATTTGCATGCATGCATAATTTGCATGCATGCAAACCATTAAATTTTCTTACTTTCCTGTATTAAGTTTACATTAACCCACTACTTGTTTTTTTTTTGTGAAAATCCTGAAATATTTCATAATAATACTCAACTTTAATATTTTGAATAATAATATTATGAATTTTATTTAACCACATGATATTCTCAAACCCATTAAATTCTAACTCTGTTGCCTCATTTTTTGCTGTGCTAGCCTCCTTTCCTCCTCCTCTAGTTTCATTTCTAACTCTTCTAACTCCCTTAGCTCATTTTTGGTATTTTTACTTCTTTTGCTACTACTGGAGTTTGAACAACAGCCTGAATTTTCGTCTTTTTCGAACTCCTCTTCAATCAAGGAATTTCCCGCAAGGATTCTTGCATTTAATTCACTATCTTCGGTTTTTTCCTTGTCTTTATCCTTACCTTTCTTATCTTTTTTGTTTTTTTTGTTTTTTTTGTCTTTTTTGTCTTTTTTGTTCTTACTGTCCTTCTTGACCTTGTTTGGTTCTTCTTGTTCCTCAAGACCTTGATTGGACTCTTCTTCAAACTCTGACAATTTCCTGCTCTTTTTTTCTTCCTCACCCTTTTCCTTCTCCTTTCCTTTCTTGCTGCAGCAACAACAAGAGCAGCAACCTAATAATTCTAAATCCATATTCTTTTTAAGGCTTTTAGACTTTGACTCTTTCTCTTCAGATACAGAGTCCTCCGGGTTTCTAAAGTTTTGCTCACCATTCCTGTCTGTTTCCTCGTCCTTTATATTATAATCATCCTCTTTTGGTTTCTTACTATTCTTCTTACTGGAACTGCTGCATGAACAACAGCGAGAGTTCTTTTGTTTATTTTCTTCTGTTTCTGATTTCCTCAAGTTAGTATCAACACCAACAACGTCATCCAAAGATTCATTTGTTTTATTTTCTTGATCTTTTTGTTCCTTATTATTATTCTTTTTCTTGCTAGAAGTACAACAAGAACAGCAAGCCGATTTTGGTTTTTCTAGTTCCTTCTCAAGCCTCATCAGCTCTAACTCTTCTTCTGTCATGGAGTTATCCACCATTTTTTGGAGATTTTTATCTTCTTTCTCAGTTTTTTTCTTACCACAGGAACAGGAAGAACAACATCCAGAATCTTGATCGACTTCTAACTCCATATTTTCAATTTCTGACCTAGCAGAGATATATTCCTCATACCTTTTTTCATCTACTAGATTGGTCTGTTGAGTCTTATTATCAGATTTATGTACTTCTTGAGCTTGAGTTTCTTGAACTTGAGGATTCTGGAAAATATTATTTATAACGGTTTCCCTAGTTTTAATTGGATCATTTGAAACATTATCATCAATAATTGGTTGGGCCTGATCTGCCACGACTCCTCCTTGACTCCAGTAAGAATAAAAAGAGTTTTGTTTTAATCTCTTAAGTAACTCTTGACATCTCTCTCCATCTTCTGGAAGAAATGAAATAAAATACTCATTTGGATAAGCAGATAAGATGAAATCTTCATACAATTTACAGAAATGACTATTTTGACTTAACTTATACATACGTGTATAAGATCCAACAGTAGTTTTTGATTCTTTTTGAATTTCATTTATAAATTTTAAAGCTTTGGTTGTATCTATTTCAGACAGATGCCCGTATTGGCCTAAAGTCATGAATATGGTTTCTTCAGCTATAGTGGAAGATACAGTTGTATTTATTTTCTCCTTGCATAGTAATACAGCCTGGTTAATTCTTTTTTTGGTGATTTTAGGTGGGATTCTTCCATTGGACAATACCAACTGTTTTAAAGTTTTTAACACACATACTTGACTCTCGCTAATGTTTTCCTTTGCTGTAACATCTAGAGTTTCGGTTACTCTTGGTTCTACTCTAATACCATAAGCTTGATTAAATAAGCTTAAAGATAAGAGTATAGTTGTTAAGTTTAAGAAAAATCTCAGCATCGTATAAACTTTATTTAAAATAACAAAAATTCTTAAAGTGAGAAAGAGTAAATTCTTTTTATCCCTCTTTCATTCTATATCTTTTTTTTTTCCATATCTTTAATTTAATAAAAAATCCCTCACTTTTTTTCACACGAGTCATACCTTCTTTTAATATATTAACTTTGTACTTGGATTCTAATATAATTATTATTTCTATTATAAGCAGTAATTTATCCCCAAATTCCATCACTCTCTTTATTACTACAAGCACTAAAGTTGTAATATTTTAGTGCAAATGCATTATTTACATGTAATTTACAGGTTGAGGGTTTAGGCGGCAAATTTCTCAGAACAGTACCTTTTTATATATTCAGAAGGGAAAAAAAAACGCAAAGTAAAAGGCATATTAGGGTGAATCAAATTGAAATAAAATCCGACAAAAAGGAAATTTCAATCCCGAAAAACGTTCTAACCGTGAATTTCCCAATAGAATGGGGAAAACAAAATACAATTAATTCACAATGATAGCTTGCTAGAGATAAAAACTCCCGAAGCTCTGCTAAAAACAAATTTCTATAAAAACTGTTTTGCTTTAAAAAAGTTATAAAAAAAGCGATAACAACATAAAAATATTTAAATGTTCTGGAGTGATTGCACCATCTTTAGATATTAAAGAGATGTGGAGCCAATAATTATCGGGGATTCCCCTGCAAACAAATCAGAGTATAAGATAGAAAAATACCACCAGCCAGATTAGGAAAAAATTCAAAATGATAGAATTTGAAATATTCCTAAGTCTGTGGAACAACTTGTTTTGACATTTTTACTCCGTATTTTCTGGATTTCCTTCTCCCTCACCTTGTTTATTACCTTCAGAATCCTCAACTTTAACTTCTTCGCCTTCCCCACTTGGCCCCTCTTCATTTTGGTCATTATCTGAAGGTTCTTGAGGGTTTCCATTGGAGGGATCAGAACCTTCTTTATCTTCAGGCTCAGCTGGGTTCTGGCTCTGGTTCTGGTTCTGGTTCTGACCTTTGCCATTTTTCTCTGATCCAAAACCAAAGAACGAAAGGAGTCTGTCCTTGAGTGATGGGAATTTACCACCCTTTGAGGGGGCGGCAGTGGTAGTAGTGGTAGTTTCATCAGTTTCGGTGGGATTTTGAGTATCAGTTCCTTCTGTGGTTGTAGTAGTTTCTTCGGAATCACTGTTTCCAGACTCTAATACGGATTGTTCATTACCTCCTCTAACTCTTAGTGCATTGGTAGCAACAAAGAACAATAGAAGCACAAAAGAAAAGAAGTAGAATCTCATCTTTCTCTATATTAACTGATCTTTTCAAAAATAGTTAGTAATTAAAGTTCTCAAATTACAATGTAAAATGAAAATAGTGAGTGCCTACCACTTTAATTAATTAGCAACTGTGATGTATCAATAATAGATCACAATTTCAAGTTCTAAATGGTGGCGCTTATTGACAAAAAATAGGCGCTACAGTATTTTATGATTGCCGGCAGATGTTAGTATAGAATTAGATAAGGCAAAATTGTGTTGGAAGTAATGTGAATGGTTTAATAAAATAAAAACATGGATTGATTTGCTAAAAGTAAGAGAGGGGGTACTAAATGTAGACTAGAAATTATTACCCCAGCTTTTTATATAGGTGTTTCTAAAAAAAAATCGAATTTTTATTCAAGAACCATTTTTTTTCCTTAAAGTTTTAGCATGTATTATTATTGGGCGGGAATGTCTCCCCACATGAAAGCAAGGATACATGGGTGAAATAACGGTATAGGATATCTAAAGAAATAGTTTAATATAAGTAAAAATACTAATAGCGTATCTTATGAGGTCGCGATATTAATTTTTAGATAGTGGAGAATATTTGTTTTGTTTTTTGTTCTAAATAAAAAAAAGTTGAATTAACTTGTTAGGAAGAACATATATATATCTGTACGAATATAGAGAACATTTATGTAAGTATATATGTAAGAGTGAAATAATTCAAAATAAAGAGTAAAAAAAACAAGGGGAAAATAAGTTTTAGAATTGATTAAGTGGTAAGAAAATACGAATATAGAACAGATATATTTGTTATAATATATAAAAATAATCAGTTATAAGAGTTAGTAAGATTAATTGAAAATAGGATTTAAGTGGGTATATATAAATTAAAAGTAATTGTGCCACTTCAGGCAAATTGCATGCATGCATGTGCTATTTGTGTCAAATCAAAAGAAAAAAATGTGGCTCCCTTTTAATGCTTTAAGAAGCAAGAAATTGGGATTTTTAGTGGTTTTTTTATTAAGTGTAATATTTTTGGATGTAAATAGAGAGTTGTTTAAAAATGTAAAAAATGGGGTTGGATATATTGTTGAAGCTTCTGAGTCGTCATCTTCTCCCAGTATGACTAGGTTAGATGCAGAAAGAAAGAGAAAACACCCAGAAACGGCCAAATTACCCAGATACCCTATTCCTGGAATGAGATATGACGAGTTATCCGAATCTGATTCCAATGTTCATGGAAAGAAAAAGTCGGGAAAGTCAAAGAAAAAAGTTTCTGGTGCTTCAAAAATTGCTGAGGAGGGAGAAAAAAAGACTTCTAAGAAGAAAAAGACCAAGTCTGGGGTTAAATCTAAGAAATCTTCAAAAAGGTCCACTTCCTCAGGTAGTCAAGAAGAAATTCCTTCCTCTCGTATGGAGAAGCCTGAGAAGAGTAGTGGCACAGACTCAGCTCGTGTTAAACATAAGTCTTCCAGATCTTCCAAACATAAAAGTAGTTCTTCAAATACTGAATCTTCTCCTGAAAGAAGTAGAAAGAGGCATGACAAGTCAAAACTGACAATGAGTGAGTATAAGTCATTTTTACCAGGTGTTAGTTCGATTTGGCAGCATCCAAGTACCAGGAAGACATTTAAGCATTTGAATACAAAATATGGAAATTACTTCCCTAAGATAGCAACTAGGCCATATAGGAAAAGTAACGAATGTTCTTCTCTCTTTGATTCAGCCAAGAAAGCTTATGAAAACAAAGAAATTGTGATTCATCCTGCAGAATTTGTGGGTCTCTCACTTACTTTAGCATCAAAGTTAAGAGAGGTACTTGGACAATATGTTACAATACAAGAATCATGTTTAATGTTGAGGATATTGTTACACTTATATTCTGGAATGAGAACAAGAACACAGTTTTTGAATATAATTGCAGCTGTCTTGCAAAATGATATTTTGCTAGGAAGGATTTCGGATGACTTTGGGATGATTAAGGAGGTAATGTATATTTTAGATTTTCTACTTCAGCTTCCTAAACACAGAGCAGACACAAAATCAATGCAAATGTCTGCAATTGAAATTTCAGAGTTCTTCCATCTAGAGGTTTATCCTAAGGATAACTCATATGAATCTAAACTTCTTCCTATCTATAGAAAGAATGCAGAAGTATTAATGTCTGAGATTGAGAAGAGATTGGGAATCGCTGTGGCTAGGGACGAAATAATGTCGATGATTTATATAATGCTTAACTTTATTGAGGATGACAGAAGTCAGGAACAGTGTACAGAAATAATGTTAGCTGTTATTGGTGCAACTTATACAACCCCACTAAATGCATCTCAAATGATAGAGTTATCAAATATTGCCAAGGATGTATTGGGTTGTAAAGCATCTTCCAGTAATGTAATGAGTAAGGAGCAGATAATTAACATTTTTGGTCCAGAGAAGGATATTGTTGATATGCGACAAACTACTTTGGTTGGAGGTCCTATGTCTGATACACTCCGAATTTGGAAAGAGGTGGGTACTTTAGACTATTTGGGTCGTGTAATTTCTGTAAGATTTAATGATTGCCATGGTCTTAAGGCTTGGAAGCTGAATAGGATTTGCTCAATGATGGAGATAATGAACAGAAAGCTCATAAAAACAGGATCTACTCACGAGATCATTACTCTTGAGGAACTTTGTGGAGCTCTAAGGTATAAGGCCAGACATTCTGGGACTGGTTGGCCTTTAGCCATTAAAGCCACATTACAACAACGCCAAAACAGTTTGTCAGTTAAAGTTGAGAAATTGTTTTCTCACTTTTTGGCACATGAAAAGAGAAAATTGGCATCTTTGGAGGGTTCTAAAAAGAGGAGGAGAGAGGTATTTTATATGGTTCCAGAGTTTTCAAAACCCAGTTTCTTAGATTCGGTTACTCCAAGCTCTCCCGCTAAAGGCATTCCTTCAGCTGACCCCTACAAACCTGATTTCTTCTATACATTTAACTCAATGCCTAGTTGGGTTCAAAATAGGTTCATATTTGCTTCAGCTTTTATGGAGGAGCTTCTTACTAAATATGGTAATTTTGTTCATATATCCCCTGTAAAATTATATAATACATTAGGGGGTAAACTGGATAAGACATCTGATCTTTCTTTGGTTATAAAAGGATTGAGTTTGACTCAGGAACAGTTTAAAGCTTTACCAGCAGCATTTTGTGACTATGAAGAGAAAATGCTGTTTAAACACAACTCAAATTCCAGCCAACTTACTTATGATGAGTTTTTAGAGGCCTTTTATGAATATTCTCTTGCTAAGTATGTTGAAGGAAGATACTTTATAGAAGCTGCTGTTGATGTAACAGAGATTATGGACAGATATTTAACTGCTTCAAATGGTTTAATGGTTGAAATATTTCAACAACTAGTAACTCAGGAAAGGCTTAGTAGAGTTTACCTATTCCAAGCCTTCATTAATAACAGAATCAAAGTTTACTCAAATGAAAATAATATTAATTTTATTACTACTGAGCAGTCAAATAGGATTTTATCAGGTTGTGTGGATAACTCTAAACTTTCATACGTGGCTGAGATGAGAAAATCTTTGAGCCCTACATTCTTTACAGATAACATGATAGAAATCTTGGCAAAGGAATGGTCAGACTATGAAAATATAATCTTGCCTCAGGTTTTGAATTTAAACTCTTCTGAGGAGAATATACTACAATCCATTTATTCTAGTGGAATTACTTTTGCAGTGTTATCTATTGATGGATGGGAGCTTTTGTTAGATCCAACAGTCTATCTTCGAAACTTAGCCAATGGAGTGAGTTTGTCTTTAAATTATGTGACCAACTCTTTACAAACAACGGGAACTAAAGAAAACAGGCTAATATTCATCTATTATTGGCTACAACAATACTTTATCTATAAGCTTAGAAAAATTCCCAGATTTAACTTAGAAGAGATAAGAACTTTAGTTGAAGCTCTTAAAGATCAAGAGGATTTATCCAAAGACATGATTCAGACAATAATTCCAACAATTTCAGATTTGGCTCTATCTAATGATTTAATTGAGGATTTCAGCTATGCATTAGAGGCTTATGCATTTTATGAAAAGTACTTTATCTTTGCAAAAAATCTAGATTTAGAAGGAAGTTTTGCCACTGATATTGGAGTTGTGAATGGAAAGCTTTACATTCCAAGCTATATTTGGAGTTTTATAAAAGACAGAGATGATGATGTTAATTCAGATATCGATAATTTAAGCATAATTCATTTCTCAGAAACCACCTTGGCATACTTTACAAGAATGTTTGTAACTCAACCACATAACCAAGATTTCTTTATCAGAGTATTGGAATGGGCTAACAGACAAAATATAAATGATGATTCCATCTTTTCAATTGCTTTGCTTAATCTTCAGGATTTCCAAACTTATATACAACACAACACTAAATTTGGGTACAATCTTCTGGCCTTTTTAATTCCTTGGGTAGATCATTATCCATCAAACTATCACTTTAGGAGGCTAAGGTCTCTTCCCACAGGTACTTCCCCTGGCTTCTTTTCTCCGGAAGAGACCAAAGAACCGGAGGTTCAGCCACCAAATAGATCCAATGAAATCTTGTCGGAGATCGAAAGGCTTAGTTTGGAACATAAAAATATTATGAGTCAATTGGATAATCAGATGATCAAGGAGGAATCAGCCATGTTAGTTGTTGAGAAAATTAGGAATGATATCTATATTCTGCTTTCTGAACTTAAATCAGTTTCCTCTCAATTGGTTAGTTCTGCAGTAATGATTCTTTCCAATAGGAAAATTACTCCATTTATAAATACTACAAATGTGAGACAATTAAATGAAATGGGTTTAAAGTTTGGAGAATATGGAAATATTATCTTTGACGAAAGGATTGCAGAGAAAGGTCTTACTGGGTTATTCGTTCCAGCTTTAGTGCTCGGGAATATTAACTTGGAAACTGGAATTCTTGAACAGCCTCCTCCAGGTTTTGATCCAGAGTTCTCCTGCTCTACTCAAAATATCAATAGAATGCAGGCTTTCAGGCTTTGGTGGAACTCTGTCTTACCAAAAATGGCTTTCCACTGTTCTGATCCTCTTCTTTCCAGGGATCTTCAAAGCGTCGAAAATCTTTTGCCAATATTTACTAAAGTGGGATTTTCAATGGATAGCTCCCTCATTTCAAGCTCTCTACTGGAACTTACAACTTCCTATCCTTTCCCTATGGATCTAAAATCCATGACTGCCATTGTTGATTCTTTTCTTAAAGATGAGGAGATTATCTTCTTAACCTTGAATTTACCAGTTGACAGCTTAGAAAATGCTTATCGGGATTTGAGAATGATTGAAGGTTTCTACAATAAAAAGGCAACTGTGCCTTTGCTGGATATTCCTACAGCTTTTTCTTTCACTCCTAATTTAGAGATTCCAGGAAATGATAACTTGGATAGAACGCAAGGTAACTCTCTTGCTAGTGCCAAAGTCAATTTTCTCGACTATTTAGAAAGGATCACGGTGGAGTATTTTGCATCTTCTCCCAGAAGAATGCCAACAATAGGAATTCCAAGACTCACAAACTTGGCTATGAACTTCTCAAGCAACTTTGACCAGTTGGTTTTCCTCATATCATCAATCTTTGGCCCTATGAGTCCTTACATATCCGCTCCGTCTATTGGAGCTTCTGCTGCACATCTTGCAGATTTCTATATAATGAAAATACCATTCTCAGAAATTATTGATGATCAGTATATAGAAAGAGAGTTTAAAAATAGTTTACTGGAATTTGGTTCTCCTCTTGGAAAAGTTACTTTCACTCAAAACAATCTTGATGATAAAATACTGAATTTCAGGTGGAATTATCTCTCAGATCACTTTTTCCAAAACGATGAGAAGTACTTTACCTCCTTCTTGGTTATGGCAGAGCTCATCCAAATTGCTCTCAACTATGCTTCATCTAAAACTGGAGTCTTTGTCAGTCTTAACAGTGAGACTCAAAGACAGATATCCTTCTCTTTTATCACTGGACAGAATCTTCTTGAAGTTTTTAGAACTAACATTGATCTTTCCAACCAGAATTTGAGTTATTCCTTGGAAAATAAGTTCTATTCAGTTCTGGCTAAATCTTTTAGCTTCATAATATCCCAGTTAAGACCTTTCCTAGACAACTCTGATAACAGAAGTCTGGCTGAAGGAATTCTTCAGAACGCCATTTCAGACATTTATACTAAGGGATTTTATCCAGAGAATGTGAGACACGAGTTGATAAACAGAATCACTTTATTTATCGATTTTGACTCTGATAAATATCAAGCTATTTTCAGCGATTTGGAGGTTTCTCTTAATTCCAGTAACATTTCACTTCCAAAAAATCTCTCCTCTCACCCATCAGTAATCGCTCAGAGATTCTTGACACAGAGGTCCGAAGCAAATTTACTTTCTGGACAAAATTTTGTATCCAGAACTCCAATTTGTAACTTTGTTCTGACATTTGCTCATTTCCTTACTAAAGTTCTCGATAAACCTCAAAATAAAAACAAAATTGGCAATTTTGATTCGTTCTATTACTCTAATTTGGATATCTGGTCAGATGTATGTGGAGTTAACAAACTTGAATATGTGAATTACAGATCTGTTTTTCTTTCAATCATTAAGAACATTTCATTCAAGCTAGGAAGTCCTTTGAGTCAGAATGAGATTAACAGATTTACTCTTTTAATGGATTTCTTCAACCAAAACATCAGGGAAATCATTCTTAAACAAAATCCAAGTTTCTCCAAAAGTGATTCTAATGAAATCATTTTTTCTGATTTAAATACCTGTTTGGCAGCTATAGAGACTTTCTTTACAGAGAATGATCTTAATATAGATGAAATACAAATAAGTAATTCCGAGTCTTTGGCATTCACTGACTACTTTACAAGTTCTCATTTTTATCTATTTTCAAAGGAGGAAGAGTCACAGTCTAGAATTAAGTACAAAAGTATGTTAGAGAATCTGTTTATTTCAAACATACAAAGTGATCTGGAGAATATCCCAGGAATTAAAAGACAAATTTCAAAAAATTTCCTCTCAGATGAACCTTTAAACGCATTTATTGATTCAAATAACATCCTGATGGAGAAACTTTCTGATCTTTACAAAAAATTACCATTTAAATTTAAAGAAAGAAAACTCAAATCTGGTAAAAAAGAGCAATCATCTATCACTTTCTCTTACCTAGACGTAGAAAAAGATCAGTATAAAGATAATTATGATCTTGAAGGAAGCTTTTTACATGGAAAGAAAATAGCTTGTGTTAACAGAGCCGTATTATTCCAACATTGGTGGCTTCTTGTCTGGCCAAAGATACCATTCTACACCAATGATTTCGTCTTAGGTGAGCTATTATCAAGATTGGAAATTCTTACTGAAGCTTTTCAAAATGCCTGCATGTTTACATCCTCAGAAATTATTTTCAGTTCCATTGGAAAGTTAATTGCTGGTATTTCTGGAGTCTCATTGAAGAAAAATCACATATATATCATGATAGAAACCTTTTTGGATTTTGAAAATAAGGCTTTGGAGTTCTCAGGAGCTAAGGATTTGGAATCAGCTTATTCTTTTGATATTGGTATGCTCAACTCTATGTTTTCTATTGAACACAAAATCCCTCCTATTCCAATTCCAAAAGGATATATCAAAGTTACTTTAATATCTGACTTGAACAATCTTGCTCAGTACTTATTCAGAATCATATCCGAGTACTTTGCAGCTAGTCCACGTAATTATCCTACTATACTAATTCCAAATACATTATTTCTAGCTGAACATTTTGATTTGGAAAAAGAAAATTTGACTTATATTATATACATATGGAGTGACTTAGAATCAGAAAACAGTATTCGTAGCTTTTTCCAAGCCCCAACAATTGGTGCCAGTTTTGAGGATTTGGCAGATTTCATTATTGAGAATTTTAAATTGAACTTTCTTAATGTTGGTTATTCCATTCATTATCTTCAGTTCTTCTCAGATCCTCTTTTCTCAACTTTCTTCAAGTTTGGCAGTCCTTTGTTCAGAGTTAAGAATATCAATCTGGAAGTTAGATGTTCCAGAGAAGAAGAGAGCTGTAATCCTTTCATACCCAAATTCGCCCTCTCTGATTCAAGACAAAAACTTTTAGAGGAAAATCTCAGCTTAATTATAACCAAAAGCTTTACTTTAACAT
Organism: Cryptosporidium ubiquitum; assembly: GCF_001865345.1. Classification (NCBI taxonomy): domain Eukaryota; phylum Apicomplexa; class Conoidasida; order Eucoccidiorida; family Cryptosporidiidae; genus Cryptosporidium; species Cryptosporidium ubiquitum. The sequence continues at coordinate 319,384 of NW_021639816.1, read as the reverse complement.
CTAATAAGATGCAATTGCCTCCAGATTCTGAAATCTTCAAGTTCTTCTTCGTATCAGATGTAGCTGATGCTATAATGCTTGGCATTAATGTTTTGGATGCTGTCAGAGTACTTGGATTTGGTGATCATAAACTTCAAGTGAGTATTATGGAAATCAACAAGTTTTCAGTTTTATTCTCCAAGATTTTCTCAAGGATTTTCTCATCTCTTTTAGAGTCTTTCAATGCTTACACATACTTTAAAAAACCTGCTTTGAATCTCAACTTTAATCAAATGAAAACACTCTCAGCGAAAAATTTTAACTTAATGTCTCAATTTGCTTCAGAATTAATGATTTTAACAGTATTAAGTAATGATGAACTTAAAAAATTCTTCAGTTTAATATACATTGATGATCTCTTTGCAGTAGAAACCTATCAAGCTTTTTATGGAATTACAACTTCAGATTATACAAGAGGTATGATTACAGTCCACAACAAGGCTAAACAACTCACAGTTCATCTCCAAATCATCCAATTCAACTATTTATATTGTTTCATTCTATTCCTAATACATATTTTTGCTAGAGCTGGATTATCCCAACTACATATCTCCTTCAGGTATCATTATCTACTTAGTTTTGAGAATGTAATCCGAGCAACCATCATTTCAAATCAAGAAGGAGTAGCAGGAGCTGTCTTTGCACTTATTTCACATAAAGACAGGTTCTCCCTTGGAAATTTTACTCTGGATAAGTTTAAGCAGGTCTATTTATACTTCAAGAATCATGTTACTTCGTTCTTTAATGGAATCCCTATACAATTGGTATTTGCTTCCTCTGAGGCTCTTATTCCTTTCATTAAATCTTTTGATGATGCTACTAAAAATGTCAAGTTGGATAGTTTCACACCAGTAACATATTTGAATGAGTTCCAAAGTAAAAACTTCCCATACTATTTTCCCAAGTCCCAGTCTCTCTCTCCATCTTTTATGATAGAGGACATTCTTAACAATAATTCTCATCGTAATATGGCCCTCCTTAACTTTCAGGAAACCTCCTTCGTTACTGGTAGCTTTTTCAGTCCTTGGGTACCATTCTTGATTGGATTAGAAACTGTGAAACATTCATATATAGAATCTGAAGCTTCTGATGATCGTCTACTTAACACTGATCCTGGCCATGTTTATCTCAGAAGAAAAATTAAATCAATCTATACTTTAAATCAGAATTTGGATTTAACTCTTGAATATAATTCCTTAGTAGATCTTGGATCTGCAACTCTTGAATCCGGAATTATCTCCTACCAGAATGATCAAAATACTCAAAACGAAAATCAATATCAGAATAGCCTCAATGGATTAAAAGTTTCTGTCTTGAACAGAGCAGTGTTATTCAGAGAATGGTTTATTCGAGTTTGGGACACCTCACCAGCTATTAGTAGAGATCCAATTATCATTGAGTTTTTGAATGACTTTGAATCCATTATCAAGATTTTTAATGCTCCATTAACTCAAGTATCAATCATTAGCACTAATTTGATTTCTTACTTTGTTTCTAAAATGGGAATATATTTAGATCGGATAATCCCTCCCATAATCAATGAATATATTAACTTTGAAGAGAAAATGGTGACTGAATTTGGCTATAAAGATCTTTCTGAGGTTCTGGAATCTGGTGTTGCTGGTCTTTTACTCTTTAGTTTACCAATATCTGATCCCTTACCAAGAAATAAATGTCATATCAAAAATAAGGTCTGGGGTAAAGGATTAGATTCTTTTAAACGCTTTCAGATCCTTGATTATGCCACTCAAAAACTCACAGAATACCTTTCAACAGTTCCAAGATCAGCTTTAACTATCAGTATTCCAGATGTAAGTATTATCCTGGACAATTTTTCTGAAAACCAGCCAGAAATAACTAAATGTGCTATAGCAGTATGGGCAAAAGACCGTCCTGATCTTATCTCAGCTCCTTCATTGGGACTGGATCCAGATTCAATATTCGACTTTATGGAGTCATTCCTTTCTACCCGTAGGTTGGATCAAGACAATTTTGAGATATCACACATTTACCAACTTTCTTATGGTCTATTGGACGAATATCCAATTCAAGATTTCTTTTACAATTACAATGCTTTCTTTGTTCTGAGAGGGTATGACAGCTTCTATAATGAAGCAGTTGGTCCTTTAATAAGTGACAAAGCTACTCTGGATGCAATCACAGATGTCCTAAAACTCATTTCTGCTAACGTATTGGATACTTATGAATTCAACTACTATTCAGACAATGATCAAGATGACCAAGTAGAAGTAAAAAAGAAAGGTGAATTTTATGTTGATCTTTCTAATTCTTTAGACTATAAGACTTTTACAATCCGTATGCTTATGGGTGTTTCAGAATCATTTTCAACTAGAAAGCTATTTCAGAGCATTGGAGCTTTGAATTTACCTAAAGATCTAAATAAGATTTCTTCAGATTTTATTAGAAAGATCTCAGTTCTTAAAGTATGTGTATATGAATACTTCTTTGAAAACACATATGAGTTTTTATTTGGGAAGTTAAATATATACATTCAGAAATCAGGGTACAAGCTTACACAACATGAAACATTTAATCTTTTCCTTAATCATATCTTTGTGTTATTCTCCAAAAATCTGGTTTCAGATTTAAAATTAATCTCAGATTGTTTCTCAGAATACAAGTTTCAACAAAGACCAAACTATTTCTCGACAATCCCAGATCTTGGACCTGTTTCCCAACAAACTGGTTTAGTTATTTCAGCTTTTAATAATTTCAAAACTGAGGGACTTGAAACAGCTTTTGTTCCCCAAATAAATCTTTTAGTCTTTTATTTAAAGTCTCTCAATTCTCTGATAAACCACCCAGGAAACAAGTTTATCCTTTCAATCCCAGCTTCTATTAACTTTATGAGTACCAATATGTTGCTAAGACTTTCTGGATGTGATCTTATAACTGATAATGGATTTAGTTGTCTTGCTGGGACTATAATGAACTCTCTTATTGATTTAGGATCAGATGTTGGGAATTTAACACAAGAAGCACTTAAAGAGATATTGGCATCTTTATTTAAAATAGTTGGAGAGATATCTTATGCATCTTATACTAAGCTGGATTCAGAGATTAAATATATTGATCCAATTAAGAATAGATCTCATTTGGCGAGTAACTTGAGTTATTATAATTCAAATCTTCTTTCAATATTATTTGGTAACTTAGAGAATCTTGAAGAAATCATAAACAGTGAGTTCAGACAGAAATTTGTTAATATTACAAGCCTTTCTAAATCTTTAAATGATTCCTACAAACCTGATCATTTGACTAATACACAGCTATTACATATATTAGGAATCTACAATAAAGGATATTTCTGGAGCTTAAGTGATAGACTATATAACGTTCCTGCCTTCTTCGTGAAAAGATTAGCAACAAAAAATCCATTGAATTTAGATGAATTCTTTGACCAAATGGGTGTTTCCGGTATCTTAAAAGTAATGAATAGTGTCTTCCCAACTCTTTTAAAGGTTTCTGTATTGAAGAATGGAGATATTGAAAGCATAAACAACAAGTTCAAAAAAACTAACATTGTTATAGCAAACAGAGCTGCCATGTTTCATTCTTTTGTCCATATAACAACTTATCCATATTCTGGTGATGGAAATTCATGTGCAATTCTTCCAGATGAAAGAAGTAATAGAAAAGGGATCTCACTGGAAGAAAGTATCCGTTTCTTCTCATCTTACAATGGTCAGGATGTCCTAGGATCAGTTTTTAAAATCTGGAAATATTTTAATAATATTGAATTCTATAAAGCTTATCAACTGTTGGATGCCTTCTATGCTATAGAGAAACGTTTATTTGGGTTGGATGCTTTGAAGGGAACTCCTCACAGTGTTTACTCTGATGCAAAAAGAGTTTTTGAAATACTGAGGTTGTTCTTGCCTATAATCTTGGATTTGGAGATTCCTGAATACGAAGGTGAGGAGGCTAAAAACTTAGGAAGAATAATAATGTTACTCGGAAGAAGGTTCTTTACTGAGGTGGATATTAAAAATGAGCTTACTTTGGAGAAATCTATAAAGATTGCGAGACATTTCTGGCCATTAGAATGGGATTACTATTTTAGCACATTAAAACGTTCTAGTGTTGGGTATTATGCTCAACTATCGGTTTTGGAAAACCTAAAAAGTATTAGAAGAACCCCAAAGCTGGCACAAGAGTTTATGTCTTTCGTGAATGAGTATATCTATGATGGCATGGGTTCGGATCCCGGTCTAAGGTATTTTTCGGATTACAAGAGAGTTTTTGTGAAAAGAGAGAAATTCCTTAAGAAGGCATTTTCGAAGCCTTTTGTGTGTTCTGAAGAAGATCTTCCTTGGGTTCATCCTAGAATGGAATATTCAGGAATATCTTTTCCACAGTTCAACTTTATGATGTATGTTATAACAGCGTGGAAGACTTATGTTGAGTCGGTAATCATTAAGAAGGCATTAAATATAAATGGAAGAAAATGGTCGAGGATTTTGAAGGAAGCAAGACCGGGTCTGATTTCGATTTTAGATTCTTTTTCACGTGGTAATTCGTTGGTGTCTCCGAGCTCATTATCTTTGTTTACCAATTTGGCTTACAAATTATTAGGTGAAGGAAACTCGAATGCATTCCCAAGTAAGGCCGATATAAAGAAACATTTTGAAGTTTTTTTGACTGAAATCCAAAGATTTTCTAGAATCAGACATCCAGGGACTATTAGTACTTCTTTCATGTGGCCAGCAATAGATTGTGAGGCTTCAACATCTTCGCCTGCATTAAAGGGAGATACTGATATGATAATGGTTGTTCCTGGACTCACATTCCCTATGGTTTTGAATAACATAAGTAGCATGGACAGATCGGCAAGAAAATCCTCAAAAGCATCCAAAACAAGGGAATTGTTGATAGATTCTTTAGGAGAATTTTTTTCAGATCATCATGAAGGATACTTTGACCCAGAGGACAATGAATCCGAACTTTTTGGGTCTGAGACAGATGAAGGTACGGATGACCAAGTTCAGGAGGAGATAAGAAAGGGAATTAAATTGGAGGATTTAACTGATCACGAAGATGACAATTCGTCTTTGGCCACTGACAACGAGTAAATAAAGTTCAAGACAAGGGAATATTCTCAACTATATAGATTCGACTATACCTATTTTCAGTCTTACAATTCAGTTTGTTTAGTTAGTTAAGTTGATTTTTATTTGAAAATATTTAAATTTCTAGGGAATATTTGATTTAACACACCTCGTTTCAAGTCGTGATTTGACTAGTATTGTGATATGTTAGGCGCGTACATGCAAATGCAGCATGCTTGTTGGATTATGTAAAATGAAAAAAGAAATGAGAAAGGGCGGGAAACTTAAAAGAATAATTAATTAATTAGTTAAGTATTAATTACCAGTTAATATTTATTTGACTAAGTTGGCTTGGTTTCCTGCATGGGGCGGAGGCCAGACACTCTCCTCCCAAGTCCTACTACATCGGTAGGATCAGTAGCAAAAGGAGAGGAAACAGAAATGGTGGGAGAGGGAAGATTAGAGATATTGCCACTGTTATAACAAGCCCTTAAAGACTCCCTGGAAGTGTTAAAGTAGTCAACAATAAAAGTACAGAATTCTTTCCAATCAATAAGCCCATCTCGATTGGTATCAATCTCATCAAGAACAGAATCCCATTCAGTATATACACCCTGGTTAGATGATGGGAGAATAGTCCTGTAGTTTACTTCATTACCAGCAGAAAAACTTTTTGTAATATTTGAGAGTAATTTAGACTTTTGTGCTTTAAGTAATTGCTTAAACTCTTCTCTTGTAATTTTTCCTTGATTATTTCTATCAATTTTCATAAAAAAAGACTTCAACTGTCTGATTTCATTTTGTCTCCAAATATGGCAAGCTGATATAAACTCGCTATAGGATATGATTCCATTACCATCAATATCCATAGCTTTTATGATCATTGATGATTCTCTGGATGATATTCCTAATTTTTGTAATCCACAACTTAATTCTGATACTGACAATACTCCATCATGGTCAGTATCAAGTGATTTAAAAACACTGGTTGCCATGTTAATTTGAGTTGTATCTAATGCCAATTGGTGGGATAACATATGTATCAATATATGTCTCAATTCTGACTGTCTTGTATATACTTTTAAGTGGGCCAGTAAAGGCATACCTATATCTACTTCACAGTAACTAGAATGAGAAATTGAAAACCAGTCATGGCTTAAAGCTTCATCTACACTTATCCTTTCCCTTGGATTCTTCTCGAGTAATTTTCCTAATAATGACTTACATGCATTTGAAACACATGTAATTTCGGAGATGGCGGGGGCGCCAAAGCAGATATTATGCCTGGTTTCTGCGCGCGACCTGCCACAAAAAGGGTGGCGCCCAGTAATGATAGAATACATGATGACTCCCACAGACCATACATCGAGGCTATAGGAGAAGGGTTCTCCTTTAAGAATCTCGGGGGCAGTGAAATCCAGGTATTTTGAGTAAGAAGTTGAGGATTCTTTTTGCTGTTGGTTTTGATGTTTATGTAGGTTTGAGGATTCCTTTAGATGAGAACCATCAAGATTTGAGCCAAGATTCCGATTTGCGTTTAGGCTTGGATTAGAATTTTGGTTTGAGCTCACACCAGAGATGTTAGTAACTTCATTTACATTATTTCGGCAGGGATTCGAAAATAAAGAGTTTTGGGCGTGAGTTTGAGTTTTGACAGAACCCTGGTTCAAATAAGAGGAAAGCGAGGAAGTAGGTAGCGATTGCAGTGATGACTCTAAAAATGAGTCAGTACTTGGGGTGGATGATGAATCCAGAAGAATCATTTCGTCAGAGGAAAAAATTTCAGCTAGTCCAAAGTCAACAAGCTTAACAGAAGTATTTCCACTTCCAAAAGAGTTAGTTAAAAGTATATTTTGTGGTTTCAAATTTTTGTGTACAACCCTCTTTAAATGTAAATAACGTATTGCCAATAATATTTGTTGAATTATGCGTGAAACATGAAACTCTGAAAAGCGGAATCCTGACTGAATCGCATCTTGCAAAGAGTGAAATAAGTTCCCTCCAGCACAGAATTCCAATATAAAATAAAGATTTAGCCTGTCCTCATAAACCTCATAAATATGCACAAGACCAGGATGATCTAACTGCTTTAAAATTTCGACCTCATGATCTATTTCATCCAACTTTCTGCGGCATTTTACTTTATCAACAATCTTACACACTCTTCTTTGTCTTGTATAATTCTCAGTTACAAGAAATACCTCACCATAAGTCCCTGCTCCTAATTGATAATGGAATGTATATAAATCATTGATATCATCCTCATGTACTAAATGTTTACGTATTGCTCTATTTTGTTGTAATTCTCCATTAGCCCTTACAGAACTGAAATGTTTTTGTCTTATTGTAGTTAATACACTTAAATAATATTTGAGAAAGAATGGAAAGCTGATCAACATTCTGCTCTCTGATGCATTGCTATCCACTGTCAACTTTGAGTTTAAGCGTATACTTATTTCATTAGCAACTACTTTTCTGTTTATAGGAGGTAATGCCAAATGCTCCCCTAATGTTGTCAATAAATCCAGTAATTCTTCAATTGTTAAATTACCATCACCATCCAAATCAAATTGTTGAAATGATTGTAATGCTGATCTTACAAAACTATCTTCTGTTGATAGTACTTTATCTATTTTTCCTCTTAATTCCATAATATCTCTTTGAGTAAGTATTGCTTTTTGAATTGGTTGTCCTGTTAAAATATTACACTCTCTACTATCATTATTGGAAACTCCATCAATACTTTCCTCACTTGTTATTCTTACGCCGGTTCCATCTCCTCCAGCAGTATTTTTGCGATTAATATTTGACACTAAGCCTGTAGATGATGATGAAGAAGAAGCCCCGCATGATCCTGAATCCACAGAGGAACTTCTGTTTTTTGATGTACGTGATCCACGTACTATGGAAGCTAGAACCTGTCTGATCCCCCTGCCACCATTCATTCCTTTAATTCCTGAGTACTTTCTCAGAACCGATTCTGCATGCTCACTTTTACATTCTAAAAGTCCCTTAAAATCTTTTAAACTGCAAACATCTGTACTCAATGTCCAATTTGGTGAACTATTCCCCACTCTCTCTGCCGATAAATCATCCAAGTGAGCATTTGGTGTTAATAAACCTCTATTCATGCTACCCATACTACCATTATTTCCAATACAAGAACCTCCTCCTGAAACAAGATAGGCCCTATTTTCATATGAGGAACTGGAGCCAAAACCACTTCCAGATCTACCTTTGTGACTATAACAGCTGTGTGATGTACCACCTCCACCTGATACTGAGGAATTCTTTTGTATATAAGAGTTCTTTGGTTTTGCTGAAGCTGTATGGTTAGTTAAACTAGATTCTGAAGATAAGCTAGATCTCCTCGAATTCCTTCTACTTGAGGTGGCTACTGTCATTTTTAAACTCTTATTTTATATTCTTGATTGATATTCCCAATTCCTACTTTATCTTCCTTATCTTAAATTTGTCATTTATTATTTGTGTGCCAAAATTACTATACGCTTTGTGTGATCTATCTATTACCCGTAATACCTTTAATATTTTCTATATAAGCCTTCACTTTTGTAAATTTATAATTTAAATTAAATATAATAAATATTAAATTTATATATATATTATTTTTTTTTCTATTTAACCCCCTTGTTAATTTATTTTATTCATAATTTTCTCTTATTTTTCTATGTTGATGGCACGTACTGTTTTGATGTTACACCTCCATAAGTACTCCACCAATTTGGAAAACATGGTTCTCTTTTTAATTCGCCTGTCTCCTTTAAATACTCAAATCTGCCAGTTTCTGTACGTATTTGCCAGTCTCCTACCCCATTATTAATTGTAAATAAAGATCCCCCAGATTTATACATCAGCCAAGATCCGCTGTTTGCATCACAATCCTCTTCCCTCACAGATCTGCTAAGGTTTAATGAATAAGTTAACACTTGATTATAATTTCCTTGTTTTTCCTGACATTTTATGATCGTTAATCTGTAGATTCTATTTTTAGATCTACTTTTAACAAAACTCAAATACTTGTTATCGTCTTCTATTATCGTAATTTATTAAATTAATTATTTCTAAATAGTAGGATTTTAATTTTATTCAGTTAACTTACCTTGAATACTTGTGCTAATTCTGACAAAAGGAATGTTTGTTAACTCTATTAAATCTTTTTCCAATGTATAGCTACTAAAACCGCACATGTAAACCACACCTTGATCCTGAAAAAACCCTTGCAAATTGTTGTTGCTGTAAGTATACAAGCTTCCAAGACAAGGTTGAAAAAGTGGTTTGAATGTTTCTTTCGATTTCGATGAGCTTTGTTCTACCCAATTCATATACCAATATGAAGGTAAAGTTTTTTTGCCAATTGCAATTACGTTGGAAGTATTAATCTGACCAATTTTTGCCTCTGAGCCAATCTTAGATTCCTTAAACTCAATTAACTTTGGTTGATCATAATCAAATTTGTCTTTTGTAGTTGAACTCTCATCCGAAAATTGTATTGTATTATCTATTTGCCTATTGTTTCCCAAAATATACACAGATCCTGTCTTGTTATGGTAACCCCAGTATATATATGTGTCAGAGGAAACATTCCAAAATAACAACCCATTTAAATCATATTTTGTGGGAAACTTGCTTGAATAAAGACAAGTTGGAACCGAATTATTTGTCGGACTCTGAACAGTGTAGATTTCTGTTTCAGTCTTAGTAGTAGAAGCTGTCGTAATAGCAGAAGGTCTTTCGGTAGTAGTAGTGGTTTTAGTAGTTGTAGTAGTTGTACTTTTAGAACTTTGAGACTTGTTTTGGCTAGAAATCTCATCTCTTGGGAGGTAAATTGAGTTATTGGTATTCTTATCCTTCTCACCCTTGGGAAAATTAATATTTATGTCAAATATGGAGCTAGAAACTAACTCACTTTCTTTATTCAAATTACGGCCACAAAAAAATAATCCTATGCCCAAATTAACCAACAAAATGATTACCAACAATAAATATATATGAGAAATCCCATCATTTGAAAATAATCTCTCCAGTAAAATCTTTAATTTCCCCCTAAGCTTCTTTCCAGAATTATTTTCATTTATCATACTTTTACCATTTATCTAACTTAACAGCTCAGAAAATAAATTAATAAAAAATAATAATTAAGAATATATATACAAGTTATCTAATTGTCATAAAATTGCTAATATTTTCAAAAACCTGAGGTCCGGGATAGTGATTACATTTTTTTTTACATGCATGCAATTTTTTCCCTCCCCACATTACGTGTTCTATATATAATATATTGCATGTAAACTACATACAAAAATTTTTTAAATTACGTGGCATTTTATTTAGTAGAGAGATAATTATTCCAATAATTTATTGGGCCAGCAATATTGGGTAAATTGTCGTTTGGATTTAATAATTGAAAAATAATATTGTTTTGCTTTTTTTTTATAGTAAAGTTGACAAAATGATCTCCAGGACCGCTTTCTTTTAATAAGTATGATCCAATCAAGTCTAACAAATCATTCGACATGTATAAAAGTATTGCCTCTGAAAATGCAATTGCCGATGTCAATGTATCCCAATTGGACTCTGGAAAATCTAAATTTGACCTTTTTTGTGTACCTAGCTCCTTCCCTGAAAACTCTTTAACCTGATCTAAACTAAAAGATGATATAGATCCCTGCATAAAGAATCCCCTGTTATGGCATCCCCTGATTAAAAGAGGAGTAGACCCAATGAGCATTTGAAAATACACTGAAACCCACGAAAAATTGTGAGTATTTCTACATGAAATAGATTTAATCTCAACCCTATTTTCAGGGGATAAATTTGAAGAATTAAAATTATCGGATAAAAACACCCTACAAGGAGGGCACATCCTCTTCTCCATATTTTCTGTATTTGTATTGTAAATCTTCTGTTCCCAATTCTTATGACATAAACTATTTCTATGTTCCTCTTGCTTACTTCTTTCTTTAGAATTGCCATATACATGTTGCTTTCTTACTGCATCTATCTCACACCTTCTTACCAACTTCAAATCTCCAAAGAATATTTCATCCACAACAAAGCAAGAATCCGCCATTTTCAAAACTGCATCCGGATTTAATCCCAACCCTATTTCACTCCGTGTCAAAAAAGTCTCAAATTGAAATCCCACACTCGGAAATCCTTCATTTATATTAATTGGAAGCATTTTTATTGGGGAAATCTTTCTCACCTCCCCTTGATTGTCAACTCTCAACTTTGTTGAAACCATAATGTCTGCATTTTCAGAATTTGAAGAGCCTAAAGCAAAATCTATTAGCCTTCTCAAACAAAACCTATCTGCAAAAATATTCACCTCCTGACACCTTTCGTAACCAAAAATCTTGCTCAATAAGTCATAATGCGTTGCCGGAGATATTGAACATGGCTTTTGAGAGTAGGAAAATCTACACTTCAAACTGCTCAAATTGTCCTCTGTTTTCAAAGATCTTGGTAGTGCAGGCACTATAATAGTGTCCATATATATTTCTTCCCCATTTTCTTCCGCTTTACTTAGTTCCTCATTACTCATTCTAGTTAATGATGGTATCGTTACTGAATAAGAGGCCAAATGTTTAATAAACCTTATTTTTGGACTAAACTCTCTATTTTTTTCAAGTTTTCTCTCAACCAATGCCTTCACATCATCAAAATTCAACAGAAACTCCTTTGAATGCATCCCTTCTCCTATCCTAATCTCAAATAACTGAATTTTTCTTTCTTTTTCTATTTAACTAGGGCCTGGTCAATTTGTGCATTCTGGCGCCAAAGCTAGTCATTTTTTTATTTGGATTATACTGAAAGTTATTATCAATGTGAAAAAAGACAATTTGGCGCCAACTCTTTAAACTAGTTAATTATTTTTTTTTTTATCAATTTAGGACATGTAGTCAAATAATGACCAGAGAACTGATGAATAAACATAAAAGAATTTTCTTTCATAAAAGTGTTTTATTAGTGTGCTTAATACTGATAATACCTTTTAACCTAAATACACCAACCCAGGAAATGTTTCTACAATATGAATATTCTTTTTCTAATATTCGAGATAACTATACAAGAATAGAAGTGGTAAGAGGGTCTGAGTCTGTGAGAAAAATGAGAGAGGCTCTCCAGATGTCAATATTTACTTATTTTATTGCACAAAAGAGACTTTCTGATATTCGTGTTTCAGGATTCGGTCTTGATTCTAATGAATATCTATTTGCTGAGGAATATTATAGGCGTGCATTGAACAATTTGAAAATTGCTAAAGATAATTGGGAAAACAGTATTAAAACTTCTCCAATTTTTTCATGCAGTAACGAGCATATTGGTGGCAATGGATCTAGGGGAATTAATTACGATTTAAATTCTTTATTTTTATTACCAAGAGGGTATTCTGGAGACAGAGGAGTTGACTTTCAAATGGATATATATGAAGATGTTGATCCTTCTTATTTACCGCCTCCACCCCAGAAAAAGCTTAATAAAGATATTATCAACAACTTAAACTTAGGTTTTAAATTCGAAAACCTTCCAGCAAAGTTAAGTAAATCTATTAATGATAGAGAGAATAGCAAGAAACAAAATAGGTTTGGAAATAGAGGTAGTCAAATCAAAAATATTCCCAAATCTATTCCAACCTTAAAAAATTTTAGCTTCAATACTAATAAATACAGCGACGATTTTTATAGTATAGACAAGATTATGGGTAATCCTGAACATGATTATTCTTCAGGCAAAACTGATGAGCTTCTTAATGACATTTCCCCCAGCATTAAGTTTGGTAATTTTGATTTTCAGAATTCTAAAGACTTGTTAAATTCTAAAGACCCATTAAATTCCAAAGAATTGTTAAATTTGAAATTAGAGAAAAAGCCAAATTTACTAAATAAAAGTTTAAAAACTAATGATACACTTAAAAAACCAAATAAGAATGAAAAATCTAAAATCGAAAGGTCAAGAGGGGTTCTTGAAAGAGAGCCAGAAATTCCAACTGATATAGCTGTACAGATTGAAAAGAAACTAGGAGGGCCTTTGAAATTTATTGATGTATCTCTTAAAGATCTCTCTAAAAACAAAAATTGTAAGAACCTATTCATGCAATACATTCGAGTAACTCTCACATGTATCCAGCTATATGAATCCAAATCTTCTTTTGAAGAACTTTTTCAGTGTTCAAAAAAACAAATAGATTTAAATTTTAGGTTATTACAAAAATTGAAAAAGTTAAATATTAATTACACTTTCCATAATAATGACGTTTCATATATAAAGAACAAATATAAAATTAAGAGTATTAAGAAGCCAGCGAATTTTAGAAAAGTTAAGGAAAATGAGGAATTTTTCAATCTTTTAGTAAGCAATGGAATTTTTAATTCGAATAATTCCTCCAATACTACAGATATATCGACTAAAAATATGTTAGTTGATGATCAATTAAAAAATTTCGATGATAAACTAAACTTTGAAATAGTTTCAGAATCTTTCCATGAACCCAAGTGCGTGCCTAGCTACTTGGAAAGTTATATGAAAAGATATGGATTTACTAAAAATGAATATTTTACTAATCCGACACTTTCAAAAGCTGTGAATTATCTTGCAGCTTTGGAAGCCGAATTTATTCACCTTACTGAAAATAATCAGAGAGTTGAACACGACAAATTGTATACTTATAAAATGCTGACTGACTTAATTCCTCGCGAGATTATTAATCAGCGAGCTCAAAAACCCTTATGTGACAAAGAGGAAAAAAACTGAAATCACTTTTATATTTAGATAATATAATTTAATGCTCCCACACTTTCTTAAAAAAGATTTGAGAATACTTTTTACCAACTAACTTTTTTTTATTGATTGTATGAAATTTTTGTGCAATTGCATTAGACTTTGCATGTACACGGCTTCGCCGCCAAAATTTATAGATCTTTGCCAATTATTATTTTTACTATAGTTATTTTATAAAGATGAAATCCAAAATCATTATTGCATTTACTCTTGTTGTTCTTCTGTATTATATCTTTGATTTCTCTGGTGATGCTCAGATTTTAACCGAATCTTTCTTGAAAATCAGGGTTAAAAGCGAAAATAAACTGTCGAATTCTAATTCCAATGGTAATGATGAGAAAAAGAATAAAGATAATTCTGGAGTTTCAGATGGCAAACAGGCAAATAAAGGAGTCAGCTCACCTCCATCACCTCCTTCGCAGTCACCACCTCCACCACCTCCTTCTCAGTCACCACCTCCGCCACCTCCACCACCTCCACCTCCACCTCCGCCACCTCCACCACCGCCACCACCACCACCACCTCCGCCAGCACCTTGTCTAAAATCTAAATTGACTTATAGACAAGAAATTGTGTTGAACACTTCAATTACGAAATTGAAAAAATTCATTAAATCATTGGAAGAGTTGGAGGCTGAATTATCCGGTGAACTAAAAGCTTTATATCGTGAACTCAAAGAAATCCTACTAAAAATGCTTGAATGTTTAGAAGAGTGTTTAAAGAACATTTTAAGCTGTATTAATTGCTTGGAATCAGTACAGGCGGAATTGAATAAGATAATCAGTAAGGCAGAGGAAAAGGCTAACAAAGATCTTATGGAACTACTTATGGAAGTTAGCAACTTTTTGAGCCACGTTAAGGAATATAAACACTACAATCTCCCACAAATTACCTAAAGTCTGTCATTTTTAACTCATTTAGTAAAATTTAGAAGAACCAGTTTATTAAAAAATATCAGAAGGGAGGATACTTTTCTTCTGAAGATTACTATGTTTCAATAAAATTTAAGCAAGTAAAATAATTTTTAAATTTTTATTACAGCATTAATAGTTTTTTTCCTGCATGTATTTTTATTTTTGCCAAATCCCCTCTTTTTGCATGCACGAAATGTTCGCATGCAAAATTGCAATCTTTTTGAATTGTATTACGTGTAAATTAATTTTGCAGGCAGTAAAATTAGAGGTTGCATGTAATCATTAAATAATTAAACAAAGTAATTTTTCCCATTTTCTTTCTCCAAGTAATTCAAATATAAAAAAAAAAAAAAAAAAGAAAACAAAGCACTAGAAGAGAAAATACAAGATACAAATCTGCAAAACTTTGTTCCAAAACAATAAACAAACAGAAAATTGTTTATTTGCCCCATGTGTGCATACTTCAGAAAGAGGTTGTGTATAAAACAATATTTTTGGGGAATAAATAGAGTAAACTAAACAATGATAACTAGCCAAGATTAGTGTAAATATTTGTTTAATTGGCTTCAGCAGCACAACTTTTGTTCTCAATAACTTATTCGACTTTATTAAAATTCAATGTGGTGAAGAAAAGACTAATTGAAACAATTTATGAGGCATTACGTGGCCCGCCACTTGAAAAGACAGCTAACATAAAAGCATGCTTATCTATATCAAGATTTTAATAAAAAAAAATACAAAGAAAATATAATAGAATTAATATATGGGATGCAGTGAACCTATAATCGTAAATTTTTCAGAAGATAGAAATTAAGATAGGAAAAAGGTGTAAGTGGGATAGTAGCTAGAATGACGGAATTGGAGGATTCGATTAATGAGATTAGTTCTCATGAGTGGGAAAGTAATTTGGCTAAAATAATTTGTGGAAGCTTAGTAAGCTTAAATGAGTTAATAGAAGATATTTCAGATGAAGATTTGAATGAGGTTTTAAGTGACCAAAACAAGTTTTGTGTTTTTGAATGTTTTTTTGAGCCATTGCTATATTACAAAAACAAACATAATTTGCCCCCAAATATGCCTAAATCTAATGATGAATCAAATGAAGGTGAATTTATTTTGAAGAATCCTTTATACTCCGAAAGCGAAAATAAAGACTTGGGTGAATTATTTAGATTTGGGAAAACTCCCAAGGTGAGTATTCAGGAACTATTTGGGTTTGTATTAAGTGTGTTACATTTTGGAGGGTTTAATGTTTCAAGTTTTGTATTATCAGTGATAAATATGGCAAAATTTGTAGAGAAAATAAAAATACCTATATGCCAACATAATTGGAGACCGATTTTTATAACATCCTTACTTTTATCTGATAAGTTATGGGATGATAGTTGTGCAAAAAGTGGAGATTTAGCAAGAACCGTTGGATTTATCTCTCCAAAAACCTTAAAGTATTTGGAACTGATTTTCTGTGAGGAACTAGATTGGAAGATTACATTCAAGCTTGATACAATAAAGGCCTTTATTTCAAAAATCGTGAATACAAAATTAGATTCAGAATTAATCGAAAGAGTGATTAGCTCAGAAACTTACCAGTCATACTGTTATGAGGGAATTCATGACCAAAATGCAGTGAAGTATGGTGTTTCAGTAGAGAAGTTGGAGAACAAAAATATGATGAATAATAGTTTACAATCTTTAGAGTTAGCAAAAATTAATAACCAGAAAATTGGTCAAAAGTTTAACCAAACAATGAATAATTATCGAAAAAGATCAGAATCTCCATCTTTTTTTAATAATCAAAATCAACATCAAAGAATCCCACCTTCAATATTACACCAACCGCAGTTACAGAGAGGAATGTCATTTCATGGGAATCATCGTCCATTTAACACTCAAGCTGCAAATTCAGCTTTCATTAATACTACAGCCACTGCAATGCCGCGTCCAATGGGAAACCAGACAATAATACCAACTAGTTTTGGAGCTAATCAACACCATCTGAATCTTCAGAACTCAAACGTCAAAAGGCCTTCAGTTCCGATGCTAACACCTTCGGGAGGTTATACAACGTTAAATAGATCTTTTTATAGCCCTGCTAGAAACCAAATGAGTGTTAATAATAATAATAATAACAGTAATGCTGTATATGGATCCAGCCTAAACTTGAAGAATAATATTGCGAGCCTTACGAGTCCTAAATCCAATTTCACGAATAAAACACACCAATACCCCGGTTTATCTGCTGTTGTAAAAACTCCTAATTCTAACACTTTAGCATTAGGAAGAAACTCCAACGGTGAAAATTTCCCTATTGGAAACTATATAAGATCAGTTACTCCTGATACTCATTTTAAAAATAAAGTCATTAATTCGGCAAAGAACCCTGAAGTTGCCCACTCAAATAGTAATGTTAATCTCAATCTTTCATCATCAAATGAGCGTGGAAGAGATACAAGTTGCCTATCTAACTTAAAACACCCAACCACTTTTCATACTGCTACTAGGATGAATTCAAATCCTAACATTGAGCAAAAACCTAGTAGTCAATCTCGTTATAGTGGTTTAATCAAAAGATCCAGTTCGGAGCATTCTAGATTAAATCCTGCTAATTCCCAAGGGAATCAACATATTACACAGCAACTTCCACGCCCTCCTCCTGTCCCTCAATTCAGAAGAGGTGGTGAAGATGGTTTCTTTTCTATGGCTAGAAATAAGGTGTCTTCCGCATTTTCATCTATCACTAGGACTTTTGGCCTATCTTCTCCAGAATCTAATCAAATCAATGAAAATCATTTTCAAGAATCTAATATTGTATTATCTAATTCAAACCAAATTAGTCCTACTAATAACCCAAATAAATGTGAACTTAAGCCTGTGGAATCAGAGTCATCCCTTACAAAACGAAAGATTGAGTCCAATTCAAGCCAAGATTTCAATCAACAAACAAGTTTCCAAGAATTTACCCACCAAAGCAACTCTGCTCTTATTTCCACCTCTTCGAAACCAGCTTTTTCTAATTCGAATCAAAGAAACCTCTCTATGCCTCCAAAGAGTAACCCTGTACTTTCTCAACTATCGGAAGACCAACAGAAATCTGCTCTAGTAAATAAGATTGGCATTACTTCCAGTTCAAACTCCTGTTCTGGAGTCGAAAAAACACCAACACAAGTATTAAGTGAGCATCATTTCAGAGCATTATCTACAGAAAGAACTTGTATTAATAATCATAATAATCATCAACATCTATTTCTTCGTCAAAGTTTGGGCACAGGCTACAATCAAATAGTTAAAAATGTCTCTTCAACCCCTAACAGTATACCTGAAAAACAACCACCAGTCTCTCTCTCGGCAGCATGGACTTCAAATTCCTCATATATTCGTGCTCCCCAGACTCTTTTGCATAAGCCATCCTCTCTTTCAGACCGTTTTGGCGGCAATATGCATGTAAATACAGGGCGCCAAAGCGTGGGGAGAACTGCAAGTCAGGTCCAAAACATGGTATCACAAACCCCATCAATTGGTAGTGAGTTGTTTGGGAGAGCAGGAAAAACAGCAAGAATAGGAACAGGAGTTAGTTTGAACAGGAACATGTCTTTGGTAGGTAAGAATGTGCACTCACAAGAAACAAATCAGGTGAACTCTACTCAAGCAACAGGAACTAGAGTTCCAAATGGGATAATAGGCAGCTTGTTTAATGGAAAGCCAAGAATGCAGAGTTCCGGTCCATCTAACCCAGCTAATACTGGTTTGAGGCCAGTTTCAATGCAACCAGCGAGCTCCAAAGGAATCTTTTCGTCATCATCTGTGTCTAAATCATCATTATTCTCTGTGGATAACTTGATAAATCCTATAAGCAGCTTTTTGAAAGGAAAAAGCCCATCCATTTCTTCAAGTATCCTAAAAACTCCAGGAGTTCAAATTGGATCAGGACCTATTTCAACCTTTGGTCTTTCAGTAAGAAAGTAAAGAAGTTTAGGAAATCAAGCTGAGATGGGATTTTTGTATCAGAATTTCGGTTGGTAAAAATAGAGCTTCAAAGGCAAATTAAATAAACGTCTTCATAGATATAAGTTAAACTAGTTATAATAAAAATCTGAAATTGTTTTATATTCTAATTAAGTATTATATGTTCATGGGTACTGATATTACCACCACCTCCATTAGAGAAGAATGACCAGAGATCAAGCATGAAGTTTGATTCTAAGTTCTTTTTTCTGACTCTTATTTTCTCAGAAGGAACAGATGTCAAACTTGGTGGTTTATCCGCTTGGTTCCGATTTTGGGAAGGTGAGGAGGGTAAAGGGGAGGTAGAGGTAGAGGAAGAGGAGGAGGAGGA